>NC_057797.1:643739591-644077333 GCF_018294505.1 Triticum aestivum
TGTTCATCCACCCCTCCACCGTCTACTGTTCATCCATCCCTCCACCACACCACGGGGTCCTGTTCATCCAAAGGCAACGCCACCGCTCACTGTTCATCCAACCCCCCCCCCACAACTCTCACCATTCATCCCATCGATCGGCTTCAGTTAGCAGCACTAGCGAAGGAATCGCTCGATCGGGTTCAGTTAACAGCCATCGATCGATCGCTCGGGTTCAGTAACGCGTAGCCTGCAGTGCAATCGCTCGGGTTCAGTTAGAGCCCAACGCCTTGCTCGGGGTTTAGTTAGAGCCAATGCCTCACACACACACGCGTACGTGTACGAGAGAAACGCGCATCGCTCGGCTCCCGACCTCCCACCGTAACCGGGAACTCCCCAAAATTTTCCTCCCCCTCGCTTCTACCACGGTTTTTTCTGTCATGGACGGCCCAAAGAATGTCATGCAGCTGCGTCTCCGGCCCGCCCAGGACGAAAAGCCCATTTTCTGTCATGATTTTTTGTCATAGAAGTAGGAGCCCACCACATCTATGATGATACCTGGTTTTGTCAGAATTATCATCATAGAAGTGTCATATGTATGACAGAAAAAAAATTCGTTCGGCCCAAAATGTCACGGATGTGTCTTTTTTGTAGCGTGTTCGAAGATCGAGGAGGTCTCGATGTGAGGAGAAGGAGGATAGGCAAGAGCTCAAGCTTGGGGATGCCCAAGGCACCCCAAGTAAATATTCAAGGAGACTCAAGCGTCTAAGCTTGGGGGTGCCCCGAAAGGCATCCCATCTTTCTTCAACAATTATCGGTATGTTTTCGGATTCGTTTCGTTCATGCGATATGTGCAAATCTTGGAGCGTCTTTTGCATTTAGTTTTCACTTTTATTTTATGCACCATGCTAGTATGAGATAGTCCTTGGTTGATTTGTAGAATGCTCTTTGCACTTCACTTATATCTTTTGAGTATGGCTTTATAGAATGCTTTATGTGCTTCACTTATATCATTTGAAGTTTTGATTGCCTGTTTTCCTTCACATAGAAAACTGCCATTTGAAGAATGATCTTTTGCTTCACGTATATTTGTTAGAGCGTGGGCATCTCTTTTGTAGAAAGAATTAAACTCTCTTGCTTCACTTATATCTATTTAGAGAGTTGACAGGAAATGGTCATTCACATGGTTAGTCATAAAATCCTACATAAAACTTGTAGATCACTGAATATGATATGTTTGATTCCTTGCAATAGTTTTGCGATATAAAGGTGGTGATATTAGAGTTGTGCTAGTGAGTAGTTGTGGATTAGTAGAAATACTTGTGTTGAAGTTTGTGATCCCCGTAGCATGCACGTATGGTGAACAGTTATGTAATGAAGTCGAAGCATGATTTATTTATTGATTGTCTTCCTTATGAGTGGCGGTCGGGGACGAGCAATGGTCTTTTCCTACCAATCTATCCCCCTAGGAGCATGCATGTAGTACTTTGTTTCGATGACTAATAGATTTTTGCAATAAGTATGTGAGTTCTTTATGACTAATGTTGAGTCCATGGATTATACGCACTTTCACCCTTCCATCATTGCTAGCCTCTTCGGTATCGTGCATTGCCCTTTCTCACCTCGAGAGTTGGTGCAAACTTTGCTGATGCATCCAAACCCCGTGATATGATATGATCTATCACACATGAGTCTCCTTATATCTTCCTCAAAACAGCCACCATACCTACCTATTATGGCATTTCCATAGCCATTCCGAGATATATTGCCATGCAACTTCCATCATCATCATCATATACATGACTTGAGCATTTATTGTCGTATTGCTTTGCATGATCGTAAGATAGCTAGCATGATGTTTTCATGGCTTGTCCATTTTTTGATGTCATTGCTATGCTAGATCATTGCACATCTCGGTACACTGCCGGAGGCATTCATATAGAGTCATATATTTGTTCTAGACATCGAGTTGTAATATTGAGTTGTAAGTAAATAAAAGTGCGATTATCATTATTATTAGAGCATTGCCCCCGTGAGGAAAGGGTGATGGAGACTATGATTCCCCCACAAGTCGAGATGAGACTCCGGACTTAAAAAAAAGGCCAAAGAAGCCCAAATAAAAAATAGGCCAAAGAATCCCGCAAAAAAGAAAAAAAAGAAAAAAAAGAAAAAAATGAGAGAAAAAGAGAGAAGGGGCAATGTTACTATCCTTTTACCACACTTGTGCCTTAGAGTAGCACCATGTTTTTCATATAGAGAGTCTCTTGAGTTATCACTTTCATATACTAGTGGGAATTTTCCTTATAGAACTTGGCTTGTATATTTCGATGATGGGTGAGGGAGTCCTGGATTAGGGGGTGTCCGGATGGCCGGACTATACCTTCAGCCGGACTCCTGGACTATGAAGACACAAGATTGAAGACTCCGTCCCGTGTCCGAAAGGGACTTTCCTTGGCGTGGAAGGCAAGCTTGGCGATACGGATATGTAGATCTCCTACCATTGTAACCGACTTTGTGTAACCCTAACCCTCTCCGGTGTCTATATAAACTAGAGGGTTTTAGTCCGTAGGACAACATAAACAACAACAATCATACCATAGGCTAGCTTCTATGGTTTAGCCTCTCTAATCTCGTGGTAGATCTACTCTTGTACTACCCACATCATCAATATTAATCAAGCAGGACATAGGGTTTTACCTCCATCGAGAGGGCCCGAACCTGGGTAAAATTTCGTGTTCCTTGCCTCCTGTTACCATCCGGCCTAGACGCACAGTTCGGGACCCCCTACCCGAGATCCGCCGGTTTTGACACCGACATTGGTGCTTTCATTGAGAGTTCCTCTGTGTCGTCGCCGTCAGGCTTGATGGCTCCTACGATTCATCAATGGCGATGCAGTCCAGGGTGAGATCTTCCTCCCCAAACAGATCTTCGTCTTCAGCGGCTTCGCACTGCGGGCCAATTCACTTGGCCATCTGGAGCAGATCGAAAGCTATGCCCCTGGCCGTCAGGTCAGATTTGGAAGCTTAAACTACACGGCTGACATCCGCGGGGACTTGATCTTCGACGGATTCGAGCCACTGCCGAGCGCGCCGCACTGTCACAACGAGCATGATCTAGCTCTGCCGCCGAACAGTGCCCTGGAGGCCACATCCTCGGGGGCTGCGATCCCAACGGAGATCAAGCCGAACGCCAGCCCCGCACTCTGCGAGACTCGTGACTCCAAGGAGCCGGACCCCTCTCCGGACTCCAAACCCTCCGTGCCCCTACCGATCGAATCCGATTGGGCGCCGATCATGGAGTTTACTGCCGCGGACATCTTTCAGCACTCGCCTTTCGATGATATTCTGAAGACAATGAAGTCTCTCTCTTTATCAGGAGAGCCCTGGCCGGACTACACTCAGCAAGGTTGGGATTCAGACGATGAAGAAATTCAAAGCCCACCCACCACCCACTTTGTAGCCACTGTCGATGACTTAACCGACATGCTCGACTTCGACTCCGAAGACATCGACGGTATGGACACCGATGAAGGAGACGATGAAGAACCAGCGCCTATCAGGCCCTGGAAAGCCACCTCGTCATACGACATATACATGGTGGACACCCCAAAAGAAGGAGATGGCGATGGAACAGCGGAGGATGACCCCTCCAAGAAACAGCCTAAGTGCCGGCGTCAGTGGCGCCGCTCAAAATCCCGCCAAAACAAATACAGTGATTCCAGCACGGGAGATAATAATACTCTGGAAAGTGCCGAAGAAAAGCACCTCCAGCAAGATTTAGCACAGGAGGATGGAGAAACCATCCCTCATGAGAGAGCGGCAGACAGAGAGGTCGAGGACGATAATTATATGCCTCCCTCTGAAGACGAGGCAAGCCTCGACGACGACGAATTCGTCGTGCCAGAGGATCCCGTCGAGCAAGAGCGTTTTCAACGCAGGTTTATGGCCACGGTAAGAAGCCTCAAGAAAAAACAGCAACAGCTTAGAGCTGACCAAGATTTGCTAGTCGACAGATGGACTGAAGTCCTTGCGGCCGAAGAGCATAAACTCGAACGCCCCTCCAAGAGCTACCCAAAGCACAGGTTGCTACCCCGATTAGAGGAGGAAGCACTTGACGCGGCCGACCGGCCACCTCGTGGCCGCGACAGATAGGCCTCTCGGCCCTCCACTCAAGCTGCACCCCATACCAAGGCACGGGAATATGCGCCGGACTTAAGAGATATGTTGGAGGACAAGGCAAGGCAAACAAGATCGATCTACGGATTGCGTGGGCGCCCCACGGCTCGAGACGGTAACCATCACGCCGGCCACAAATTCAGTAGGGCCGAACACAGTAGACAAAGCTCATTGGAGCTATGTCGTGATATAGCCCAGTACAGAGGCGCCGCACACCCACTATGCTTCACAGATGAAATAATGGATCATCAAATCCCCGAGGGTTTCAAACCCGTAAACATTGAATCATATGATGGCACAACAGATCCTGTGGTATGGATCAAGGATTATCTCCTTCATATCCACATGGCCCGCGGCGATGATTTCCACGCCATCAAATACCTCCCACTCAAGCTTAAAGGACCAGCTCGGCATTGGCTTAACAGCTTGCCAACAGGATCAATCAGTTGTTGGGAGGACCTCGAAGCCGCATTCCTCGACAATTTCCAAGGCACTTATGTGCGACCCCCGGACGCTGATGACCTAAGTCACGTAATTCAGCAGCCAGAGGAATCGGCCAGGCAATTCTGGAGACGGTTCCTAACAAAGAAAAATCAAATAGTCGACTGTCCGGATGCTGAGGCCCTAGCAGCCTTCAAGCACAATATCCGTGACGAGTGGCTTGCCCGGCACCTTGGACAGGAAAAGCCGAAGTCTATGGCAGCACTCATGACACTCATGACCCGCTTTCGCGTGGGAGAAGATAGCTGGCTTGCTCGTAGCAACAATATGACCAAGAACCCTGGTAATTTGGATACCAGGGATAGTAGTGGCAGGTCGCGTCGCAACAAGCAGAAGCGCCGCATTAACGGCGACAATACTGACGATACGGCAGTTAATGCCGGATTCAGAGGCTCTAAATCCGTTCAGCGGAAAAGGGCATTCAAAAGGAATCCTAGGGGCCCGTCCAGTTTGGACCGAATGCTCGACCGCTTATGCTAGATACATGGCACTCCCGAAAAGTCGGCCAATCACACCAACAGGGATTGTTGGGTGTTCAAGCAGGCAGGCAAGTTAAATGCCGAAAATGAAGACAAGGGGCTACATAGCGATGACGACAAGGAGCCCCGGCCGCCGAACAACAGTGGACAGAAGGGTTTTCCCCCACAATTGCGGATGGTGAACATGATATACGCAACCCACGTCCCCAAAAGGGAGCGAAAGCGCGCGTTAAGGGATGTATACGTGGTAGAGCCAGTCGCCCCAAAGTTCAACCCATGGTCCTCCTGCCCGATCACCTTTGATCGAAGGGACCATCCCACTAGCATCCGTCATGGCGGATTCGCCACATTGGTTCTAGACCCAATTATTGACGGATTTCATCTCATTAGAGTCCTTATGGACAGCGGCAGCAGCCTGAACCTGCTTTACCAGGATACAGTGCAGAAAATGGGCATAGATCCCTCGAGGATTAAGCCCACCAAAATGACCTTTAAAGGCGTAATACCAGGTGTAGAGGCCAACTGTACAGGCTCAGTCACACTTGAAGTGGTCTTCGGATCTCTGGATAATTTCTGAAGCGAGGAGTTAATCTTCGACATAGTCCCATTCCGCAGTGGCTATCACGCACTGCTCGGGCGAACCGCGTTCGCCAAGTTCAATGCGGTACCGCACTACGCATACCTTAACCTCAAAATGCCAGGCCCTCAAGGAGTAATTACGGTCAATGGAAACACCAAACGCTCCCTCCGAACGGAGGAGCACATGGCGGCCCTTGCAGCAGAAGTACAAAGCAGCCTCTCCAGGCAGTTCTCCAGTCCGGCCATTAAACGACCGGACACCGTCAAGCACGCCCAGAGTAACCTACAACAAGACCGCCTGGCACGACCCGAGCAGGCGTAGCAATGCGGCCCCAACCCCAGCCCTCGCAAAAATGCGATACCAGTACTTCGCGTACATAACTATGCTCTAGAAATACCATGGGTACAGGGGGAGGGGCACCATCACGGCACGCCCGAAACACGGCTTAAACCGCACTAGGGGCTGCCGATTTTGTAATTTTCTCTTACTTTCAGGACTCCACTCTTCGGAAGGCCTGTTCGGCAGTTCAATTGCCGCACAAACAATGCAAGAACCAGGGAAGCAGACAAGCCACGCCGCATTACGAAACTCCCAGGTGGTCTCTATCACGAGCAGTATACCTGTTTCGCATACTATTCCGCAGCTTGCCCCTGGAACGGACATGTTACATAGTCCAACCTTTTGCTTATCGCATTATTTGTATCATTCTGCTTTGATTGCAGCCCTCTTTAATAAACAATGCATAGCTTTTGTCTATTTTTGCATTTCTCTTTTTTAATATATGTTCCTTAACGACATGTTGCATCCGTACACTTTGGTACGACCAAAATACGCCAGGGGCTTTAGTACCCCTCAATATGGTGTGAGAAGTCCGAACACTTTAACAAGTGCGGCACCCCGAACTTATAGCATTATATGCATCAGCTTCGAATCATGTCTTGGGTCAATAGTTGGGTTTGCCCGGCTCCTATGTTTTGGTGCCTTACGTTCCGCTATATCGGCTAAGGTAGCACTAGGAGAACCACTGCGATTGTGCCCCAGTTGAGCTGGGTTGAGCACCTCAGTGGAGAAAGCTAAAACTGACTGTCATGATGAAGCAAGAGTTGGTCGCTGTTCGAGAGGTTTTTCGAGTCCCTAAAGACTTATGCCGCTTAGAGCGAGGAGCCGGCTCTGTCCGGCCAAGGCGTGGATAGCGCCCCGAACTCGGTCTTCCGAATACCAGGGGCTTCGCCAAATTTTAAAATTATAGAATTCTATGGCTAAGTGAGAGTGTTCACGCATTATAGTCCGATTGCCTTGTTCGTTGGGCTGAGCACCTCCCTCGAAGGACCCAAACATGGGAAAAAGAGCGCTCAGGTTTATCCCCGAACACCCCAGCACTAGCGGCATGGGGGCAAAAGCCGACGACTTGCCATCTCTCAAAATTGATAAGCAGCCGCACAGAAGGTAATATTTTAAATTCCAACAGCATTGCTTAGCGCATATGAACAAGTTTTCAGCGCACAGGACAAAACGAGCAAGTTTCACTCAAAAATTACATCCCTAGAACATTCATCCGCCACAAGGCAGGCACCCTTCAGAACATCCTTATAATAATTGTCGGGCTTGCGATGCTCTTTCCCCGGCGGTGGCCCGTCCTTCACAAGCTTCTCAGCATCCAGCTTGCCCCAGTGCACCTTAGCACGGGCAAGGGCCCTACGGGCACCTTCAATGCAGACGGAGCGCTTGATGACTTCGAGCCTTGGACATGCCTCCACCAGCCGCCGCACCAGCCCGAAATAGCTCCCAGGCAGAGCCTCTCCAGGCCACAGCCGAACTATGAGGCCCCTCATGGCCTGTTCGGCCGCCTTGTGGAGCTCGACCAGTTGCTTCAGCTGGTCGCTCAGGGGCACGGGGTGTCCGGCCTCAGCATACTTAGACCAGAACACCTTCTCTGTCGAGCTGCCCTCCTCGGCTCGATAGAATGCGGCGGCATCAGACACACTCCGGGGAAGATCTGCGAACGCTCCTGGAGAGCTCCGGATTCGGGTAAGTAACAAGTAACTCACGTTTATGTGTTTGCTTTGCATAAAGAATTCCTTACCCGCCGCTATCTTCTTCACCTCATCCAACTCCTGGAGGGTCTTCTGGGATTCGGCCTTGGCAGACTTGGCATTTTCAATAGCCGCCGCGAGCTCGGACGCTCGCGTCTTTGAGTCAAGCTCCAAACTCTCATGTTTTTTCATGAGAACCTGGAGCTCTTGCTGCACCTTGCCAACCTGGGCCTCGTACTTCTCCCACTCGGTGCGCTCCGTGGCCGCCCTCTTCTCGGCCTCGACCAGCGCTTGCTTAAGGGCCGCCACCTCAGACGTGGCCCCTACAATAGCCATGATAATCCTGTCATTTTTTGCAATTGCGCCTTTTTATATTTATTTAAACAAGGTATTTCTTACCTTCATTGCCTCGAGCTGCTTCTTGGCACGCCCGAGCTCTTGCTCGGACCGCTCGAGGTTCTGCTTTAGTGTGTCCACTTCCGCAGTCAGTGCGGCGGATGCAAGCAGAGAAGCCTGCATACGCATATTGACTCCTTTTTGTTAGACTCCTGCAAATTTTATTTGATCTTCTATTCGGCTTTTCTTCCCGAATGCCAAACAGAGCATCAGGGGCTACTGTCTATGCGGCAATATTATTTACACAATCTTTACTTACCTCAAAGCCTGTTAAAAGGCTAGTACAAGGTTCAGTCAGTCCGCTCTTAGCGGACTGAACCTTCTGGACCACCGCGCTCATAATGGTGCCGTGCTCCTCGTCGATGGAGGCACCTTGGAGCGCCTCCAACAGATTGTCCGGCGCCTCCGGTTGGACGGAGGTCACCGGCATGGTGGGCTTGCTCCTCTTGGAAGGAGGTCCCCCGCTGGATTCTGGAACCCTTGAAGGTTCCGGAGCGGTGTCCGGCCTAGGGCCGGACTTGGAGCCCTGGGGGGTTTCATCCCCTTTACTCCTGGAGTCCGGGAGGTCGCCTTGCGGCACCTCCAGGACCACCTCCTCCCGGCTTGGAACCTATTGGGACAACACTTCGGTGTCGTCCGTAGGGCGGGGGGAGGAAGCCGTCGGAAGCGAGTTCACATCCGACGACTCCAGTGAGCCACTCGACGACGCGTCGAGCTGGTCTTTGGGTGGGCTGCATAAACATATTCGACATAAGGGAAAGTTGTGCAATAAATGAATACTATGAATTACTCTGGTATCCGGATACTTACGATTTGGCCAGGGGCTTGGCCCTGGGCGGCCACTCCTCTCCGCCGTCATCGGCGTCGGTGGAGTAGTCCGGAGGAAGGGTTTTCCTCTTCTTGGACCCTTCGGCCTCCCCAGTTGGGGCGGCCTTCCTTTTCTTCCCTTCCCCCGCTGGAGGGGGAGGGGTCTCTTCTTCTTCCTCCTCGTCTTCATGGGAGGAGTGCGTCTTGGAGTCGTCGGATGAGGGATCCGACACCTCCAGGCGCCAGGCACTCTTCTGAGTCCCCGTGGCTTTCTTCTTGGCCCTCTTCTCCGGCACCACATGGGGTGCCGGAACCAGCAGCTTCGCCAAACGAGCGTCCGCTGGGCCTTCGGGCAAAGGAGTCGGATAGTTGATCTGTCCGGACGTCTCCTGCCAGTCCTGTCAAAGGTAAGGGAGCTTAGATCCCGCATGGAGTCAAACTATGAAAAACTGATACCCTGTAAAAGGAAAAAAACAGCTTACCGCATGAGCGTGACGCTGCGTACTGAATCCGCGATCCTCGGTAGCGGATGCGGGGGCCTCGGCGCCCTTGAAAAGCACCTTCCAGGCATCTTCGTACGTCGTGTCGAAGATCCTGCTCAGGGTTCGATGCCGCGCTGAGTCGAACTCCCACAGGTTGAAAGCCTGTTGTTGACACGGGAGGATCAGGCGGATGAGCATAACCTGGACTACGTTGACAAGTCTGAGATTCTTGTCCACCAGGGTTTGGACGCATGTTTGGAGTCCGGTCAGCTCTCCTTTTTTACCCCACGACAGGCCCGTCTCCTTCCAGGAGGTGAGTCGCGTAGGGGGTCCGGATCGAAACTCGGGGGCTGCGACCCATTTGGGGTTGCGCGGCTCGGTGATGTAAAACCACCTCGATTGCTACCCCTTCAGGGTCTCCACAAAGGAGCCCTCGAGCCATAAGACGTTGGGCATCTTGCCCACCATGGCGCCTCCGCACTCTGCCTGGTTGCTGCGCACCACCTTCGGCTTGACATTGAAAGTCTTGAGCCATAGGCCGAAATGGGGGCGGATGCAGAGGAAAGCCTCGCACACGACGATAAACGCCGAGATGTTGAGGACAAAGTTCGGGGCCAAATCGTGGAAATCCAGGCCATAGTAGAACATGAGCCCCCGGACAAATGGGTGGAGAGGGAAGCCCAGTCCATGGAGGAAATGGGGGAGGAACACCACCCTCTCATGGGGCATAGGGGTGGGGATGAGCTGCCCCTTTTCGGGAAGCCGGTACGCGATGTCGTTAGACAAGTATCCGGCCTTCCTCAGTTTTTTGATGTGTCCCTCCGTGACGGAGGAGACCATCCACTTGCCTCCCGCTCCGGACATGGCTGGAGAAGGTTGAGGTGGGGAGTGCAGACTTGGGCGCTGGAGCTCGAGTGCGCGAGAATGGATAAGCAAGGGAGGAAGAAGGCGTAGGTGAAAAGGTGGATCCTTATCCCCTTATATGGGTGGACGCGACTACGTGTCCCCACCAGCCTGGTAAAACTCGCTTATCTCCAAGCGCCGTAATCAATGGCGCGGTTGGGTTACCCACGCCCGTATTGATGAGAATCCCGGAATAAGGGGACACGATCTCTGCTTTAACAAGACGTGCCAAGGAAATCACCTCGCATGACGCGCTGAGGTGGGATAATGAAACGACTCGGATAAAGGCTTGGCCGTGGTGTGTCACACTACGGAATACGTCAGCAGATTAGATTTGTGTAAATATTATTCTCTCAATGGCAATATGTGGAAACTTATTTTGCAGAGCCGGACACTATCTTTGTGTTCAAAATCTTCTATGAAGTACTTGGAGGAGGGACCCGCCTTGCAATGCCGAAGACAATCTGCGCGCCGGACTCGTCGTCATTGAAGCCTGGTTTAGGGGCTACTGAGGGAGTCCTGGATTAGGGGGTGTCCGGATGGCCGGACTATACCTTCAGCCGAACTCTTGGACTATGAAGACACAAGATTGAAGACTTCGTCCCGTGTCCGGAAGGGACTTTCCTTGGCGTGGAAGGCAAGCTTGGCAATACGGATATGTAGATCTCCTACCATTGTAACTGACTTTGTGTAACCCTAACCCTCTTCGGTGTCTATATAAACCAGAGGGTTTTAGTCCGTAGGACAACATACACAACAACAATCATACCATAGGCTAGCTTCTAGGGTTTAGCCTCTCTGATCTCGTGGTAGATCTACTCTTGTACTACCCACATCATCAATATTAATCAAGCAGGACATAGGGTTTTACCTCCATCGAGAGGGCCCGAACCTGGTAAAACTTCGTGTTCCTTGCCTCCTGTTACCATCCGGCCTAGACGCACAGTTCGGGACCCCCTACCCGAGATCCGACGGTTTTGACACCGACAATGGGCTTCCTCAAATGCCCGAGGTCTTCATGAGCAAGCAAGTTGGATGCACACCCACTTAGTTTCAGTTTGAGCTTTCATACACTTATAGCTCTTAGTGCATCCGTTGCATGGCAATCTGTACTCCTCACATTGACATCAATTGATGGGCATCTCCATAGCCCATTGATTAGCCGCGCCGGTGTGGGACTTTCTTCCTTTTGTCTTCTCCACACAACCTCCACCATCATATTCTATTCCACCTATAGTGCTATGTCCATGGCTCATGCTCATGTATTGCGTGAAAGTTGAAAAGGTTTGAGAACGTCAAAAGTATGAAACAATTGCTTGGCTTGTCATCGGGGTTGTGCATGATGTGAATATTTTGTGTGGTGAAGATGGAGCATAGCCAGACTATATGATTTTGTAGGGATAAATTTCTTTGGCCATGTTATTTTGAAAATACATGATTGCTTTATTAGTATGCTTGAAGTATTATTGTCTTAATGTCAAATGATAGACTATTGCTTTGAATCACTCGTGTCTTAATATTCATGCCATGATTAGATTACATGATCAAGATTATGCTAGGTAGCATTCCACATAAAAAATTATCTTTTTTATCATTTACCTACTCGAGGACGAGCAGGAATTAAGCTTGGGGATGCTGATACGTCTCCGTCGTATCTATATTTTTTTATTGTTCCATGCCAATATTCTACAACTTTCATATACTTTTGGCAACTTTTTATACTATTTTTGGGACTAACATATTGATCCAGTGCACAGTGCCAGTTCCTGTTTGTTGCATGTTTTCTGTTTCACAGAAAATCCATATCAAACGAAGTCCAAACAGAATAAAATCTGACGGAGATTTTTTTGGAATATATCTGATTTTTGGGAAGTGGAATCAACACGAGACGATGCCCGAGGGGGCCACAAGGCAGGGGCACGCCCCTGACCCTCATGGACACCCCGTAAGGCAGTTGTTGCCCTTCTTTCGCCGCAAAAAATCTAATATCCGGATAAAAATCGTGTTCAAATTTCAATCCAATCGGAGTTACGGATCTCCGGTTATAAAAGAAACGGTGAAAGGGCAGAATCCAGAGCGCAAAAATAGAGAGAGACAGAGAGACAGATCCAATCTCGGAGGGGCTCTCGCCCCTCCCATGCCATGGAGACAAGGACCAGAGGGGGAACCCTTCTCCCACCTAGGGAGAAGGCCAAGGAAGAAGAAGGAGAAGGGGGGCTCTCTCCCCCTCGCTTCCGGTGGCGCCAGAACGCCGCCGGGGCCATCATCGTCACCGCAATCTACACCAACACCTCCGTCATCTTCACCAACATCTTCATCACCTTCCCCCATCTATCTATAGCGGTCCACTCTCCCGCAACCCGCTGTACCCTCTACTTGAACATGGTGGTTCATGCTTCATATTATTATCCAATGATGTGTTGCCATCCTATGATGTCTGAGTAGATTTTCGTTGTCCTATCAGTAATTGGTGAATTGCTGTGATTGGTTTAATTTGCTTGTGGTTATGTTGCTGCCCTTTGGTGCCCATCATATGAGCACGTGCGTGGATCACACCATAGGGTTAGTTGAATGTTGATAGGACTACGTATTGGAGGGCAAGAGTGACAGAAGCTTCAACCTAGCATAGAAATTGATGCATACGGGGTTGAAGGGGGACCAATATATCTTAATGCTATGGTGGGTTTTACCTTAATGAATGTTAGTAGTTGTGGATGCTTGCTAATAGTTCCAATCATAAGTGCATAGAATTCCAAGTCAGGGATGACATGCTAGCAGTGGCCTCTCCCACATAAAACTTGCTATCTGTCTAGTAAAGTAGTCAATTGCTTAGGGACAATTTCACAACTCCTACCACCACTTTTCCACACTCTCTATACTAACTTTATTGCTTCTTGATACGTCTCCGTCGTATCTACTTTTCCAAACACTTTTTCCCTTGTTTTGGACTCTAACTTGCATGATTTGAATGGAACTAACACGGACTGACACTGTTTTTAGCAGAATTGCCATGGTGTTATTTATGTACAGAAACAAAAGTTCTCAGAATGACCTGAAACTCCACGGAGATTATTTTTGGAAATAATAAAAAATACTGGCGAAAGAATCAAGGCCAGGGGGCCACACCCTTGCCACGAGGGTGGGGGCGCACCTGCCCCCCTGGGTGTGCCCCCTGCGTCGTGGGGCCCCTGGAGCTCCGCCGACCTCAACTCCAATTCCATATATTCATGTTCAGGGAGAAAAAAATCAGAGAGAAAGATTCATCGCGTTTTACGATACGGAGCCGCCGCGAAGCCCTAAACTCTCTCGGGAGGGCTGATCTGGAGTCCGTTCAGGGCTCCAGAGAGGGGAATCCATCGCCATCGTCATCATCAACCATCCTCCATCACCAATTTCATGATGCTCACCGTCATGCGTGAGTAATTCCATCGTAGGCTTGCTGGATGGTGATGGGTTGGATGAGATTTATCATATAATCAAGTTAGCTTTGTTAGGGTTTGATCCCTGGTATCCACTATGTTCTGAGATTGATGTTGCTATGACTTTGCTATGCTTAATGCTTGTCACTAGGGCCCGAGTGCCATGATTTCAGATCTGAACCTAATATGTTTTCATGAATATATGTGAGTTCTTGATCCTATCTTGCAAGTCTATAGTCACCTACTATGTGTTATGATCAGGCAACCCCGAAGTGACAATAATCGGGACCACTCCCAGTGATGATCGTAGTTTGAGGAGTTCATGTATTCACTATGTGTTAATGCTTTGGTCCGGTACTCTATTAAAAGGAGGCCTTAATATCCCTTAGTTTCCGCTAGGACCCCACTGCCACGGGAGGGTAGGACAAAAGATGTCATGCAAGTTCTTTTCCATAAGCACGTATGACTATATTCGGAATACATGCCTACATTACATTGATGAATTGGAGCTAGTTCTGTGTCACCCTATGTTATGACTGTTACATGATGAACCACATCCGGCATAATTCTCCATCACCGACCCAATGCCTACGAGCTTTTCACATATTGTTCTTCGCTTATTTATTTTTTCGTTGCTACTGTTACAATCAGTACAAAACCCAAAAATATTACTTTTGCTACCGTTACCATTACTTCCATATTACTTTGCTACTAAATACTTTGCTGTAGATATTAAGTTATCTAGGTGTGGTTGAATTGACAACTCAACTGCTAATACTTGAGAATATTCTTTGGCTCCCCTTGTGTCGAATCAATAAATTTGGGTTGAATACTCTACCCTCAAAAACTGTTACAATCCCCTATACTTGTGGGTTATCACTTCTTTACCTAAACAACCCTTAGTTTTTATTTACGTGCTCTTTATATTCTTGCAAAACTATCCGACAACACCTACAAAGTACTTCTAGTTTTATACTTGGTCTAGGTAAAGCGAACGTCAAGCGTGCGTAGAGTTGTATCGGTGGTCGATAGAATTTGAGGGAATATTTGTTCTACCTTTAGCTCCTCATTGGGTTCGACACTCTGACTTATCGAAAGAGGATATAATTGATCCCATATACTTGTGGGTTATCAAGGCGTGCCTTGTTGTCTTGTGGACAGCGGGTGGCCCCTTCGGTGGATCTTTGTTTCAGTATTTTTTATTTATTCAATAAGAAATCTTTGCAAAGTTTCATTTGATTCCGAGAACTTTTGTTTTTGCACAAACATAACACCATGGTAGTTCTGTTGAAAACAGCATCACTCTAGGTTAGTTTCATTCATAATCATGCAAACTAGAGTCCAAAACAAGAGCAAAAGTATTTGGAAAAGTAGATACAATGGAGACATATCAACCGTCTTGGTGCTCTCGGTGCCGCGTATTGGGGAACGTAGTAATTTCAAAAAAAATCCTACGCACACACATGATCATGGTGATGCATAGCAACGAGAGGGGAGAGTGTGTCCACGTACCCTCGTAGACCGAAAGTGGAAGCGTTAGCACAAATCGGTTGATGTAGTCGTACGTCTTCACGATCCGATTGATCCAAGTACCGAACGTACAACACCTCCGAGTTCAGCACATGTTCAGCTTGATGACATCCCTCGAACTCCGATCCAGCCGAGCTTTGAGGGAGAGTTCCGTTAGCACGACAGCGTGGTGACGGTGATGATGATGCTACCGACGCAGGGCTTCGCCTAAGCACCGCTACAATATTATCAAGGTGGAATATGGTGGAGGGGGGCACCGCACACGGCTGGGAGAGATCAACAGATTAACTTGTGTGTCTAGAGGTGCCCCTGCCCCCATATATAAAGGTGCAAGGGAGGAGGAGGCCGGCCCTAGGAGGGGCGCGCCAAGGGAGTAGGATTCCTACTCCTAGTAGGAGTAGGTTTCCTCCTTTCCTAGTCCAACTAGGAGAAGGGGGGAAAGGAGGGGAGGGGAGAAGGAAGGGAGAGGGGGGCCGCGCCCCAAACCCCTTGTCCAATTCGGACTGGGCTTGGGAGGGTCGTGCGCCACCTCCTGGCTGCTGCCTCTCCTTCGCACTAAGGCCCATTAAGGTCCAATACTTCTTCCCCGTATTCCCGTAACTCCCCGATACTCCGAAAAATACCCGAATCACTCGGAACCTTTCCGATGTCCGAATATAGTCGTCCAATATATCGATCTTTACGTCTCGACCATTTCGAGACTCCTCGTCATGTCCCCGATCTCATCCGGGACTCCGAACTACCTTCGGTACATCAAATCACATAAACTCATAATACCGATCGTCACTGAACTTTAAGCGTGCGGACCCTACGGGTTCGAGAACTATGTAGACATGACCGAGACATGTCTGCGGTCAATAACCAATTGCGGAACCTGGATGCTCATATTGGCTCCCACATATTCTAAGAAGATCTTTACCGGTCAAACCGCATAACAACATACGTTGTTCCCTTTGTCATCGGTATGTTACTTGCCCGATGTTCGATCGTCGGTATCTCAATACCTAGTTCAATCTCGTTACTGGCAAGTTGCTTTACTCATTAGTTACAATGCTTGCAAGGCTTATAGTGATGTGTATTACCGAGTGGGCCCAGAGATACCTCTCCGACAATCAGAGTGACAAATCCTAATCTCAAAATATGTCAACTCAACAAGTACCTTCGGAGACACCTGTAGAGCACCTTTATAATCACTCATTTACATTGTGATGTTTGGTAGCACACAAAGTGTTCCTTCGGTAAACGGGAGTTGCATAATCTCATAGTCATAGGAACATGTATAAGTCATGAAGAAAGCAATAGCAACATACTAAACGATCAAGTGCTAAGCTAACGGAATGGGTCAAGTCAATCACATCATTCTCCTAATGATGTGATCTCGTTAATCAAATGACAACTCATGTTTATGGCTAGGAAACTGAACCATCTTTGATCAACGAGCTAGTCAAGTAGAGGCATACTAGTGATACTCTGTTTGTCTATGTATTCACACATGTATTATGTTTCCGGTTAATACAATTCTAGCATGAATAATAAATATTTATCATGAAATAAGGATATAAATAATAACTTTATTGCCTCTAGGGCATATTTCCTCCAGTCTCCCACTTGCACTAGAGTCAATAATCTAGATCACATCACCATGTGATTAACATCAATAGTTCACATCATCATGTGATTAACACCCAAAGGGTTTACTAGAGTCAATAATCTAGTTCACATCTATATGTGATTAACACCCAAAGAGTACTAAGGTGTGATCATGTTTTGCTTGTGAGAGAGGTTTAGTCAACAGGTCTGCCATATTCAGATCCGTATGTATTTTGCAAATTTCTATGTCAATAATGCTCTGCATGGAGCTACTCTAGCTAATTTCTCCTACTTTCAATATGTATCCAGATTGATACTTAGAGTCATCTGGATCAGTGTCAAAACTTGCATCAACGTAACCCTTTACGACGAACCTTTTGTCACCCCCATAATCGAGAAACATATCCTTATTCCATTAAGGATAATTTTGACCGATGTCCAGTGATCTATGATACGTCTCCAACGTATCTATAATTTTTGATTGCTCCATGCTATATTATCTACTGTTTTGGGCAATATTGGGCATTATTTTCCACTTTTATATTATTTTTGGGACTAACCTATTAACCGGAGGCCCAGCCCAGATTTGTTGTTTTATGCCTATTTCAGTGTTTTGAAGAAAAGGAATATCAGACGGAGTCGAAACGGAACGAAATCAACTGGAGAAGTTATTTTTGGAAGGAAACACACCTGATGAACTTGGACCCCACGTCAGGGGAGACACGAGGTGCTCACGAGGGAGGGGGGCGCCCCCCCTAGGGCGCGCCCCCTGCCTCGTGGGGCCCCCGTGGCTCCCCTGACGTACCTCCTGCACCCATATATACCTACGTGACCTAAAACTTCCAGAACGCAAGATAGATCGGGAGTTCCACCGCCAGAAGCCTCCATAGCCACCAAAAGTCAATCGGGACCCTGTTCCGGCACCCTGCTGGAGGGGGGAACCCTCACCGGTTGCCATCTTCATCATCTCGGTGCTCTCCATGATGAGGAGGGAGTAGTTCTCCCTCGGGGCTGAGGATATGTACCAGTAGCTATGTGTTTGATCTCTCTCTCTCTCGTGTTCTTGATTTGGCACGATCTTGATGTATCGCGAGCTTTGCTATTATAGTTGGATCCTATGTTTCTCCTCCCCCTCTTCTCTCTTGTAATGAATTGAGTTTCCCCTTTGAAGTAATCTTATCAGACTAAGTCTTTAAAGATTTGAGAATACTTGATGTATGTCTTGTCGTGGATATCTGTGGTGACAATGGGATACCACGTGCCACTTGATGTATGTTTTGGTGACCAACTTGCGGGTTTCGCCCATGAACCTATGCATAGGGGTTGGCAAACGTTTTCGTCATGATTCTCCGGTAGAAACTTTGGGGCACTCTTTGAGATCCTTTGTGTTGGTTGAATAGATGAATCTGAGATTGTGTGATGCATATCGTATAATCATACCCACGGATACTTGAGGTGACATTGGAGTATCTAGGTGACATTAGGGTTTTGGTTGATTTGTGTCTTAAGGTGTTATTCTAGTACGAACTCTAGGGCTGTTTGTGACACTTATAGGAATAGCCCAACGGATTGATTGGAAAGAATAACTTTGAGGTGGTTTCATACCCTACCATAATCTCTTCATTCGTTCTCCGCTATTAGTGACTTTGGAGTGACTCTTTGTTGCATGTTGAGGGATAGTTATGTGATCCAATTATGTTAGTATTGTTGAGGGAACTTACACTAGTGAAAGTATGAACCCTAGGCCTTGTTTTCTATCATTGCAATACCGTTTACGCTCACTTTTATCACTTGCTACCTTGCTGTTTTTATAATTTCAGATTACAAATACCTTTATCTACCATCCATATACCACTTGTATCACCATCTCTTCGCCGAACTAGTGCACCTATACAATTTACCATTGTATTGGGTGTGTTGGGGACACAAGAGACTCTTTGTTATTTGGTTGCAGGGTTGCTTGAGAGAGACCATCTTCATCCTACACCTCCTACGGATTGATAAACCTTAGGTCATCCACTTGAGGGAAATTTGCTACTGTCCTACAAACCTCTGCACTTGGAGGCCAAACAACGTCTACAAGAAGAAGGTTGTGTAGTAGACATCAAGCTCTTTTCTGGCGCTGTTGCCGGGGAGGTGAGTGCTTGAAGGTATATCTTTAGATCTTGCAATCGAGTCTTTTAGTTTCTTGTTTTATCACTAGTTTAGTTTATAAAAGAAAACTATATAAAAAATGGAATTGAGTTTGTCTCATACACTTCACCTTTTTAATATCTTTCGTGAGTATGATGGAAAGGATAATTGTGCTCAAGTGCTAGAAGAAGAAATCTATAAAATGTTTGGCACTAAATATTTGAATGATAAGCATGATTGCATTGTTGTTAGTACGAATTCTTTGAATATCCATGATGCTAATGATGATTGCACTAGTTATGATGAAAATGCCTCCTATAAACATGTCAATTTTTGTGGAGTAGACTGGGTTTGCATGTACACACCAAATAGGGAAGATAGATATTGCAAGAGGCATAAGTACTTAGAAACCAAATTGTTGCAAGAAGAGCTAGATGAATGTGCTGAAAGATTCAATAATTTTCGTGCTCCTTGTGAACTTTGCAATGAACATGGTCATTTAAAGCTCCAATGCTATTTGTTTCATGATCAAGTCGTGTCCAAATATTGTGATAATTTGATTACCCTTGAGCATCATAAAGAGCTTAGCCTTCTTTTGGGTTATGAAGAAATGAAACGTATAACTAAGGATATTCCAAAATTTGCCCTTGATAAAGTTCTTGATTTTGATCTAGAAAATATTTATATGTATTGTGTGGTGAATTGCATTGAAAATCCTTATATTGCCAATTACATAAAGAAAAGAAAACAAATAGAAGATGAAGAGAATACTAATGAAAGGGAAGAGACTTCCCGATACCCTCCTATTATTTCTTATGATGAATCAGGTAACGAGGAAGAGCCTCCTATTCAACCAATCTCATTAATAAGGAGCTCCAAAAAGAGGATTGAACCCACACATGATGTGGTGAATAAGAAGAAAAGAAAAGGGAAGAGAGGTAAAAAGATATCTCTTCCAACTAATGCTGCTCCTATTACTATTGTGCCTCATGAAAATATAATTGTGGAAGATAATGATACTTCTTATGATCTTGAAAATCTTTTTGGCACTTGCTTGGAAGAATATGATAATTGCTATACTATTGGTGCTATTCATACAATTAATGATGAGAGTGATTATGCTTATGATATGAAAAGGCCCAAGCTTTGGGAAGCTGTGTTTGATGAGGATGAAATATTTGAGAATAAATTTGTTGCAATTAATGTTTGTCCCAAGCTTGGGGATGCTATGTTTAATAATGATGATATTTTTAGCCTCTCAAGTTTTGATATGCAAGTTTATAATGATGATAGCATGCCTCCTACTTATGATGATTATTGTGATGATACTTATGCTATAAAGAGTAGTGATTATATTTATAAAACTTGTCATGATTATGATTACCCCTTCTCTGAACATTACTCTTTTAATGTGGAAGCAATTTATAGTATTCAAGTCTCTTATGATACTCCCACTATTATTCATGAGAAGAATCTTGCTTATGTGGAGAGTAGTAAATTTTCTATGCTTGTAGATCATGAAAAGAATGCTTTAGGTGCTGGTTATATTGTTAAATTCATTCATGATGCTACTAAAAATTATTATGAGGGAGGAATATATTCTTGTAGGAGTTGCAATAATATCAAGTTTCCTCTCTATGTGCTTAAAGTTTTGAAGTTATGTGTGTTTTACCTTCCTATGCAAGTTGATTATTGCTCCCATAAGTTGTTTGCTCACAAAATCCCTATGCATAGGAAGTATGTTAGACTTAAATGTGCTAGTCGTATTCTTAATGATGCTCTCTTTATGTTTCGATTCTTATCTTTTATACGAGCATCATTGAAATCATCATGCCTAGCTAGGGGCATTAAACGATAGCGCTTGTTGGGAGGCAACCCAATTTTATTTTTATCCCTTGCTTTTAGCTCCTATTTAGTAATAAATAATTCATCTAGCCTCTACTTAGATGTGGTTTTATGCTTTTAATTAGTGTTTGTGCCAAGTAGAACCTTTGGGAAGACTTGGGGAAAGTCTTGTTGATCATGCTGTCAAAAACAGAAACTTTAGCGCTCACGAGAATTGCTGCCATTTTTATTTGGAGAGTGCTATTTATATAATTCGTTTTTAAGATTATTAATAGATAAATTCCTCAGGTCCAGCAATTTATTTGAGAATTTTATGATTTCCATAAGTATACGTTTGATCCAGATTACTACAGACTGTTCTGTTTTTGACAGATTCTGTTTTTCATGTGTTGTTTACTTATTCTGATGAATCTATGGCTAGTAAAATAGTTTATAAACCATAGAGAAGTTGGAATACAGTAGGTTTAACACCAATATAAATAAATAATGAGTTCATTTCAGTACCTTGAAGTGGTGATTTATTTTCTTATACTAACGGAGCTTACGAGTTTTCTGTTAAGTTTTGTGTTGTGAAGTTTTCAAGTTTTGGGTAAGGATTCGATGGACCATGGAATAAGGAGTGGCAAGAGCCTAAGCTTGGGGATTCCCAAGGCACGCCAAGGTAATATTCAAGGACAACCAAGATCCTAAGCTTGGGGATGCCCCGGAAGGCATCCCCTCTTTCGTCTTCGTTCATTGGTAACTTTACTTGGAGCTATATTTTTATTCGCCACATGATATGTGTTTTGCTTGCAGCATCAATTTAGTTTATTTTGCTTTGCTTGCTGTTTGAATAAAGTACCAAGATCTGAAATTATTAAATGTTAGAGAGTCTTCACATAGTTGCATAATTATTCGACTACTCATTGATCTTCACTTATATCCTTCGGAGTAGTTTGTTGTTTGCTCTAGTACTTCACTTATATCTTTTAGAACACGGTGGTGGATTTGTTTTATAAAAACTATTGATCTCTCATGATTCACTTAGATTATTTTGAGAGTCTTAAATAGCATGGTAATTTGCTTAAAATCCTAATATGCTAGGTATTCAAGAATAATAAAAATTCTCTTATGAGTGTGTTGAATACTAAGAGAAGTTTGATGCTTGATGATTGTTTTGAGATATGGAGATGGTGATATTAGAGTCATGCTAGTTGAGTAGTTGTGAATTTGAGAGATACTTGTGTTGGAGTTTGTGATTCCCGTAGCATGCACGTATGGTGAACCATTATGTAACAAAGTCAGAGCATGAGGTGTTTATTGATTGTCTTCCTTATGAGTGGCGGTCGGGGACGAGGGATGGTCTTTTCCTACCAATCTATCCCCCTAGGAGCATGCACGTAGTACTTTGTTTCGATAACTAATAGATTTTTGCAATAAGTATGTGAGTTCTTTATGACTAATGTTGAGTCCATGGACTATACGCACTCTCACCCTTCCACCTTTGCTAGTCTCTCTAGTACCGCGCAACTTTCGCCGGTACCATAAACCCACCATATACCTTCCTCAAAACAGCCACCATACCTACCTATTATGGCATTTCCATATCCATTCCGAGATATATTGCCATGCAACTTTCCACCGTTCTGTTTATTATGACACGCTTCATCATTGTCATATTGCTTTGCATGATCATGTAGTTGACATTGTATTTGTGGCAAAGCCACCATTCATAATTCTTTCATACATGTCACTCTTGATTCATTGCATATCCCGGTACACCACCGGAGGCATTCATATAGAGTCATCTTTGTTCTAGTATCGAGTTGTAATTCTTGAGTTGTAAATAAATAGAAGTGTGATGTTCACCATTCAATAGAGCATTGTCCCAAAAAAAGAAAGGCCAAAAAAAAGGGAAAGGCCAAATAAAAAAAGAAAGGCCAAAAAAAGGGAAAGGCCAAATAAAAAAAGAAAGGCCAAATAAAAAAGGAAAGGCCAAATAAAAAAAGAAAATAAATAAAAAGGGGCAATGCTACTATCCTTTTTTCCACACTTGTGCTTCAAAGTAGCACCATGATATAGCGAGTCTCATATATTGTGCTTCAAAGTAGCACCACGTTCTTCATATAGAGTGTCTCATATGTTGTCACTTTCATATACAAGTGGGAATTTTACATTATAGAACTTGGCTTGTATATTCCAATGATGGGCTTCCTCAAATGGCCCTAGGTCTTCGTGAGCAAGCAAGTTGGATGCACACCCACTAGTTTCTTTTGTTGAGCTTTCATACATTTACAACTCTAGTGCATCCGTTGCATGGCAATCCCTACTCACTCACATTGATATCTATTGATGGGCATCTCCATAGCCCGTTGATACGCCTAGTTGATGTGAGACTATCTTCTCCCTTTTTGTCTTCTCCACAACCACCATTCTATTCCACCTATAGTGCTATGTCCATGGCTCACGCTCATATAGTGCGTCTAGATTGAAAAAGTTTGAGAACATCAAAAGTATGGAACAATTGCTTGGCTTGTCATCGGGGTTGTGCATGATTTAAATATTTTGTGTGGTGAAGATGGAGCATAGCCAGACTATGTGATTTTGTAGGGATAACTTTCTTTGGCCATGTTATTTTGAGAAGACATAATTGCTTTGTTAGTATGCTTGAAGTATTATTGTTTTTATGTCAATACGAACTTTTGTCTTGAACCTTATGGATCTGAATATTCATATCACAAGTAGGAATAATTACATTGAAATTATGCCAAGTAGCACTCCGCATCAAAAATTCTTTTTTATCATTTACCTACTCGAGGACGAGCAGGAATTAAGCCTGGGGATGCTTGATACGTCTCCAACGTATCTATAATTTTTTATTGCTCCATGCTATATTATCTACTGTTTTGGGCAATATTGGGCTTTATTTTATACTTTTATATTATTTTGGGGACTAACCTATTAACCGGAGGCCCAGCCCAGATTTGCTATTTTATGCCTATTTTAGTGTTTTGAAGAAAAGGAATATCAGACGGAGTCGAAACGGAACGAAATCAACTAGAGAAGTTATTTTTGGAAGAAAACACACCTGATGAACTTGGACCCCACGTCAGGGGAGACACGAGGTGCTCACGAGGGTGGGGGGCGCCCCCCCTAGGGCGCGCCCCCTGCCTCGTGGGGCCCCCGTGGCTCCCCTGACGTACCTCCTGCACCCATATATACCTACGTGACCTAAAGCTTCCAGAACGCAAGATAGTGTTGGGGATCGTAGCAGAAATTTAAAATTTTCTACACATCACCAAGATCAATCTATGGAGTAATCTAGCAATGAGGGGGAGGGGAGTGCATCTACATACCCTTGTAGATCGCTAAGCCGAAGCGTTGCAAGAACGCGGATGAAGGAGTCGTACTTGCAGCAATTCAGATCGCGGTTGATTCCGATCTAAGCGCCGAACAACGGCGCCTCCGCATTCAACACACGTGCAGCCCGATGACGTCTCCCATGCCTTGATCCAGAAAGGGGAGAAGGAGAGGTTGGGGAAGACTCCATCCAGTAGCAGCACGACGGCGTGGTGGTGGTGGAGGAGCGCGGAACTCCAGCAGGGCTTCGCCAAGCACTACGAGAGACGAGGAGGGAGAGAGGTAGGGCTGCGCCAAGAGGGAGATGATCTCGTGTCTTGCAACCCCCAATACCTCAAGTATATATAGGGGAAGGGGAGGGGCTGCACCCCCATCTAGGGTTCCCTCCCTAGGGGTGGCGACAGCCCCAAAACCCATCTAGGGTGGCGGCCAAGGGGGGGGGGAGAGGGGGCGCACCTAGGGTGGGCCTTAAGGCCCATCTGGACCTAGGGTTTGCCCCCTCCCACTCTCCCTTGTGCCTTGGGCCTTGGTGGGGGGCGCACCAGCCCACCTGGGGCTGGTCCCCTCCCACACTTGGCCCACGCAGCCTTCTAGGACTGGTGGCCCCACCTGGTGGACCCCCGGGACCCTCCCGGTGGTCCTGGTACGTTACCGATAGCACCCGAAACTTTTCCAGTGACCAAAACGGGACTTCTCATATATAAATCTTTACCTCCGGACCATTCTGGAACTCCTCGTGATGTCTGGGATCTCATCCGGGACTCCGAACAACATTCAGTAACCGCGTACATACTTTCCCTATAACCCTAGCGTCATTGAACCTTAAGTGTGTAGACCCTACGGGCTCGGGAGTCATGCAGACATGGTCGAGACAACTCTCCGGTCAATAACCAACAGCGGGATCTGGATACCCATGTTGGTTCCCACATGCTCCACGATGATCTCATCAGATGAACCATGATGTCAAGGATTCAATCAATCCCGTATACAATTCCCTTTGTCTATCGGTACGATACTTGCCCGAGATTCGATCGTCGGTATCCCAATACCTTGTTCAATCTCGTTACCGGCAAGTCTCTTTACTCGTTCCGTAACACATCATCCCGTGATCAACTCCTTGGTCACATTGTGCACATTATGATGATGTCCTACCGAGTGGGCCCAGAGATACCTCTCCGTTACACGGAGTGACAAATCCCAGTCTCGATTCGTGCCAACCCAACAGACACTTTCGGAGATACCCGTAGTGCACCTTTATAGCCACCTAGTTACGTTGTGACGTTTGGTACACCCAAAGAACTCCTACGGTATTCGGGAGTTGCACAATCTCATGGTCTAAGGAAATGATACTTGACATTAGAAAAGCTTTAGCATACGAACTACACGATCTTGTGCTAGGCTTAGGATTGGGTCTTGTCCATCACATCATTCTCCTAATGATGTGATCCCGTTATCAACGACATCTAATGTCCATGGTCAAGAAACCGTAACCATCTATTGATCAATGAGCTAGTCAACTAGAGGCTTACTAGGGACATGGTGTTGTCTACGTATCCACACATGTATCTGAGTTTCCTATCAATACAATTCTAGCATGGATAATAAACGATTATCATGAACAATGAAATATAATATAATAATAACTAATTTATTATTGCCTCTAGGGCATATTTCCAACAGTCTCCCACTTGCACTAGAGTTAATAATCTAGTTCACATCGCCATGTGATTAACACTCACAGGTCACATCGCCATGTGACCAACATCCAAAGAGTTTACTAGACTCAATAATCTAGTTCACATCACTATGTGATTAACACTCAATGAGTTCTGGGTTTGGTCATGTTATGCTTGTGAGAGAGGTTGTAGTCAACGGGTCTGTAATATTCAGATCCCTATGTATTTCGCAAAACTTTATGTCATATCATAGATGTTGCTACCACATTCCACTTGGAGCTATTCCAAATTGTTGCTCTATTATACGTATCCGGTATCTCTACTCAGAGCTATCCGGATAGGTGTTAAGCTTGCATCGACGTAACTCTTTACGTCGAACTCTTTATCACCTCCATAACCGAGAAACATTTCCTTATTCCTCTAAGGATAATTTTGACCGCTATATGGTGATCCACTCCTAGATCACCTTTGCACCCTCTTGCCAGACATGTGGCAAGGCACACATCAGGTGCGGTACTCAGCATGGCATACCGTATAGAGCCTATGACAAAAGCATAGGGGACGATCTTCGTCCTTCCTCTTTCTTCTGCCGTGGTCAAGCTTTGAGTCTTACTCAACTTCACACCTTACAACTCAGGTAAGAATCCCTTCTTTGACTGATCTATTTTGAACTCCTTCGAAATCGTGTCAAGGTGTGCGTTCTTTGAAAGTATCATCAGGCGTCTTGATCTATCTCTATAGATCTTGATGCCCAATATGTAAGCAGCTTTTCCAGGTCTTCCTTTGAAAATCACTCCTCAAACAACCATTTATGCTTTCCAGAAATTCTACATTATTTTGGATCAACAATATGTCATCCACATATACTTATCAGAAATGTTGTAGTGCTCCCACTCACTTTCTTGTAAATACAAGTTTCTAGCAAACATTGTATAAACCTAAAAGCTTTGATCACTCCATCAAAGCATATATTCCGACTCCGAGATGCTTGCACTAGTCCATAGAAGGATTGCTGGAGCCAGCATACCTTTTAGCATCCTTAGGATCGACAAAACCTTTTATTGTATCACATACAACTTTTTCTTACGAAAACTGGTAAGAAAACTTGTTTTTACATCCATCTGTCAGATTTCATAATCGAAAAATACAGCTAATGCTAACATGATTCCGACAGGCTTAAGCATCGCTATTGGTGAGAAATTCTCATCATAGTCAACTCCTTGAACTTGTGAAAAGACTCTTTCCCACAAGTCGAGCTTCATAGACGGTAACATTACCGCCCACGTATGTCTTCTTCTTAAAGATCCATTTATCTCAATGGCTCGCCGATCATCGGGCAAGTCCACCAAAGTCCATACTTTGTTCTGATACATGGATCCTATCTTGGATTTCATGGCTTCTAACCATTTGTCGGAATACGGGCCCACCATCGCTTCTCCATAGCTCGTAGGTTCATTGTTGTCTAACAACATGATATCTAAGACAGGATTACCGTACCACTCAGGAGTAATACATATCCTTGTCGACCTACGAGGTTTGATAGCAACTTGATCCGAAGCTTCATGATCACTATCATTAACTTCCTATTCAATAGACATAGGCGCCACAGAAAACATCTTTCTGTGTTGGATCACTCTCTGGTTAAAGTAAAGGTTCGACAACCTCATCAAGTTCTATCTTCCTCCCACTCAATTCTTTCGAGAGAAACTCCTTCTCGAGAAAGGACCCGTTCTTAGCGACAAACAATTTGCCCTCGGATCTGAGATAGAAGGTATACCCAACTGTCACCTTTGGGTATCCTATGAAGATGTGTTTGTCTGCTTTTGGGTTCGAGCTTCTCCGGCTGAAGCCTTAAGCATCGCAGCCCCAAACATTAAGAAACGACAATTTTGGTTTCTTTCCAAACCATATTCATACGATGTCGTCTCAACGGGCTTAGATGGTGTCCTATCTAAAGTGAATGCAGTTGTCTCTAACGCATATCCTCAAAATGAAAATGGTAGATCAGTAAGAGACATCATAGATCGCACCATATCTCATAAGGTTCAATTACGACGTCCGGACACACCATTACCCTGTGGTGTTCCAGGTGGCTTCAACTGTGAAACAATTCCACTATGTCTTAAGTGATTGCCAAACTCATAACTCAGAAATTCTCATCGATCAGATCGTAGGAATTTGATCTTCTTGTTATGATGGTTCTTAACTTCACTCTGAAACCGCTTGAACTTTTCAAATGTTTCAGACTTGTGCTTCATTAAGTAAATATACCTATATCTACTCAAATCATCAGTGAAGATGAGAAAATAGCGATATCCACCGCACGCTTCAATTCTCATTGGATCACACGCATCAGCATGTATGATTTCCAACAAGTCACTTGCCCATTTCATTGTACTTGAAAACGGGGTCATAATCATCCTGCCCATGAGGCATGGCTCGCATGTGTCAAGCGATTCAAAATCAAGTGACTCCAAACATCCATCGACATGGAGTTCCTTCATGCATCTTACGCCAATATGACCTAAGCGGCAGTGCCACAAGAAAGTGGTACTATCATTATTAACTCTACATCTTTTGGCGTGAACATGTGTATTACCACGACCGAGATTCAATGAACCATTCACATAGGGTGCATGACCATGAAAGGTATTATTCATGTAAACAGAATAACCATTATTCTCTAACTTAAATGAATAATCGTATTGCAATGAACATGATCTAATCATATTCATGCTCAACGTAGACACCTGATAACATTTATCTAGGTTCAATACAAATCCCGAAGGCAGATGGAGCGTGCGATGGTGATCTCATCAACTTTGGAAACACTTCCAACACACATCGTCACCTCGCCCTTAGCCAGTCTCCGTTTAGTCCGTAGCTTTTGCTTCAAGTCACCAACAATAGCAACTGAACCGGTATCCAATACCCAGGTGCTACCAGGAGTACTAGTGAGGTACACATTAATAACACGTATATACTTTGTTGAAGTTGCCAGCCTTCTTATCTACCATGCATTTGGGGTAATTCCGCTACCAGTGACCGTTCCCCTTACAATAGAAGCACTTAGTCTCGGGTTTGGGTTCAACCTTGGGTTCCTTCACTGGAGCGGCAACTGGTTTGCCATCCATGAAGTTTCCCTTCTAGCCCTTGCCCTTCTTGAAACCAGTGGTCTTGTTAAACCATCAACACTTGATGCTCCTTCTTGATTTCTACCTTTTGCGGTCTTAAGCACCGCGAACAGCTCTGGGATCAACTCCATCCCTTGCATGTCATAGTTCATCACGAAGATCTAGTAGCTTAGTGATAGAGGCTAGAGAACTCTATCAATCACTATCTTATCTGGAAGTTTAACTCCCACTTGATTTAAGTGATTGTAGCACCCAAACATTTTGAGCACATGCTCACTAGCTGAGCTATTCTCCTCCATCTTGTTGGCAAAAGAACTTGTCAGAGGTCTCATACCTCTCAACACGGGCATGAGCCTGAAATCCCAATTTCAGCTCTTGGAACATCTCATATGTCTTATGGTGTTCAAAACGTCATTGGAATCCTGATTCTAAGCCGTAAAGTATGGTGCACTAAACTATCAAGTAGTCATCATGATGTGTCTGTCAGGTGTTCACAACATCCACAGACGATGTTGTAGAGGTTTGCACACCGAGCGGTGCATCAAAGACGTAAGCCTTCTGTGTAGCAGTGAGGACACTCCTCGGACTATGGACCCAGTCCGCATCATTGCTTACAATATCTTTCAACTTGGTCTTTCTCTAGGAACATATTGAAACAGGGAGCTACAACATGAGCTATTTATCTACAACACATTTTCAAAGACAATTTAGACTATGTTCATGATAATTAAGTTCATCTAATCAAATTATTTAATGAACTCCCACTCAGATAGACATCCCTCTAGTCATCTAAGTGAAACATGATCCAAGTCAACTAGGCCGTGTCCGATCATCACGTGAGACGGACAAGTCAACATCGGTGAACATCTTCATGTTGATCGTATCTTCTATACGACTCAAGCTCGACCTTTCGGTCTTCCGCGTTCCGAGGCCATGTCTGTACATGCTAGGCTCGTCAAGTCAACCTAAGTGTATTGCATGTGTAAATCTGGCTTACACCCGTTGTATTCAAACGTTAGAATCTATCACACCCGATCATCACGTGGTGCTTCAAAACAACGAACCTTCACAATGGTGCACAGTTAGGGGGAACACTTTCTTGAAATTATTACGAGGGGTCATCTTATTTAAGCTACTGTCATTCTAAGCAAATAAGATGTAAAACATGATAAACATCACATGCAATCAAATAGTGACATGATATGGCCAATATCATTTGCTCCTTTTGATCTCCATCTTCGGGGCTCCATGATCATCGTTGTCACCGGCATGACACCATGATCTCCATCATCATGATCTCCATCATCGTGTGTTCTTGAAGTTGTCTCATCATCTATTACTTCTACTACTATGGCTAACGCTTTAGCAATAAAGTAAAGTAATTACATGACGTTTATGTTGACACGCAGGTCATAAATAAATTAAGACAACTCCTATGGCTCCTGCCGGTTGTCATACTCATCGACATGCAAGTCATGATTCCTATTACAAGAACATGATCAATCTCATACATCACATATATCATTCATCACATCCTTTTGGCCATATCACATCACACGGCACATGCTGCAAAAACAAGTTAGACGTCCTCTAATTGTTGTTGCAAGTTTTTTTACGTGGCTGCTATAGGTTTCTAGCAAGAACGTTTCTTACCTACTGTCGGTGTACTAGAGTAGGGGTACCCTAGTACCCCGAACTTGTGCACGGGCAGTCGCAGCATCCCGCGGCAAGGCTTGCCGGATGACCGCCAAGACCCTCCGTGGCTCCCTTGAAGACCATTCAAGAACAAAGTACTCAAACCAAGGCCCCGGCAAGAGGAGCTTGCCGGGAAGGCCAACCCAGGCCCCGGCAAGAGGAGCTTGCCAGGAAGAGACAAGACCCCGGCAAGAGGAGCTTGCCGGGAAGGCCACTCAAGGCATACCAAGAAAGCTTGCCGCGACGTGCCCTGCGTCCCAGCAAGGCCCGGTGAGCGACAAGCTCCCAAACACGACAAGACGACGACCGCGGCAAGGAGCTTGCCGCGGGGAACCCCCACTTCGTGCCCACGCTCCAGCACACCTGCTAACGTGTCGCTCTAGGACTCCCCCAAGCACACGTGGCAGGAGGCTGTGCAGCTAGGGGTGCGCGGTGGCAAGCGGAGATGAAGAGAAGGCCATCGTGGCAAACGGTGGCGCTCCTAACGGTCACTTTTTGCACTGTTTAAGCAACTCAGACAGGCATTTAATGCCCTTGTCCCCTGTCGTCGGAGTTAGGTAGGGTGCACTATATCCACAGTAGCGGTAGCTGCACCTACCGCATCCTTTTCCATTTTTACCCTTCTTGTCTACGTTGCCCCCTGTCGGTGACCCCTTGAGAGTATAAAAGGAGGCCCAGGCGCAACGTAGAAGGGGTTCAGCTGGTTCGGCCAGTTCGGCTCATTCAACACCAGAAACACTCTCACGCTCAGTCTGGCAGCGTCCGTCGCTCCTGAGCAAGAATTCAATACACACAAACAAGCAGCAGTAGGGTTTTACGCATCCGTGCGGCCCGAAGCTGGGTAAAAACCGCTCGCGTGTACCGCCTCGATCCGCTCTTTGTGCGACCTCCGCCCCCCCGCCGAACCGAAAGGGGCCCTGTCCCCATAGGTGTTGGTGGAATCAGCCTCCCCGACATCTCTGGCGCGCCAGGTAGGGGGCGTCGAGATCGTGCGAACCCGATCCGGCGTGCACGCGAGCTAAATCTTCATCGTCTTCACCGACATGCCACCGAAGAAGAAGGCTTCGGGGGCAACAGCCCCGTCTGCGTCGCTTCCACCACCTCCGGAGCAGGCGGACGGTGGAGTGGACGCCGGCGGAAGAATGGACATCGACGAGGGTGCCCACAGCGCTGCCAAGTCCAAGGACAAGGCCGCGCAGACCTCGGCGTCCATACGCCCACCACGCCCATCTCAGGAAGGGCGGGACCAGCAGCGTCATAGCGTTCGCAGTACCATACGTCCGCTGGCTCAAGATCAAGCTGGTGGTTCGCGTGGCGTTCAAGACCAGCATGCACGCCAGCATGCTGGCCCCAGTGAGGTGCGGTCGCCTGGATGGGACACTGCTCCTTCTAACTTGGTTAGGAGTCCGAGCATGTCCCGCTCCTTGCACCGTTCGCCTCTGCCGCCCACCACACCAGCGGAAGCCTTGGCGCGGGCCTAGATACTCCTGGATTATCCTCCGACGGCGGACAAGACCGACGAATGGAGGGCCACTATCCAGAGCCTCATCGGCTTTGCCAACGGCGACACCGCGCGGCAACCAAGCGCCTCACTGCCGCGACAGGACAGCCGGACGCGAGCCGATGGCAACAAGACCGGGGGAGGTGCGACTTCCATGCACTCTCCGCTACGAAGGCCAAAGTCGCCGACTCGCCGAGTCCACCCCGACAGCGGCTCCACCGCGTCGACGGACCCACGAGCTCGTCGCGACCAGCGCCAAGTTCTCCATGAACGACAACAAGAAGACGCTCGAACCCGCATCGAGCGCCGAAGAGAAGCGTGGCGTCAATCCGACAAGCGCGCTGGGCCCTCTGTTGACATGCATGCGCCAGGGGAACCAGGCGATCTGCCGTACGCGGTAGGTTGTCCTGCATTCACCCGTGAGCTGCGGCAAGTCCAGTGGCCCAGCACAAAGAATTTCAAACCAGACGTACCAGAGAAGTACGACGGCAAGATGCATCCGTCGGAGTTTCTCAGCATCTACACCATCGCGGTGCAGGCTGCCGGGGGACGGGACGACAAGATCCTTGCCAACTACTTCTCGTTGGTACTCAAGCCCAATGTCAGATCCTGGCTCATGCACTTGCCGGACAACTCCATATCCTCCTGGGCTGATCTGTGCCATCAGTTTGTCGGCGCCTTTACAGGCGGCCACAAACCGCATGGCCAAGAAAGCAATCTTCATCTGCTCGCCCAGAAGGAAGGAGAGCCACTGCGCAAGTACATTCAGAGATTCAGCCGTGTACAGCACAACATCCCAGACATCCACCCCGCCGCGATCATTAGCGCGTTCCATCAGAACGTGCGAAACCGAAGGATGAGGGAGGAGATGGCGATGTGTAAGATCAGAGACGTCAGTGAGCTTTATGCCCTGGCCGACAAGTGTGCACGCGCTGAAGAGGGGAGGAGGCTCCCCGGAGAGGATACAGGAGCAGGAGGATCTGACAGTGAGGATGCCGCCCCGACAAGGAAAGGCCGGCGGCGGAACAACAGAAGGAAAAAGGGCAAAGAAGTGCTAGCTGTCGAGTAGACCGGCAACGGAGGTGGCGCCAAGGAAGCTAAAGCTGGTGGCTCCGACAAGGAGGCCCAGCCTGTGGCGGCCGCCGACAAGCAGGACGGCTCCGGCAAGCAGTATTGTAAGATCCACCGCAGCAGGGGTCACGATCTCCAGAATTGCAAGAAGGTTGAGCAGCTCGTTGAGCTACAGAAAGCTGAGTACGAGCGGCGCGACAAGGAGAAGGCCCAGGAAGGTGCTGGTGGATCCGGCAAGAAACGTCTCGGCCGAGGAGGACGCCGCGGCAAGGCCAAGCAGCGGCAAGGAGACAGACCTCCCCGCGGCCGTGACAAGGATGAAGATGACGACGACGATGAAGACATGGATGATGACGAGGCCGATGAGCAGGAATTTCAGAAAGCCACAGAGGTCCTGTGCGTTGACGGTGGTGCTTCTCTGCATACTTCGCACCGCCAACTCAAGCAGTGGATGCGGGAAGTGAATGCAGCAGAGCCATCCTTAGAGTCACGCAAGCCTCTGAAATGGTCCAGCAAGCCTATCATCTTCGACATTGAGGATCACCCTGATCGCGTAACTGCAGTCGGGTGCTTGCCGATGTTGGTTTCACCAACTATCCGCAACCTCCAGGTCACGAAGATGCTAGTTGACGGCGGGGCCGGCTTGAATCTGATCTCCTCCGCGGTCCTTCAGAAACTCCAGATCCCTGACATCGAGCTCGAGGAGACCGGCACATTCCAAGGAATCAGCCCGGGAAGAAGCAAGCCGAAGGGAAAGATCACGCTGTCGGTCACATTTGGCAGCGAGATGAATTTCAGAACTGAGAGGGTCACATTTGACGTTGCCGATTTTCCATTGCCCTACAATGGGATCCTTGGCCGTCCAGCGCTCGCCAAGTTTATGGCAGCCTCTCACTATGCATACAACATGCTCAAGATGCCAGGCCCGATAAGTGTCATCTCTGTCCCCGGCGACAAGAAGGATGCCCTTATCTGCGCCGACAGAATCTACCGGGAAGCAGCAGCCGCAACTGATCACAACATACTTGCCGCTGAAGCTCCCGGGGGGAAGAAGAAGACGAAGTCCGGCAAGAGCTCTGATGCCCACTCCGGCAAGCGCACCTCTTCGGAGTGCTGCGCTACCGTCGAGGACGCACCATCGAGCTCCACCGGCAAGTGCAAGAAGACGATGGCAGCTCCACCCGAGACCAAGAAGGTGCCCGCCAAGAAGGACGGCACTGGTGGTACCTTCACCATCAGTGCCACGCTTGACCCCAAATAGGAAAGCGTGCTCGTTGCTTTCCTGCGGGCGAATGTCGACGTGTTTGCATGGCAACCGTCTGATATCCCCGGTGTTCCCAGGAAAGTAATCGAGCACCACCTTGCCGTCTGTCCTCATGCGCGGCCCGTCAAGCAGAGAGTCAGGAAGCAAGCGGTGGAGCGCCAAGAGTTCATTGCAGAAGAGATCAGGAAATTGGAAGCAGCAGGCCTTGTCAGGAGAGTGCTCCATCCCACGTGGTTGGCCAATCCTGTAGTCGTGCGCAAGGCGAACGGGAAATGGAGGCTTTGTATAGACTTCACTGATGTCAATAAAGCTTGTCCCAAAGATCCATTTCCCTTGCCGCGCATTGACCAGATTGTTGACTCCACAGCTGGATGTGATTTGCTTTCATTTCTTGATGCATACTCAGGATACCATCAGATCTTCATGGCAGAAGAAGATGAGGAAAAAACCGCATTTATCACCCCTTGCGGCACATATTGTTTTATACGGGTGCCCTTTGGGTTGAAGAATGCTGGTTCAACATTTGCAAGGGTAGTCCATGTCGCTTTTGAGACACAGATACACAGAAATGTGGAAGCCTACATGGATGATATAGTGGTCAAGAGCAAGGACAAGGCTACCCTGATCCAAGATTTAGATGAAACTTTTGCAAATCTGCGCAAGATCAACCTCAAGCTCAATCCCGAGAAGTGCGTGTTTGGAGTCCCTTCCGGCAAGCTTCTCGGGTTCTTTGTGTCTCAGCGGGGAATTGAAGCCAACCCCGACAAGATCAAGGCCATCGAGCAGATTGAAGCACCGAAGCGCGTCAAGGATGTGCGAAGGCTTGCCGGTTGCGTGGCTGCTCTCAGCAGGTTTATCTCTAAGTCTGCTGAGCGCGCCCTGCCGTTTTTCAAAATATTGAAAAAGGTAGGTCCAATGAAATGGACTCCGGAAGCGGAGGCCGCGCTGCAGGACTTGAAGAGGTACCTGTCCTCCACTCCAATACTTGTCGCACCTAAACCACAAGAGAAGTTGTTGCTGTACCTAGCGGCAACCAATCAAGTGGTTAGTGCTGCGTTAGTAGCAGAGAGGGAGGCGGACGATGAGCCAGCAACCGCGGCAAGTGAATCCAGCGACAAGCAGGGGGCTTCTCCGACAAGCTCTGGTCCCGACAAAGATGAATCTGCACAGACGTGCAAGGAGGTGCAGAAGAAGATGGTGCAGCGCCCAGTTTACTTTGTCAGCTCCCTTCTCCAGGGGGCTAGGTCGAGGTACTCTGGTGTGCAAAAATTGCTTTTCGGCCTTCTCATGGCCTCGAGAAAGCTGCGCCATTACTTCCAGGCACACGAGATCATAGTCGTCACTCGCTTTCCGCTGAAGAGGATACTGCAGAATCCAGAAGCAACAGGCAGGATTGTCGAGTGGGCATTGGAACTGTCAAGCTTTGGCCTCAAGTTTGAGAGCACTACAACGATCCAAAGCAGGGCATTGGCAGAGTTCATAGCAGAGTGGACGCCAACTCCAGATGAAGAAATTCCAGAGACGAGCATCCCCGTCAAGGAGACAAGCAAAGAGTGGCTGATGTATTTTGATGGTGCCTTCTCGCTGCAAGGCGCCGGTGCTGGCGTGCTGCTTATCGCACCCACCGGAGAGCACCTCAAGTACGTAGTCCAGATGCACTTTCCCAAGGAGCAAGCAACGAACAATACTGCAGAGTATGAGGGTTTGCTTGCCGGCCTCAGAATCGCAGCCGACCTTGGGATCAAGAAACTCATTGTAAGGGGTGACTCGCAGCTCGTCGTCCGCCAAGTGAACAAGAACTACCAGAGTCCATTGATGGAAGCTTATGTTGATGAAGTGAGAAAGCTAGAAGCACACTTTGACGGCCTGCAAATGGAACACGTTCCGCGAGCTCAGAATGACATTGCTGATGGCCTGTCAAAGTGCGCTGCACTAAAGTTACCTGTGGAACCAGGGATCTTTGTGCTCAAGCTGACTCAACCATCTGTGACACCATCAACTGGACAGAATAAGAAGAGGAAGTTGATTTCTGGTGACTACTTTCCGACAGAGCTTCTCGAAGCCGCCGCCAAGAAGGTCCCCAAGATCGACGCCAAGAGTGCTGAGGAGCAGTCTGCTCTGGCGAACCTCTTGGTTTGTTCCGTTGAAGCAGATGCTCCCGACAAGTTTTGCTCCGGCAAGCTTGCCGGGGAATATCACGCTCCGGCAGAGCCGCAGGTTCTTGCCGTAGAAGCGGATGTTCCCGCAGCAACAGATACGCCTTTAGTCCTTGTTGTCGAGCCGCAAGCTCCAGCATGGGCGCAGCAGATTGTCCATTTCCTTCAGACAGGAGAGCTTCCCGAAGAGCAGGAAGAAGCTGAAAGAGTAGCCCGGCAGTCAAGTATGTACAAGTTTGTCGACGACACACTGTACAGAATAAGACTCAACGGTGTGAAATTGAAGTGCATTCGCCGGGAAGATGGACAACAACTGTTGGCAGAGATGCATGGAGGCATATGTGGTCACCACATTGGCGCAAGAGCGCTTGTCGGCAAAGCATTCCGACAAGGCTTCTTCTGGCCGACAGCCCTCCAGGATGCAACTGCACAAGTAACCAAGTGTGAAGCGTGCCAGTTCCATTCCAAGCAGATACACCAGCCAGCTCAAGCTCTCGAGACTATCCCTTTATCCTGGCCATTTTCAGTCTGGGGGCTCGACATCCTCGGCCCCTTCCCCCGAGATGTCGGGGGCTTTGAGTTCTTGTACGTTGCGATCGACAAGTTCACAAAGTGGCCGGAAGTGGAACCAGTGAGGAAGGTGACAGCACAGTCAGCAGTCAAGTTCTTCAGGTCGATTGTTTGCCGTTTTGGGGTTCCTAACAGGATCATCACCGACAACGGCACACAATTTACGAGCCGCACCTTCATGTAGTATGTCCAAGATCTTGGCACCAAGGTCTGCTTCGCTTCTGTTTCTCACCCGAGAAGCAACGGTCAAGCGGAGAGGGCAAATGCTGAAGTGTTGCGAGGCCTCAAGACCAGAACTTTCGACAGGCTGCACAAGTGCGGAAGAAACTGGATCGAGGAGCTGCCGGTGGTTCTTTAGTCGATCAGAACGACGCCAAATCGAGCCACTGGCCAGACACCCTTTGCTCTAGTCTATGGAGCAGAGGCAGTTCTCCCCACGGAACTCGTTTACGGGTCACCTCGAGTGCTCGCTTATGATGAGCTCGAGCAAGAGCAGCTGCGACAAGATGACGCGCTGCTCCTTGAGGAAGACCGTCTCCAGGCTGCTGTGCGAGCCGCTAGCTGCCAGCAAGCTTTGCGTCGCTACCATAGCCGCAAAGTTAAAGCCAGGAGCTTCGAGGAAGGCGACCTTGTTCTTCGGCGCGTTCAGTCCGCCAAGAATTCCAACAAGTTGACGCCGAAGTGGGAAGACCCTTATCGGGTGAAACGAGTCACTAGGTCCGGCGCTGTCCGCCTTGAGACCGAAGATGGCACTCCGGTGAGCAACTCCTGGAACATTGAACATCTTCGTAAGTTTTACCCGTAAGGCGCGGTTGCCGGAAGCTTTTCCGGCAACCACCTTTTGTACAAGTCTTGCCGCTGTTGCATGTAATCCTTTGTACAAAGCCGGGCGCAGACCCCGTGCACCAGTAAAGCTCATGTGCCCCGCACATCTTGTCAGTTTTTTATGCTATAATCCTTTTTCGCATATGTTATCTGACACTTTGTGCAACACTATACCCCGGTAAGCAATAACGAGCCCAAGGCTCCATATCATTACTTTATTTCTCTATTTCTTTCTCAAAAGAAGGAAGGTTCCCTCGCCCACAAGGTTTACCGGGGGGGAAGGAGAAGATAATGGTGTGGACCAGGCCGTTCAAGAAAGTTTCTCCTTGCCGGGAAGCAGACGACAAGAAAGCTAAGTTGCTAAAGCTTGAGCAATCAGTTTTTTAAGTTTTCGAGTTATTTTCCTTGAACGACCGTGCTTTGTATGGAAAACCTGTGCGCGGAGGAACCAACTCGTAGCTAGTTGCGCCTTTACTTTGTTTCGAGTCCGCTCAACAACTTAAGTGAGCTGTCAGCGCCCTTACTTTGCTTCGAGTCCGCTCAGCAACTTAAGTGAGCCGCTAGCGCCCTTACGTTGTTTCGAGCCGGCTCAACAACTTAAGTGAGCTGCAACTAGTTGCGACAAGGTTGCTTGTCGGTAGCGACCCCGCCAGCAGGCTGCTGAAGTTCCGCACTCGGCGCTCGCGGCAAGGGTACCTGCACCGGCAAGTTTCTCTAGAAAGCGTAGGGCGGAACCATACAAAGCCAAGAGTCGAGTAAAGGAAGTAACACAGCAATTTTTTGCCTAAGATAGAGTTATATTACAAAAATAACTTGTCGCGCCTCTAATAAAGTGTTCCCATGACATGACTGGCAGCGACAAGAGAAGAAGAAAACAGATGGCACCTGGGCCCCGGCGAGCCAGTATCGCTGGGGGCTGCGAGTGCCAAGAATCGTCCACGGCAAACCAGAGTTGCCGGGGGCTGCAATATCAGATAAGTCTTTCATCCCTCATCATGCATCCTCTTATGGACTGGGGAATGCGAAACCGCGTTTCTTCCCGAAAACTACCGTGCTCCCTCAACTCTAGGCCTTGGGGCTCATTCCCGGGGCCAAGTTTGGTCGTAGTCGCGGCAGCAAAGGGATGAAACGAGGAGACCGCACCCACCTCGTTCCCGCCTCCGTCAAAGGCGTGAGAAAGGTCGAGCGACGTGGGAAGGCGGCAGGGTTTGTTGCCGGGAGATGAAATGTCTGTCCGAGGGACACCAAGGGTTTGCTCCTTGACGTGGGTTCAACTCACGAGACAAATAACCCGGCAAGCATCCCCTTTTCATTAAAAAACATCCCACTCAGGTACAGCCCATAGAGGATGAAAAACATGAAAGAGAGGATTACAAGTTCTAGATACAGCTAAGGCCCGAAGGCTTACAAATTAAAAAGATAAGATGCCCGTAATCCCTTTCCTGTCCCTCTCTTCAGGAGGCAGGTCAAGGAGGCGAAAAGGGCAAAAGGAGTGCCTAGTCGAGCTACGGGTGCGAGAAGACACCAAGAGAACATCCCGGGGGCCGTCCGAAGGCTGGACGGTGATGGCGGCACCGGAAGCGGGGCTCGAAGACGGAGCGGCAGGACGTCAGCACGCTGTCGAGGGCACCACACCCTCGTACTCCGACCTGACGGCCTTGTCGCTAGCCCTCTTCCCCTTCCGCAGCCTCCCTATGCCAGCCGCCCAAGGAGACGACCCCGGGGAGTTCAAGGAGCCGGCGACACGGATGATGGGGCCGCCGGTGCCGCGCGCCGATGCCTAGTCGGACCCGCTACCCCGCCGCCCGCTACCCTCGTCGTCGCTGTCGCTCTCCTCCTCGTCACTCTCGCTCGAGGAGGAGCCTTCGCTGTCGGAGGAGCTGTCCACGCAGCACTTTGCCCGAGTGCCGAAGCACCCGAAGACCTTGACGGAGAGGAGATCGTCCTCCATCAACTTAAAATGGAGGGTAAACCCCTCCATCAAGCTGTGGATACGGGCGAACGTCTTCCACCCTCGATCAAGATACATCACATTAGGGGCTGGGAATACAACACGGACTCGCGTGAACCTGATCCCACAGCCCCTCATGTGCAGTCTCAGTGTCTCGGGCGGGTCCAACTCCATCGCGCGCGCAAACGGAGCTGGAAGCCGGAGGCGACGAGGAGGCGCCCGGCGCAGCCTGACGAAGATGGAGGAGATGCCCCTGTTCCCTCTGCTTATAAAGAGGGACGGGGCGGACGTTTCGGCCTTCCAAATAAACAACCTCCCATGATCTCTCCCACGACGCCGCGTTTGACGCGTGCCGTTCTGGGCGTGCGCGGTGGGAGCGGAGAGATATGCGGCGTGACCTAGGCCGCACGTGTGCCCATGCACTGTTTTGGGCCTGGCCCAACAGCGCTCGGCACCGTGTATGGCCCAGGCCCGGGGGCTCCTGTCGGTGTACTAGAGTAGGGGTACCCTAGTACCCCGAACTTGTGCACGGGCAGTCGCAGCATCCCACGGCAAGGCTTGTCGGATGACCGCCAAGACCCTCCGTGGCTCCCTTGAAGACCATTCAAGAACAAAGTACTCAAACCAAGGCCCCGGCAAGAGGAGCTTGCCGGGAAGGCCAACCCAGGCCCTGGCAAGAGGAGCTTGCCGGGAAGAGACAAGACCCCGACAAGAGGAGCTTGCCGGGAAGGCCACTCAAGGCATACCAAGAAAGCTTGCCGCGACGCGCCCTGCGTCCCGGCAAGGCCCGGTGAGCGACAAGCTCCCAAACACGACAAGACGACGACCGCGGCAAGGAGCTTGCCGCGGGGAACCCCCACTTCGTGCCCGCGCTCCAGCACACCTGCTAACGTGTCGCTCTAGGACTCCCCCAAGCACACGTGGCAGGAGGCTGTGCAGCTAGGGGTGCGCGGTGGCAAGCGGAGATGAAGAGAAGGCCATCGTGGCAAACGGTGGCGCTCCTAACGGTCACTTTTTGCACTGTTTAAGCAACTCAGACAGGCATTTAATGCCCTTGTCCCCTGCCGTCAGAGTTAGGTAGGGTGCACTATATCCACAGTAGCGGTAGCTGCACCTACCGCATCCTTTTCCATTTTTACCCTTCTTGTCTACGTTGCCCCCTGTCGGTGACCCCTTGAGAGTATAAAAGGAGGCCCAGGCGCAACATAGAAGGGGTTCAGCTGGTTCGGCCAGTTCGGCTCATTCAACACCAGAAACACTCTCACGCTCAGTCTGGCAGCGTCCGTCGCTCCTGAGCAAGAATTCAATACACACAAACAAGCAGCAGTAGGGTTTTACGCATCCGTGCGGCCCGAAGCTGGGTAAAAACCGCTCGCGTGTACCGCCTCGATCCGCTCTTTGTGCGACCTCCGCCCCCCGCCGAACCGAAAGGGGCCCTGTCCCCATAGGTGTTGGTGGAATCAGCCTCCCCGACACCTACGCCAAAACCACAATGTGATATGCCAATTTCTATTTACCCTTCATAAGGACCCTTTTCATCGAATCCGATCCGACTAAAGTGGGAGAGACAGACACCCACTAGCCACCTTATGCAACTAGTGCATGTCAGTCGGTGGAACCTGTCTCACGTAAGAGTACGTGTAAGGTCGGTCCGGGCCGCTTCATCCCACGATGCCGCCGAATCAAGATAAGACTAGTAACGGCAAGTAAATTGACAAAATCGACGCCCACAACAACTTGTGTTCTACTCGTGCATAGAAACTACGCATAGACCTAGCTCATGATGCCACTGTTGGGGATCGTAGCAGAAATTTAAAATTTTCTACGCATCACCAAGATCAATCTATGGAGTAATCTAGCAACGAGGGGGAGGGGAGTGCATCTACATACCCTTGTAGATCGCTAAGCGGAAGCGTTGCAAGAACGCGGATGAAGGAGTCGTACTTGCAGCGATTCAGATCGCGGTTGATTCCGATCTAAGCACCGAACAATGGCGCCTCCGCGTTCAACACACGTGTAGCCCGATGACGTCTCCCACGCCTTGATCCAGCAAGGGGAGAAGGAGAGGTTGGGGAAGACTCCGTCCAGCAGCAGCACGACGACATGGTGGTGGTGGAGGAGCGCGGAACTCCAGCAGGGCTTCACCAAGCACTACGAGAAACGAGGAGGGAGAGAGGTAGGGCTGCGCCAAGAGGGAGATGATCTCATGTCTTGCAACCCCCAATACCTCAAGTATATATAGGGGAAGGGGAGGGGCTGCGCCCCCATCTAGGGTTCCCTCCCTAGGGGTGGCGGCAGCCCCAAAACCCATCTAGGGTGGCGGCCAAGGGGGGAGAGAGGGGGGGCGCACCTAGGATGGGCCTTAAGGCCCATCTGGACCTAGGGTTTGCCCCCTCCCACTCTCCCTTGCGCCTTGGGCCTTGGTGGCGCACCAGCCCACCTGGGGCTGGTCCCCTCCCACACTTGGCCCACGCAGCCTTCTAGGGCTGGTGGCCCCACCTGGTGGACCCCCGGGACCCTCCCGGTGGTCCCGGTACGTTACCGATAGCACCCGAAACTTTTCTGGTGACCAAAACGGGACTTCCCATATATAAATCTTTACCTCCGGACCATTCCGGAACTCCTCGTGACGTCTGAGATCTCATCCGGGACTCCGAACAACATTCGGTAACCGTGTACATACTTTCCCTATAACCCTAGCGTCATCGAACCTTAAGTGTGTAGACCCTACGGGCTCAGGAGTCATGCAGACATGGCCGAGACAACTCTCCAGTCAATAACCAACAGCGGGATCTGGATACCATGTTGGTTCCCACATGCTCCACGATGATCTCATCGGATGAACCACGATGTCAAGGATTCAATCAATCCCGTATACAATTCCCTTTCTCTATCGGTATGATACTTGCCCGAGATTCGATCGTCGGTATCCCGATACCTTGTTCAATCTCGTTACCGGCAAGTCTCTTTACTCGTTCCGTAACACATCATCCCGTGATCAACTCCTTGGTCACATTGTGCACATTATGATGATGTCCTACCGAGTGGGCCCAGAGATACCTCTCCGTTACACGGAGTGACAAATCCCAGTCTCGATTCGTGCCAACCCAACAGACACTTTCGGAGATACCCGTAGTGCACCTTTATAGCCACCCAGTTATGTTGTGACATTTGGTACACCCAAAGAACTCCTACGGTATTTGGGAGTTGCACAATCACATGGTCTAAGGAAATGATACTTGACATTAGAAAAGCTTTAGCATACAAACTACACGATCTTGTGCTAGGCTTAGGATTGGGTCTTGTCCATCACATCATTCTCCTAATGATGTGATCCCGTTATCAACGACATCTAATGTCCATGCTCAGGAAACCGTAACCATCTATTGATCAATGAGCTAGTCAACTAGAGGCTTACTAGGGACATGGTGTTGTCTATGTATCCACACATGTATCTGAGTTTCCTATCAATACAATTATAGCATGGATAATAAACGATTATCATGAAAAATGAAATATAATATAATAATAACTAATTTATTATTGCCTCTAGGGCATATTTCCAACAGATAGATCGGGAGTTCCGCCGCCAGAAGCCTCCATAGCCACCAAAAGTCAATCGGGACCCTGTTCCGGCACCCTGCCGGAGGGGGGAACCCTCACCAGTGGCCATCTTCATCATCCCGGTGCTCTCCATGACGAGGAGGGAGTAGTTCTCCCTCGGGGCTGAGGGTATGTACCAGTAGTTATGTGTTTGATCTCTCTCTCTCTCTCGTGTTCTTGATTTGGCACGATCTTGATGTATCATGAGCTTTGCTATTATAGTTGGATCCTATGTTTCTCCTCCCCCTCTTCTCTCTTGTAATGAATTGAGTTTCCCCTTTGAAGTAATCTTATCGGATTGAGTCTTTAAAGATTTGAGAACACTTGATGTATGTCTTGCCGTGGATATCTGTGGTGACAATGGGATACCACATGCCACTTGATGTATGTTTTGGTGACCAACTTGCGGGTTCCGCCCATGAACCTATGCATAGGGTTGGCAAACGTTTTCGTCGTGATTCTCCTATAGAAACTTTGGGGCACTCTTTGAGGTCCTTTGTGTTGGTTGAATAGATGAATCTGAGATTGTGTGATGCATATCGTATAATCATACCCACGGATACTTGAGGTGACATTGGAGTATCTAGGTGACATTAGGGTTTTGGTTGATTTGTGTCTTAAGGTGTTATTCTAGTACGAACTCTAGGGCTGTTTGTGACACTTATAGGAATAGCCCAACGGATTGATTGGAAAGAATAACTTTGAGGTGGTTTCGTACCCTACCATAATCTCTTCGTTTGTTCTCCGCTATTAGTGACTTTGGAGTGACTCTTTGTTGCATGTTGAGGGATAGTTATGTGATCCAATTATGTTAGTATTGTTGAGGGAACTTACACTAGTGAAAGTATGAACCCTAGGCCTTGTTTTCTATCATTGCAATACCGTTTACGCTCACTTTTATCACTTGCTACCTTGCTGTTTTTATAATTTTAGATTACAAATACCTTTATCTACCATCCATATACCACTTGTATCACCATCTCTTCACCGAACTAGTGCACCTATACAATTTACCATTGTATTGGGTGTGTTGGGGACACAAGAAACTCTTTGTTATTTGGTTGTAGGGTTGCTTGAGAGAGACCATCTTCATCCTACACCTCCTAGGGATTGATAAACCTTAGGTCATCCACTTAAGGGAAATTTGCTACTGTCCTACAAACCTCTGCACTTGGAGGCCAAACAACGTCTACAAGAAGAAGGTTGTGTAGTAGACATCAATCTACTCCTAGATCACTATTGTATTCCCTTTCCAAACTCAGTGTAGGGTATACAATAGATCTGGTACACAGCATGGCAAACTTTATAGAACTAGAACCTATGACTGAGGCATAGGGAATGACTTTCATTCTCTTTCTATCTTCTGCTGTGGTCGGGCTTTGAGTCTTACTCAATTTTACACCTTGCAACACAGGCAAGAACTCTTTCTTTGACTGTTTCATTTTGAACTATTTCAAAATCTTGTCAAGGTATGTACTCATTGAAAAAACTTATCAAGCGTCTTCATCTATCTCTATAGATCTTGATGCTCAATATGTAAGCAGCTTCACCAAGGTCTTTCTTTGAAAAACTCCTTTCAAATACTCCTTTATGCTTTCCGGAAAAATTCTACATTATTTCCGATCAACAATATGTCATTCACACATACTTATCAGAAATGTTGTAGTGCTCCCACTCACTTTCTTGTAAATATAGGCTTCACCCGCAAGTATGTATAAAACTATATGCTTTGATCAACTCATCAAAGCGTATATTCCAACTCCGAGATGCTTGCACCAGTCCATAGATGGATTGCTGAAGCTTGCACACTTTGTTAGCACCCTTTGGGTCGATAAAACCTTCAGGTTGCATCATATACAACTCTTCTTCCAGAAATCCAATCAGGAATGTAGTTTTGACATCCATTTGCCAGATTTCATAAAATGTGGCAATTTGCTAACATGATTCAGACAGACTTAAGCATCGCTATGAGTGAGAAAATCTCATCCTAGTCAACACCTTGAACTTTGTCAAAACCATTTTCGACAAGTCTAGCTTTGTAGATAGTAACACTACTATCAGCGTCCATCTTCCTCTTGAAGATCCATTTATTTTCTATGGCTTGCCGATCATCAGGCAAGTCAACCAAAGTCCACACTTTGTTCTCATACATGGATCCTATCTCAGATTTCATGGCCTCAAACCATTTCGCGGAATCTTGGCTCATCATCACTTCCTCATAGTTCGCAGGTTCGTCATGGTCTAGTAACATGACTTCCAGAACAGGATTACCATACCACTTTGGTGCGGATCTTACTCTGGTTGACCTACGAGGTTCTGTAGAAACTTGATCTGAAGTTTCATGATCATCATCATTAACTTCCTCACTAATTCGTGTAGGCATCACTAGAACTGATTTCAGTGATGAGCTACTTTTCAATTCGAGAGAAGGTACAATTACCTCATCTAGTTCTACTTTCCTCCCACTCACTTCTTTCGAGATAAGCTACTTCTCTAGAAAGGATCCATTCCCAGCAACGAATATCTTGCCTTCGGATCTGTGATAGAAGGTGTACCCAACCGTCTCCTTCGGGTATCCTATGAAGACACATTTCTCCGATTTGGGTTTGAGTTTATCAGGATGAAACTTTTTCGCATAAGCATTGCAACCCCAAACTTTAAGAAACGACAACTTTGGTTTCTTGTCAAACCACGGTTCATATAGTGTCGTCTCAACGGATTTAGATGGTGCCCTATTTAACGTGAATGCAGCTGTCTCTAATGCATAACCCCAAAACGATAGTGGTAAATCGGTAAGAGACATCATAGATTGCACCATATCTAATAAAGTACAGTTACGATGTTCGGACACACCATTATGCTGTGGTATTCCAGGTGGCGTGAGTTGCGAAACTATTCCGTATTGTTTCAAATGAAGACCAAACTCGTAACTCAAATATTCTCCTCCACAATCAAATCGTAGAAACTTTATTTTCTTGTTACGATGATTTTCCACTTCACTCTGAAATTATATGAACTTTTAAAATGTTTCAGACTTGTGTTTCATCAAGTAGATATACCCATATCTGCTCAAATCATCTGTGAAGGTCACAAAATAACGATACCCGCTGCGAGCCTCAACACTCATTGGACCGCATACATCGGTATGTATTATTTCCAATAAGTCAGTAGCTCGTTCCATTGTTCCGGAGAACGGAGTTTTAGTCATCTTGCCCAAAAGGCACGGTTCGCAAGCATCAAGTGATTCATAATCAACTGATTCCAAAATCCCATCAGCATGGAGTTTCTTCATGCGCTTTACACCAACACGACCTAAACGACAGTGCCACAAATAAGTTGCACTATCATTATTAACTTTGCATCTTTTTGTTTCAATAATATGAATATGTGTATCACTACGATCGAGATCTAACGAACCATTTTCATTGGGTGTATGACCATAGAAGGTTTTATTCATTTAAACAGAACAACAATTATTCTCTAACTTAAATGAATAACCGTATTGCAATAAACATGATCAAATCATATTCATGCTCAACGCAAACACCAAATAACACTTATTTAGGTTCAACACTAATCCTGAAAGTATAGGGAGTGTGTGATGATGATTATATCAATCTTGGAACCACTTCCAACACACGTCATCACTTCACCTTAACTAGTCTCTGTTCATTCTGCAACTCTCGTTTCGAGTTACTAATCTTAGCAACTGAACTAGTATCAAATACTGAGGGGTTGCTATAAACACTAGTAAGGTACATATAAATAACATGTATATCAAATATACCTTTGTTCACTTTGCCATCCTTCTTATCCGCCAAATACTTGGGGTAGTTCCGCTTCTAGTGACCAGTCCCTTTGAAGTAGAAGCACTTAGTCTCAGGCTTAGGTCCAAACTTGGGCTTCTTCACTTGAGCAGCAACTTGCTTGCCGTTCTTCTTGAAGTTCCCCTTCTTCCCTTTGCCCTTTTCCTTGAAACTAGTGGTCTTGTCAACCATCAACACTTGATGCTCTTTCTTGATTTCTACCTTCATCGATTTCAACATCATGAAAAGCTCGGGAATCGTTTTCGTCATCCCTTGCATACTATAGTTCATCACGAAGTTCTAATAACTTGGTGATGGTGACTAGAGAATTCTGTCAATCACTATTTTATCTGGAAGATTAACTCCCACTTGATTCAAGCGATTGTAGTACCCAGACAATCTGAGCACATGCTCACTGCTTGAGCTATTCTCCTCCATCTTTTAGCTATAGAACTTGTTGGAGACTTCATATCTCTCAACTCGGGTATTTCCTTGAAATATTAACTTCAAATCCTGGAACATCTCATATGGTCCATGACGTTCAAAACGTCTCTGAAGTCCCGATTCTAAGCCGTTTAAGCATGGTGCACTAAACTATCAAGTAGTCATCATATTGAGCTAGCCAAACGTTCATAACATCTGCATCTGCTTCTGCAATAGGTTTGTCACCTAGCGGTGCATCAAGGACATAATTCTTCTGTGCAGCAATGAGGATAGTCCTCAGATCACGGATCCAATCCGCATCATTTCTACTAACATCTTTTAACTTAGTTTTCTCTAGGAACATATCAAAAAAAACAGGGGAGCTAAATGCGAGCTATTGATCTACAACATAGATATGCTAATACTACCAGGACTAAGTTCATGATAAATTAAAGTTCAATTAATCATATTACTTAAGAACTCCCACTTAGATAGACATCCCTCTGATCATCTAAGTGATCACGTGATCCAAATCAACTAAACCATGTTCGATCATCATGTGAGATGGAGTAGTTTTCAATGGTGAACATCACTATGTTGATCATATCTACTATATGATTCACGCTCGACCTTTCGGTCTCCAGTGTTCCGAGGCCATATCTGCATATTCTAGGCTCGTCAAGTTTAACCTGAGTATTCCGTGTGTGCAACTGTTTTGCACCCATTGTATTTGAACGTAGAGCTTATCACACCTGATCATCATGTGGTGTCTCAGCACGAAGAACTTTCGCAACGGAGCATACTCAGGGAGAACACTTTTATCTTGAAATTTAGTGAGAGATCATCTTATAATGCTACCGTCAATCAAAGCAAGATAAGATGCATAAAAGATAAACATCACATGCAATCAATACAAATGATATGATATGGCCATCATCATCTTGTGCTTGTGATCTCCATCTCCGAAGCACTGTCATGATCACCATCGTCACTGGTGCGACACCTTGATCTCCATCGCAGCAGCGTTGTCGTCTCGCCAACTTATGCTTCTACGACTATCGCTACCGCTTAGTGATAAAGTAAAGCATTACAGGGCGATTGCATTGCATAAAATAAAGCGACAACCATATGGCTCCTGCCAGTTGCTAGTAGCTCGGTTACAAAACATGATCATCTCATACAATAAAATATAGCATCATGTCTTGACCATATCACATCACAACATGCCCTGCAAAAACAAGTTAGACATCCTCTACTTTGTTGTTGCAAGTTTTATGTGGCTGCTACGGGCTTAGCAAGAACCGTTCTTACCTACGCATCAAAACCACAACGATAGTTCATCAAGATAGTGTTGTTTTAACCTTCTCAAGGACCGCTTGTAGCCACACTCGGTTCAACTAAAGTTGGAGAAACTGACACCCGCCAGCCACCTGTGTGCAAAGCACGTCGGTAGAACCAGTCTCGCGTAAGCGTATGCATAATGTCGGTCCAGGCCGCTTCATCAAACAATACCGCCGAACCAAAATGTGACATGTTGGTAAGCAGTATGACTTGTATCGCCCACAACTCACTTGTGTTCTACTCGTGCATATAACATCTACGCATAAAACCAGGCTCGGATGCCACTATTGGGGAACGTAGTAATTTCAAAAAAATTCCTACGCACACACAGGATCATGGTGATGCATAGCAACGAGGGGGAAGAGTGTGTCCACGTACCCTCGTAGACCGAAAGCGGAAGCGTTAGCACAACACGGTTGATGTAGTCGTACGTCTTCACGATACGACCGATCCAAGTACCGAACGTACGGCACCTCCAAGTTCAGCACACGTTCAGCTCGATGACGTCCCTCGAACTCTGATCCAGCCGAGCTTTGAGGAAGAGTTCCGTCAGCACGATGGCGTGGTGATGGTGATGATGATGCTACCGACGCACGGCTTCGCCTAAGCACCGCTACGACATTATCGAGGTGGAATATGGTGGAGGGGGGCACCGCACACGGCTGGGAGAGAGCAACAGATCAACTTGTGTGTCTAGAGGTGCCCCCCGCCCCCGTATATAAAGGAGTAAGGGAGGAGGAGGCCGGCCCTAGGAGGGGCGCGCCAAGGGAGTAGGTTTCCTCCTTTCCTAGTCCAACTAGGAGAAGGGGGGAAAGGAGGGGAGGGAAGAAGGAAGGGAGAGGGGGCCGCGCCCCAAACCCCTTGTCCAATTCGGACTCGGCTTGGGAGGGGCGCGCGCCACCTCCTGGCTGCTGCCTCTCCTTCCCACTAAGGCCCAATACTTCTTCCCCGTATTTCCGTAACTCCCCGGTACTCTGAAAAATACCCGAATCACTCGGAACCTTTTCGATGTCCGAATATAGTCGTCCAATATATCGATCTTTACGTCTTGACCATTTCGAGACTCCTTGTCATGTCCCCGATCTCATCCGGGACTGCGAACTACCTTCGGTGCATCAAATCACATAAACTCATAATATCAATCGTCACCGAACTTTAAGCGTGCGGACCCTACGGGTTCGAGAACTATGTAGACATGACCGAGACATGTCTCTGGTCAATAACCAATAGTGGAACCCGGATGCTCATATTGGCTCCCACATATTCTATGAAGATCTTTGTCGGTCAAACCGCATAACAACATACGTTGTTTCCTTTGTCATCGGTATGTTACTTGCCCGAGGTTCGATCGTAGGTATCTCAATACCTAGTTCAATCTCGTTACCGGCAAGTCTCTTTACTCGTTCCGTAATACATCATCTCACAACTAACTCATTAGTTACAATGCTTGCAAGGCTTATAGTGATGTGTATTAACGAGTGGGCCCAGAGATACCTCTCCGACAATCGGAGTGACAAATCCTAATCTCAAAATACGCCAACTCAACAAGTACCTTCGGAGACACCTGTAGAGCACCTTTATAATCATCCATTTATGTTGTGACGTTTGGTAGCACACAAAGTGTTCCTCCGGTAAACGGGAGTTGCATAATCTCAGAGTCATAGGAACATGTATAAGTCATGAAGAAAGCAATAGCAACATACTAAACGATCAAGTGCTAAGTTAACGGAATGGGTCAAGTCAATCACATCATTCTCCTAATGAAGTGATCTCGTTAATCAAATGATAACTCATGTCTATGGCTAGGAAACTTAACCATCTTTGGTCAACGAGCTAGTCAAGTAGAGGCATACTAGTGATACTCTGTTTGTCTATGTATTCACACATGTATTATGTTTCCAGTTAATACAATTCTAGCATGAATAGTAAACATTTATCATGAAATAAGGAAATAAATAATAACTTTATTATTGCCTCTAGGGCATATTTCCTTCACCGTGTGGTCAATGAACGACAATCATCGGAAGAGGACTGTACGTGGAGAGGCTGACAGCTAGGACCCATCAGGTCCAAGGCCGTACACAAGCAAGTGTCTCCTTATTACGTGCAAAGAAAATGATTCCATCCCCTGACAACTGGGACCCACCAGCTACATGGTCGCGCGCAAGAAAGTGCCTCCTTATTACACGCAAAGAATGATCCCGCCCGCTAACAGCTGGGATCCACCAGCTATATGGTTGCACGCAAGCAAGTACTTCCTTATGAGAAAAAAGGAATGATTCCACCCTCTGACAGCTTGGACCTGCCAACTACATGGTCACACACAAGGAAGTGACAGTTGGGACCTATCAGGTCGAAGCGTACGCAATATTATCTATCTGATCTCAAACGTGCACATGCATACTGGCCGGTCTCTCTATAACGATGAATCATGACCGGGTAAGGAGCGACACATGTCCTACTAGGATATTTGGCCCCCGACATAGGAGGTCACGCATTGTCATGCAAATCGTATACTCGTACATACAACCACGGTGCAAAAATACGGGCCATGTATTCATGTAGCGGCCGACCAAACTCGCTTATATGTGGCCGGTCGTACTAGCATATTGTCGCACCCCGGCTCAGAGAAACCAGGACGCCCCGTATTCCAGCCCAGAGATCGAGGTAAGTCTTCTGGAATACGACACTGCTCGGCGTAGAATAAACCAGCTCTTTATTACAAAGGATAAGGTACAAGGGTCTGATGTTACAAAGGATCACATCAGCATGGCGACACTACGCCTGCAAAGGAAGCTCTATGCTAGCAGCGGAACAACGACGAAGGTGGTGAACTCCACTTCGTAAGGACTCTGGCTGGGACACGATCTAGCTCGCACGTGCGGTAACCTCGACAGACAAACAATCAAGCACAGCATCACCTGCAATCTGACATGACACGCCAGGTCGGTACATTAAATGTACTTGCAAGCTCACAACAACCAAAAGCATCAAGGCAAGACAATAACATAGCATTAACAGGTTAAGTTATTAACAACTACTATGATGTGGAAGCAATAACTAAGCATGATATGAAACTACTAGAATAGTGATGAACCAACATCTCTAATCTCAAGAACCATCTCACTCTTGGCTATCCGGCCAAGCAATATATCGTAAAATGCAATGAAACTTATTTTTATTTTTATTTTCTCAAGAAGACAAAATATATTGGCTTGGAATTAGGTCAGTTGGCCGCTTGTGGGCCCCACAAGACATCAAGGCACGCCCTGGGGGTAGGCGTGCCTTGTTGTCTTGTGGACAACAGATGGCCCCTTTGGTGGATCTTCATTTCAGTATTTTTTATTTATTCAATAAAAAATCTTGGCAAAGTTTCTTCTGATTCCGAGAACTTTTGCTTTTGCACAAAAGTAACACCATGGTAATTCTGCTAAAGACAACATCAGTCCGGGTTAGTTTCATTCATAATCATGCAAATTAGAGTCCAAAATAAGAGTAAAAGTATTTGGAAAAGTAGATACAATGAAAACATATCAACCATCTTGGTGCTCTCGGTGCGGCATGGTCAACGAACGACAATCATCGGAAGAGGATTGTATGTGGAGAAGCTAACAGCTAGGACCCACGAGGTCCAAGGTCGTACACAAGCAAGTGTCTCCTTATTACGTGCAAAGAAAATGATTCCATCCCCTGACAACTGGGACCCACCAGCTACATGGTTGCGCGCAAGAAAGTGCCTCCTTGTTACACGCAAAGAATGATTCCGCCCGCTAACAGCTGGGATCCACCAGCTACATGGTCGCACGCAAGCAAGTACTTCCTTACGAGCAAAAAGAATGATTCCTCCCCCTGACAGTTTGGACCCACCAACTACATGGTCACACGCAAGGAAGTGCCTCCTTGTTACGCGAAAGAATGATTTCTCGCCCTGACAGTTGGGACCTATCAGGTCGAAGCGTACGCAGTGTTATCTGTCGGATCGCAAACGTGCACATGCATACTGGTCGGTCTCTCTATAATGATGAACCATGACCGAGTAAGGAGCGGCACATGTCCTACAAGGGTATTTGGCCCCCGACGTAGCAGGTCACGCATTGTCATGCAAATCGTATACTCGTATGTACAACCACAATGCAAAAATACGTGCCATGTATTCATGTAGCGGCCGGCCAAACTCACGTATATGTGGCCGGTCGTACTAGCATATGTGCAGATGACTATACGCAACAACCGGGTCCTATTCAAGGAGCGCCAACAGGCTGGGGTTGGATGATCGAAACGGAATCATGTTCACCAGCTGGGGGTGTAGCGTACCGCAAAACGGACGAAATTACCTTTTATTCAACCGCCTATGGCCAAAATGGGGGTCCTGTTAGAGGAGCGTGGCGTACCGCAAAACGGCCTTCATGGGATACTGTCCATTCACTGTCAACTTCCTACGGCCTCCACAAGCTACTATTCATCTGCCGCCTACGGCCCTTCTCCACGGGGTCCTGTTCATCCACCCTAACCGGCTGGGGGTGTAGCGTACCGCAAAACGACCTCCTCAGGGTCATGTTCATCCAGCGCCGATCGCACACGGCCTAGCCTTCCGCGGGGTCATGTTCATCCACACCCAACTGGCTGGGTGTGACGTATCGCGGCACGACCTCCTCTGGGTCATGTTCATCTAGCGCCAACTGCCTACTACCACGGGGGCTTGTTCATCCAACCCCATCCGGCTGTGGTGAGGCATACGCGCGCGGCAGTAATGGAGACTGTTCATCCATAGCCAACCAACCGGCTAGGTCAACACGTATCGGGTTCAGTAGTAGTGCGAGGGTCGCTCGGGTTTAGTACGTAGTGCGAGGACCGATCGCTCGGGTTCAGTAACACGAGGGATCGATCAATCGAGTTCAGTAAGCGACAGACTTGCTCGGGTTCAGTTAGCGAAGGACCCGCACACGCGCGCGTACGAGAGAAACACGCAAACCACGCTGAATCGCTTGGGCCCGACCACCCACCGACTGCCCACCGTATACTAGGTAATCTCCGAAAATGTTCTCGCCCTCACTTCTACCACGATTTTTTACGTCGTGGACGGTCCAAAGAATGTCATGCACGTGCTCCTCAGTCCACCCAGAACGAAAAGTCAATTTTCTGTCATAATTTTTTGTCATAGAAGTAGGAGCCCATCACATCTATGAAGATATGTGTTTTTGTCGCAATTATCATCATGGAAGTCATTCGGGTCATAATGTCACGGACATATCTTTTTTTTAAGTGAGGTAGAGGTTCTCGACGTCACAGAGGTGTGGCGGGAGTAGTAAACCCTAATGCGAGAGGATGGATAAACATGTATTTCATGGACAGATGGATGCACGCATTCGGAATTGAATGTGTGGCCATGCATTAGTTGATGCATCGACCGATCGTTCAAGTGTTTATTGTCCAACTCAGCCCTAAATTGCACATATTAACATATTAACTAAAAATTCTTCAGCGCTGCTAAGAGCTAGTAAGATGAAAGTAAAATGTATATCGGACCAAGCGTGTGTGAGTGGCTTTGCGCCTCTACTCGCAACCTGAAACTGAAAACTGGAAAAAAATGTGATTTTTTTTGAGGAAAAAAAACTAATGCATATGCGCAAGGAAAACGATTGGGTGCGGCGGACCGGCCGAACTTTGGGCCGGACGCATCCACGCGCGCTTCACCCCAGCCACCCACCAGGCGACACGTAGACACGGGGCCACCCACGCTATCCTCTTTGCTTTCTTCAACCTCACGTGGATCTCGCCCCACAACACATGCATCTCTCGCCTCTCCCGTTGCAGCACGTGAGCAGCTCGCCGTCGGCCATGGATGTAGCTTGGAAGATCGAAGCCCCCACATGATTGCAGCCCCGCTCATGTTCCAACCTCCCCCTTCTTCCTTCTCCCTCACTTCCTTTCTCCTCCTCCTCTTTCCCCTTTTTTGCTGCAAGCGGCGGCAAGCCAAACGTCATGGAGGGGGACCGAGGTGCCCCGTGCTACGACCATGGCGACCGGAGGGAGCTGCAACCACGGCATCGGGGAGAGTTGCGAACAGTGTTTTCCCATGCTACAACCGTGGACGCAAAAAGCTACATCCACTAGATAAAAAAGCTTCAACCAAACAATAGAATAGAGGAAAAGTTACAACCGTTTTGACAAAAGCTTCAACCTGCAGCCGGGGGGGGGGGGGTTTTCGCAACCAAAATGTTGGACACAGAAAAAGCTGCAACCCTTACAAAAAAAGCTTCAACCCTAGGTGAAAAAAGCTTCAATCGGCATGGCGGAAAGTTTTAATGTGCGAAAAAAGCTTCAACCGGCATAGAAAAAGCTTCAACCAATGATAGAAAAAGCTTCAATCCGACTCGCCAATGGTGGCAAGCGACGACGTTGAGAGCTGCGTCGGCGACACGACAACGTAGCGACGGCGGCGGCTGCTAGGTGCTGACAGAGGGGCTTAGGTGTGCTTCAAGGCGGCGGCGTTTTTTGATAAAGGGGCAACGGCTTCCTGCCGGGAACGCGCGCGGGGAGGGGGGTGCTGCGACGGCGACGGGGACGAAGAGCGCATCCAGCAGCGTGGAACTGCGAGGGGGAGGGGGGAAGAGGTCCAGGTGAGGGGGGGGGTGGCTGGCGGCAGGGGCGGCCGGGGTGGCACGCGCGGAAGAAGAAGAAGAGAGAAGTCAACATGGAAGGGAGGAGACAGATCAGACGGCTCTAGTTGGCTGCATCAGGCGGCCGGGGCGCGAACGACCGAAACTGTTCGGCCGGCGCGCCGGCGCTTAGGGCATCTCCAGCCGTTGGCCCCCCACGGCGCTAAACCGCACACTGGGGGCGTGATGCCCCCCAGTCGCGCCCCCACGGGTTTTTAAAATGTTCAAATTCGGCGCAAACACAACACAAACACGGGCGAGTTCGTTCAAATTTAAACATATTTTACAAAAAAAAGAAAAAAAACTACCGCGGGCTACCCCCGCCGTCTCCCTCGCCGCCCCCCTCGCCGCCCGCCCACGCGGTTCTACATGCCGAGGAGGCTGTAGAACCGCGTGTAGTCACCGCCGTCGCCGTCGTCGTCGTCGCCCCCGCCTATGCCTCCGCCGTCCCTGCTGCATCCCTCCCCCAGTTGGCGCGGCGGGTTGGACGGTCCGGGGGCGTCGTCGTCGTCGCTATCGAGGACGATGACACCGTCCCCGTCCTCGCGCCCACGTTTGCGGGCGGCGATCTCCTCCAGGGCCCGGCGCTGCCGGACCATATCCTCGCGCACGTAGTCGTCGCGCGACCACCGCATGGCGTCCTCGTCGGAGTAGCCGCGTTGGGCTATCTCCTCGTACTCCAGGGGGAGGCTGGACTCCACCTTGGGCTCGACGAGGGCGCCGGAGCTGCGGGTACGCGCGCTGACAGGCGTGTCCTGGGGCTCTAGGTTGACGGGGCGGAGGTGGAGGCAGGCACAACCGCCGGAGCTGCGGGTACGCGCGCTGACAGGCGTGTCCTGGGGCTCCGGCTTGACGGGGCGGAGGTGGAGGCAGGGAGAGCCACCGGACGAGGAGGAGGATGCCCCGGTCTCCATGCGCCTCGGCGTCCAGGAGCTTCCCCGGCAGCGTGAGAAGGACGGGGGAGCAGGATACTCGAGGCGCGGCGTGTTGCCGCCCTCGATGTACTCGAGGACGGCCTTCAACGTGCGGCCGGGCACGCCCCACCACCGGCGCCGGCCATCGGAGTTGAGCCTGCCGGAGGGTACGACGCCGTTGGTGGCCTCGAGCTGCTCAGCGTGACAGTGGCGAAAATAGGGCTCCCAGAGCGGGCTGTCGGGGACGTACCGTGGCCCCTCCCTCGCCGCCCGCGGCAGGGACATGCGGATGCGTGCGATCTCCGCACGCCGCGTCGCCCCGGTGGGTGGTGGTGGCACCGGCACGCCGCCGGCGTTGATCCTCCAAGCCCGGACACCCGCATGTCCGGCGGGACCAGGTACTCGGCCTCGAAAAGGAGGCGAGCCTCGTCCTCGTGCAGATGAGGCGCCCGAATCCGTCCGTCGCCGCGCCGTCGCCTGGGAAACGCTCGGCCATGCTTTCTCAACTGGTGACGGCGAGAGGAGGAAAGGGGGAGAAATGAGCGCGCCGTCGGTGGATGATCGGGGTGAGTCTCTCCGGCGCGCTTGCAGTCGGCTTTTATAGGCGGAGGCGCCACGTGGTAGGCTTGGCCGGCGCGTTACGCGTGGCGTGATTGCGTGGCGGCCGAGGGACGCGCCGCCCAGCCTTCACTGCGCCGCCCGTGAGGCATCAATGGAGGTTGACCGGCGCGGCAGCGCGCCGCAGCTTTGGCATTGATTCGCCGCGGGAAACGAGGCGATGAGGACGACGAAGGGGCGAGAAGAGGGTAGAGTCGCTGACGTGGCGGGCCCGCGGCTCTTCGCGCCAAAAACGATTCGCCCGGCGCCCCCGAGCGACCCCCAGCGCGCCGGGTTCGGGTTGGGTCCGCCGACGTCAATTTCGGCCCGAGCCGGCGAAAACTGGGCTCTTGAAGGCGCGACTGGGCCGATTTTTTGACGCCGGCAGACGAAAAGACGTCTGGAAGGCCTTCTTGAAGGCGCGGCTGAAGATGCCCTTAGCATCGTCCTATGCGCAATCAGAATTAAGGGGTAGTGTTGCCAAGGCAAATTCTTTCTAGCCTTCCAGGACGGCAAGTTCCAAGCCTCCAGCACTGCAATACAAAGGCCCAGCACAATGAGCACATACATCATGGCATGCGCTATATCTTCCTCCCCAAAGTTTGTCGGAATTACAAAACAGCCCCCGTACTCTTCCTCCCCACCTCTCGCCTACCGTTCGCGTCCTCCGCCCGAGGCCTCCACGGGAGCGCCGGAGCGCACGCCTGATCTCCCCGCCTCCTCCTCCCGGCACCGCGGCCCCGGCTCCTAGCCCGCCTCACGATCGGGGGACGAGGCACGAGTAGGAGGGCGAGGGTGCGAGGAGATGCAGAGGGACCGAGGCGTCTCGGCGGCGGCTGGGGGCGCCGGTGAGAGGAAGCGGATAGGCGAGGCGATGGACAGGTCCTCCCCGTCGACGTCCTGGGGGTTCTCCGGCGGACGCGAGAGGGACCGGATCGCCGCCGGCAAGCAGCCGGAGGTGCCCCGCTCCGGCGGCGGATCCACCGCCATGTCCAAGGGCAAGTTGTCCGATGGTGAGCTCTGTCCCGCAGCATGTTATTTTACGTTGTCTGCTTATTTTGCTATTGTACTGCGGGTCTATGGCTTTGTTGGTGCGATAAGTTCATAGATCAGTTGTGTTCTCCATCTGGATGAGACCCTAATGGGGAGATCGTGCCCTTCCGTGGTAATTGATTGCGCTTTGTAGCTTGAGGACTGTGGGGGTTAGCCTGTAGAAGGGAGAATTTGTGTGTTTAGTATTTGTGCACGAACAAGGGAATAATTGTGCGTCAAACTGTCAGGTCACTCTTGTGCAATCATTCATACCATCTTATCGTTGTGCTTTCATATCAGGAATGCCAAATTTTCTTTTCCATATGTTTTTTTATGCACTTATTATGCTTGCCTGCTAGGTAGCTCGAAGATGCAACTATTATTGATTGATGTAGATTTCTAGTTATGGTTCCCACAAAGCAGATAAGCATGGGATGTTGCAATTGTGGTGATCATGGGATGTTGCAATTCATGGTGATCATGGGATGCGGTGCCGACATGAAAATGTTCTAATGTTGAGATCAGTATCATAATTCATTAAGAAATATAGCTATTATTAATCTGATATAACCATTAAAAGGCACTAGCAGCGAGCAAGTGATTTTAAGGGCTGCTCATTTGCTTTGGCATGTTGTCAAATCCACTTTGTTTGCATGTACACTGAATTTTTTTTCAGTTTGTACTTGAGGGCAATTTTCCAGCAGTCACCAAAGTGTTAAGTGCTGGTCGTGTGGCAAACCAGAACCTATGCAGCCGCCTAGGCAGGATAAATTGGCTAGGCAGGTATGGCAGCACCTTTTAGAACACTGCTTTTCGTGGTTAGGGGGGCACCATATGTTTGCTTGTAAGCTATGCTTGGTCATCCAAAGAGGAAAACGACTGTAATTTATGTGCATCAGATTGGCACGACAAAAGATAAAAAGGGAATGTCCATACATCCTGCAGTGTTTCAAATCACTTACCTTCTTGCCTGACTCATATCAGTTGAACAGGCTGACTACTAGTAATTCTGACATCATAATATGTATCTGTTGCTCTTATAGAATAACTTTGCTATGTTTCTTTAACCACGTTATGAATAAAGAACCGCCACAATTAGCTATGGATATGGTAATTTGTAGTCTTAATCACTTCCCTATTCTACCGTAGAGCCGCACCTAATCATTCATGATGTCTCTTGCGACTGAAGTCTGTGCCAAAGTTTAGATTTTATAACCTGCAGATACAATGCATAGGTAGCACTAACTGCCTGAGATAGGGGCACTAACTCTGATACCTGTGGGTACCCACTGTAGATGAAGCTAGAGATGAGGTTGCAGAATCTGCACTGCATCCGTGGTGTAACTGGTGTTTATGGAGTTTGGCCTTGGCTATTGCTGGAATTATATGATCTATATTTGTTACCCAGTGGAACGAAAATCTGTCTTTCTAATATTTGCTTAATGCTATTCTCTGCCACCATGTTTTTCTACATGTTTTGACTTAGTTTGCTGCAATAAATGTTCTTGGGGGTTGTTCTTGGTGTTTCCTGTTTCAGTAGTAATCTTTGTTTGCTGATTGCCTTACAGGAGAATCGGATACTGACAGTGAAGAATCAGATCTCAGTGGTTCTGATGGAGAAGATACATCGTGGATTTCATGGTTCTGTAGCTTGCGAGGCAATGAGTTTTTCTGTGAAGTTGATGACGATTACATACAAGACGATTTCAATCTCTGTGGGCTAAGCGGTCAAGTTCCATATTATGAATATGCTCTTGATCTGATATTGGATGTCGAGTCTTCACATGGTACCTCACTTATTTTTTCTGTTTGATATTTCAATTTGGAGAGAAACGTGTTATGAAAAGATTAAACAATCATGATACCTGTATGCCGTCTATAACTTAGATAGATAGCTGGAATATGTTAAAACTCTGTTCAATTGGTTACTAGACAGTAAATTGCAAGTTTACAACTGCCCTGGCCCTAGCTAGTTTCACCAGTCAACAGCTGGAGCTGAGCTTTTTGGGTGTGTTGTGCCTGCTTTGACAAAGCTTGGCCCAAGAAGGCTGCTAGGATGAGTGCATGCAAGCAGAAGTTGATTGATCAGCTGTTTTTCTTGGCTTGGCTGAGGAGCAAGGCTGTTTGACTTGATTGTGTCTTAAGCAAAGATGCATTTCACCGGATGGAGGAGAAGACCTGAATCTGTAATGCATATGGCCATATCTAGAAGTGATATTATATGCATAGGAAAAGTAGATTTTTCCCCAAAGGGGACACGCCTTAATTAGAAGCGAAAATCGATCCGGGGAGGTGGGGTCATGACCTTGTTGGCGTCCAGCGTTGCACCCCCAGAAGAGTTCTTGAAAAAACTACATGGGCATTAGTAAATTTGTTTCCTCACTATTGGCCTGCAATCAATCCAAGCATGTATATCTCAGTTACGGTTAATACATTAAATTTGCCACCACTCACCCCATTGTAATTATAATTCCTATCATGTGCATGCATAGCACAGGGCAATCGGGCAAGGATATCCATCCGTATATGAATAAGGATCGTACTGTAAGGGAAATAGTGATAAATTGCTATTTACTTGGGGATTTGATCCAGTTAGGTTTCATATTGTTAGGGAGGTCTTCCATCTCCCACCTTTACAAAGGGGGCTATCATGCATTCTCTTGCTTTCTTCTACCAACTGTTTTTGCTTAATGTTGCTGACTTTCTACAACGCTCTTACAAATATGATTTACTAATTTTTGTAATGCACAGGTGATATGTTCACAGAAGAGCAGAATGAACTTATTGAATCAGCTGCTGAGATGCTTTATGGATTGATTCATGTTCGATATATTCTTACAAGTAAAGGATTGGCTGCAATGGTGAAGCTTTTGACCTCTCCCTCCAGTACTAATAAGTTGTCTTCTGACGGTTAAGCTTTAGTGCGGTAATTAATTGGTTATTTGCTCATCTTATTTTTGTGCAGTTGGATAAATACAAGAATTATGACTTTGGCAGATGTCCAAGAGTGCACTGCAGCGGCCAGCCATGCCTTCCAGTTGGCCAGTCGGACATTCCTCGTTCTAGTAATGTGAAAATTTACTGCCCAAAGTGTGAAGATCTCTACTATCCGAGATCCAAATATCAAAGCAGTATCCTTTTTACTTACAATATATAAGCATGTGCCTTTGAACTCAAATGCCTACATTCTGATCTCCTGTTGGTAGATAAACTGTTAAGTGTCAGCATACTTTACAGTCATCTTGTAGCTTTTGCTTGCAGCAATACGTTCAGTTAGAATGTTTTAACTTATCAATTACACTGAATTGACACCCTGCATAATTAGTCATATCATGAGCCAAAATAATATTTATCATTCTCTCCCACATCTGTAGTTATCTTGATATGCTTTTGCTTTTAGTGGAACTAACCCCAACCAGAAGATAGTAAAAACACCGTCACATTTAGATTGGTTTGGAGAATGATTTTTCAGGTGATAGACAAGAAAACTGCTTCTTTTTAAATTTTCACATGTTCGAGGAGTTATATTTCTCCTTTGGAAAAATTAGGTTGCCTAGCTCTGTTCACTTCTTGACTCTTATGTAGACATTGACGGAGCTTACTTTGGGACAACGTTTCCTCACTTGTTTCTGATGACGTACCCACATTTGAAGCCCCAGAAACCGTCACAGCAGTACGTCCCCAAGGTTTTTGGCTTCAAACTTCATAAGCCATAACAAGTTTGAAGACTGAAGGTGCAAAAGGTTCATAGCAGAGTTGTCTGTCACGCTGCACATCACTTCCAAGCTGCTCATTTGTGCGCGTGGCGCAGTTTAGCACTTGGTTCAGTTGGTTACCCGTGGCTTGGCCGAAACCGACCTGACCTCTGGCTGATTTCCCTTGTCCTCCGTTTTCGCTCTCGCCTGACGTTCTGATTTGATCCTTGTGGCTTGTTTAGTGTAGTAGATTTCTTCTATCCTGTTCTTTATACTCATTATTATATTTGAGTTTGGCAGTTGCTAAAAGAAGGCAGTTCGTAACAGTGTTATGTCTCTGCTGTGTATTTTTCATTTTGTTTTACATTAGGTTCCTTTGCCAAAATGTGATGGTAATGGTAATCTGAAACATTCGATCCGGCTATTCTTATTCTTCACCTGCAACTGAGTTTGTATGGAAAGTTTACCCCCAGAGAAAGTTACCTTTATGTGCTGTCATGGATGTTTTAATCTGTGAAATATTATTGTTAGTTTTGCTCAGAGCTTCAATTGCTATAAGTACACTGCCAGTAAATAAAAAGGGCAGTCCGATGAACGTAGCTCCCTTTTGTGAAGAGTCCGACCACTTCGGGTCTTATGCACAACTTTTTCCTGCATTTTTGCAAGAGTCCGACCACTTTGGGTCTTGTAAACAGCTTTTTCCTGCATTTTTGCAAGAAGAGTCCGACCACTTTGGGTCTTGCACGCAGCTTTTCCCTGCATTTCTACCAAGAGATTTATTTCTAGCCATGTAAGTACCGTTGTGAGGTCAGCATATAATAAGATAAAGCAGGCAGGGCTAATTTGGTTTTGATGATTTTTGGAGGATTCCCGAGTATTGTGTCCATATTGACCTGACTTCTAATATTCTTCGCGAGACCCTTGTGGAATTTTTCGAAGGATTACATTGGACATGACATTTCAATCCTTTTCCCATTTCTATGATTTAGAAACCCCGTTAAATAAGCCCTTATCGACATAAACACAAGGCCAAGAGCAATATTGACGGAAGTGCGTCTACAGTACGTGACTTGGTAGTAGCAGCTAAGTGAGAACCAACAAACAAAATGCTTCGTCACCTAAGGTTAGGATCCAGCAAACTAGCAGAAGAAGACGCTACGGATCTACTGCTACCCATTTTCTGCCTGCTTGGCTGTTCTGGTCAGGCGCACAGGCCAGGCTGCCTGAGGTTCTCCGGGTGCGGCTTGGACCTGGCACTGATCTCGTCCACGGCGGAGTCGCCCCTCTCCACCCTTATCGACTCCAGCATGCTCCCTAGAACCTCGGATGCAAGCCCTTGGTCCGTCGCCGGCTCCTCCCCGCCGTCCTGCAGCAGCACCCCGACCTCCGTCAGCGACAGCACGTCCTCCAGTATGACCTTGGCGAATATCCGGCCCAGGAACTCGGTCGCCTTCGGAGCGTCGGTCACCGCATCTTCCAGGGTTGAAAGAACATTCTGGAACCTGACACAAGAAGTAGACACTTATATTAGTTAGCAGCTTCGACAGCCAATGGCACAGAGGGGAAGCTTGGTTAGTGAGCAGATGGATCATACATACCCCTGGAGTAGCACTGTCTGGCTCAGCAAGCTCTCCTGAGACTTGCACAGGTTCACCAAAAGTTTGGCCAGGAGCTCCCTCTCAAGGTCTTTCCTTTCGAACGAGTCGTTGATCCAGAGCGATACAAGTGAAGGGTAGAAGCTGGGGGCGTTCAGTTCCTTCATGCACAGGCCCACCTCCTTCTCGTCCTTGGCACTGGAGAACACCAAAAGTTATGCTAGTGTAAACCACGTTTTTCACAACCGAAGGTATCAAATGTAGATTGAGAAAAATATATCCATGTAACAATATCTTAGAATAACCACATAATCATACTTAATGGGCTGTAGCATTCAGATCATTGGACATTAGAAGACAAAGTTGAAGTATATGATCCCACCACCCAAGTTTAAGTCCTCTTGGCTTGAATTTGGGGTCTTTTCCTGATTTATTACTAAAGTAGAACATGTAATTCTTCCCAAATGCTCATTTTATGTGTTTTCAATTTACAGAATATTGTTGTGACTTGTGACTACTTTGCTAAAAAAAGTAACGAAAAAACACAGATGAACAAACAAAATAAACCACGTTTATTCTAAAAGCAGATGAAATGCTTACCCGACTGAAGGAGAGAGTAACCGAAGGTCTTATTAGAGTATGTCAAAAGTTCAAGTGAAAATTGTATCTGTAACATTGTTGCATACCATATAAAATAATTAATGGCTACAAGGATTTCTTGCTTACTGCCGTAGTACATTTACAATCAATATCAGGGATTAAAAAAATATTTAGCTGATTAACCAATTTGACAAGCGCGTGGGAAATAAAAGCTGAAGTGTCAAAACTTGGGTACTAAGAATAGACAGGTAGCTGTCAGCACCGTTTTTGCAACAAGATAAACAATAAAACCAGGCATTCTAAAGGATATAAGACAAGCACGAGTAAATTTAAAAAATAAATGTTAACTGAAACTTGCCTGTAGAACTCTTTTATGGTCAATATTGCTTTTTCTTGAAGAATCTCTTCCGGTAATATTATTGCTTCATAACAAATATCATTCATGGCAATGGAGGGTGTATGCATTTGCCCGACAGGGCTGGCAGTGGTCACTAGTATAGGCAAAGCATGATCTGCAGTTCCCCAGGACTGAATTTTAGGAGCACCGGCAGTGGCTTGATAATTTGTTTGGTTACTTGTTGATCCTGTAAATGAACTTTGTCTCGAGCTTTTTAATGTTTGACCATGATGACTATTCAAAGGAACCTCTGGCAAAATGTCATTTGAAGCTGGTGGCTTCCCACAAATTGACATTTCTTTTCCCAAGTCACCTTGAGGACTAAGTCGAATGGATTTATCAGATCGCCTTTGATGAAGTGGAACTGACATGGCTCTGTTTGAAGTCTGGTATCTTGTATCCAGATTAACATTCTGGGATCCATATACACGAACCTGTGAGGATCCACGAGAAGCAGAAGATCCTCGAACACCATAATCTGGTGGAGGCCCTGGTCTTGCTGATGAGCTAATGGAGCTAGCAGATGAGTTATAGTTAGGGGAAGAACCTACCCTAGTTGATTGGCTCATTTTCTGTTTCACAGCATCCCTTCGAACCTCCTCAATCTTCTTTGGCCCTTCAACTTTCCTTCTTTGCCTCCACTTGTTATTTCTAAGATCAATCACATCTTCAAGCATAAATCTTATACGGGATGATAACTTCGAATTTGCAGATAACTTCTGTATAATGTCAAAATAAAAATCCATATGCACCTTTGCCCTGATATGGTCAATCATCTCCCCTATCGTGCTCATCAATTTGCATAACGCCTCTAGATCTTCCTCATCTGGGTGTTGGTACTCACCCAATAGCTTTTTTATGCATTCATGCATTATTCTCTCAGTCAACATCTTTTTTTTGTAAAGTTCCCCAATTAAACGGATGTTCCCTAGCATGCGCCTGCGTGCTCGGAGTCGTTTCTCTTCCCTCTCATTTTCAGATTGTTTCATTCCACCCTCTTCTTCAGCCTTCTCAGCTTCAGCTTGCTCTCGCTCCCCTCTTTCAAATTCTTCTTGGCATTTATTTAAAAGAAGTCTCTTAAAGGTGATTTTCTCATCATCCTTCACAAAATTTGGCAGTTCACCAGCCAATGAAAAACAAAAACTAGCATACATCTCACAAAAAGTGGGTTCCATCAAGGCCTTGTCAAATATCTGAGAAATGACACCGTTAAGTGTAATAATGTTATCAATATTCAAAGCTTTGACCTGCTCGAAAAGTTTCTCAAAATTTTGTGGGGTCAACTTATTGAGAATTGCTTTCAACTGCCTTTGCTTTACCTCTTCCTCATCAGACACCTTACCAATTTCATATTTTTTCTCAGCTTTGTGCATAACTGGCATAGATACCTGAGATGGAGATGACATAGCCTGATTAGTTCTATGTTGCCACCTCTGATCAACAGAACCACGTGACATGCTGCGCTGACATGCTACTTCTTTCATAGCTCTGGAGAGGATCTCACCATTATACTGGTTGGGCAACTGGTTTTGTGAGCCATTTCTTGAAGATCCACGCCCAGAAAGTGGATCACGTCCAGAAAAAGGAGGATGCAATTTTCTCCAGTTATTGTCATTAAGCTTGTTGCTGCCCGTATGACGGTTAGCTTGAGAAATAGTTGAAGCTCGATCTTTTGTCCTTTCCCGGTTTGGATTATGTTCACTACCAACATACATTATTGCATCGTGAATATCAGACCCAATCTTAAAACCTTCAGGCAGATTAGCGCAGCTCTGAGCAAATGTTAACAGAAAATCTCTAGAGTATCTTTTCTGGCCATAACCATAATTATCTCTAGAGATTTCCATATCACCTTCCCAATCAAAAATATCATTTTTGTTCTGGTTATCATTACTACCTGCCGAACTGCCCATTTCAGCATCTAGTGTACAAATCTCCTTATCAACTGTCGAAGAACTCTGAACAACCTCTTCTGCACTATCAGAAGACTTGGGGAGTATTTCCTTTCTCTTTTTTCTTCTTCCATGCGTAGTTTTGGGTTTGGCTGCTTCCAAGACAGGTTTCTTTGTTTGCACCATTGAAGCAGCAGCAACAGAGCATTGATTCGACACCACTGAATCAATACTTCCACGTTCAATCTCTTTGAGAGCGCTAGTTGAATTGGATGCAATAGCCATAATCATGGAAATATTCTCATTGTCTTGTATACTATCATTCAGAGAACATGGTCCAATTTGGACATCTGATGAAGATCCATTGTTTTTATCTGATGGTGAAACATTGCCAATGTGTAATGACAGATGCAAATCACCCGATTCAGCACATGTAGGAACATTCACCAATTTACTAACATCAGTACCATTCCCCGATCCAGAAGAAGCACCTGGCATATGCATGGTCATATCAACTTGTTCTGCCTTAGACTTGGAGCATGTCACCCCAGCATTTACCGTGTGTTCTTCTCTCATCATATCTTGCATTTGCAAAGGAGCTGAACAATTTGCTTCAGAAGTTTCTGGCAAAGGAACATGATTAACTCTGGCCTTAAGACTTTCAGTAAATATACTAGTTGTTGGAGACTTTGGTGGCAGAGTTTCCTGTGTATACAGCAGTGGTGGCTTCCCTAAAATGCTATTGCCATCGTATTTGGAATTCTTACTCTCAGTATCCAGAAATATTTCAGATTGTGGCACAATATGATATAGCTGGCCCTTTGCACCAGATGATGAAGTTGTTGATGGTACTGCTGATGATTCCAATTTTGCTTCAACAGAAGAGGTACCACTTGCTACACACACCGAGGTTAATTTGTAGGCCGAGATATTTTGAGGTCCGGCAATTGATGTAACACGATCTACTAAAGCTGAACCGGTCTGTGCTTGCTGGGTTAAAACTGACTGAGGACTCGTACTGCAATTTAGACCAGATGTTGCAGCTGGAAGTTTGAGATTTGCTTCTGAAACCAACTTTTCAGGATGAGGAGAAATTTCCAGCCCAAGCTTGTGGACTCTCTGCTGACTTGACAAAGCAGATTCAACAGAATACCGTAACAACGTGGGAGTTTCTGCTGCGCAGGTAGGTGTACTTGTCTGAGATGATAACTCATTATTTTCAGCAAGGAAGATAGTGGGTGGCTTTAGTGCACCTTGACCTGGAAAAGATACGTCAGATGGCAGCAAGCCTTTCAAACTGGAGACTTCTGAAGCAGAACGTAAATTGGTGGGTAGCCTGGAACTAGCACCAAGCCATGGGTTTTGCATAGGAGGACTGATAGAAGTAACTGCCTGGTTGTTAATATTGGGGTCTAAGCTATGCCTTGGGGTCTGCATTCTGGGGCACATCTGCCTGTTTGAAGCAGGAACAGCATTGGTGGTAGGAAGATAGATATGTCCTGTATTGTACATGTTCGGCCGGTAATACACCTCATGAAGGGGCGGAAATGACGTGACAGGCTGAGCTAGCTGGTTCATATGGTGCAGAGGCATAGCTCCAGAAGCAGCATCTATATAGGAATGACCACGTCTATCCAGCATGAGTTCTTCATGTGTGTCTGGGTGAGTAATCCTGACAGGTCTCTTCTGTTCATCACAACTTCTCGCTTGCTGCTGTGGTAACTCTTGTGTAATCCTCATGTTGCCCAGTTGAGGAAGGTGAGGACAAGCTGGAGGTGCACATCCCAGACCCTGTCCTTGGTGAACGAAGGCTGGCGGTTGCAATGCGCGAGCCTGAGCGCCATGAAGAAAAAATGGTGGTACATGAGGCACATTACCCATCGGCACACCCTGGCCCCTGAATTCAACAGGCACTTGAGGTTGTTTCTGCTGAAAAGCCGCAGGCAGCGGCCTTCCATTTACTGGAAGCATAAAAGACGGTGGTGCCATGCTGGGAGTATACGGGGGTGGAATCTGCACGCTCATCTTGGGATTCGAAGCAGGGTATTTGTGCATAGTATCAGATTGGCTAGCGTCTTTCCTTGTGTCTTGTTTTTGCCACTGCTGATGCGTTGGGGAAGACGGATTTCGAGGGAACACCTTGCATGAATCCGTAGACACCTGTAGACCAAGCACAAGGTCTTGTTATGTTCCAACATAATTGTGAAAGCGAGTTGACACTTGGCAGAGATACTAACTTTTTCGGCTGGAGCAACATAATACAGCCCTGGTGTATGAGGCAATACAGGGTCAGCTAGTACACAGGAATTAGATGAAACCATAGCAGGCACACTATCATACGTGTCGATCGAATCAGTTTGACCACAGATAATCAAGTTATCTTTTGATTCTTGCTTTTGCTGCCCTCCGGCGGATGGCATGGACACGACATTAGACTCGTCAGATAATAGTCCACGGTGTGCCTGCACTGCCAAATACGAAGGTAAGTGCTATATGCAAGTAGGAAGGCAGATATGTGCTTATACATAACTTCAAACCCTAATTAGGGAAGCATGATGATCCAAAGATGCAGGCACACCATTCGATGGCTTCGCAAAAGAATGGTGATTTACAACAGCAGCACAAGTGTATGGCTACAGTATGATGAGCAGAAGAATTGTATTCAATTTGACATGTGCGATAAGAAGCATACAATTCAAGCACCCATTATTGTAAGGTTTTTAGCATCCTGGTTCACTTAATTAGAGAGCTTGCCATTCAGCTAAGGAAAAATATATATACATATAATGCAAGTAATGTTTTGATAGTGTTAGATGGAACATAGTTCATTCCAACAAAAAGAATATTGCAGCTAGATACATCCGGTAGGATGATAGATGATAAATCAGAGGACCTTTTCATGTTTCTTCTCGTTCAGGTCTGGAGGGGCCGAGGTTGAGCAGGGAATACACTGCAAAGGGAAAGTGTTAACCACTGCAGAGTTTTGGAATGTAAATAATAGCAACATGATACAATCCAAGATATGGCATACTTGTTTGGTGATGACTCCTGGGCTTAAAGTTCCAAACTGAAGAGTAAATGCACTTGATGAATACCCTGTGGTCAATATACCCAAGAAGATATACCATCTCATTAGAAGTTACAACAAAGTTACACAAGTCTAGAGAACTTCCTTGATGTTATTCTCCAAAAGAAATAGAACCAATTTAACCTTCTGAGTGTATTGTTGGCATCGAAGAATCCTCTGCTCTGGCTCCTTCAGCAGACTCTAAGTTCACAACGTCACTTTGATCAGGCGCATTGGAAGATTTCTGACTCTCCAATGACCCTAAAGATGCTAAACCGAAATCATCAGTAAGAAAATAAGTGTTAGCAACACTCCCAAACCCCAGTTCATCATGTCATCAACAAAAACGGTCTAATGATCTCAGTTCACTGTCATCAATATTTGCCAGAACAGATCGTAAAGTACAAATTTAATGCTTAAGGTCTAGAGCCACACACGCAAAATAACTCGATAATTTCAGCAGCAATTTTTTTACATGTTCCAATGATCCACTCTATTGTGCATGTCATCTGTGCATTTACATATATACAAGGAAAGAGATAGCCACAAAATTGGACTTAACACAAACATGCACGCCCAGAAAACAGTCTCATGATCTCACTCTCTACTTTATCATCAGTCAATCCTATAATGGCCATTAATTACACAAATTTCATGCTCAAGGGTCTAGGGATATATAAAAAAATATATTTCAATACTTTCCGCAGAAAAACAAAATAACAACACATGTTTCAATGCCTAACCCTCTTTTGTGCACAACATTCATGCATATATCTATATACATGTACATAAAAAGAGATAGCCACAAAACTGAACTTTTAGTGTATCACACCTCGATTCTCTGGTTCCGTGTGCTCATCAGCAGCACTCACAACGGGAGTGTAGTCAGTTGCATTCCCTTGGGGCGCCACGCTCGCTGGCGACCTCGGACGGTACTGCTGCACGGTCGCAGGCCTTCCGCTGCAAATGCAATCCACATGTCATACTCATGCAACAACGCCCTAATTAACACGCTCGACAAGCCTCAGTCCCTCACCTCCGGTTGGGCGGTGAACGTAGCCGCGTGCCCGGAGCCGCGCTGCCGCGGCCACCGGACACCACCCAATGGTGCGTGCCACCAATGCAGCCACGGCCGGTCCTTCGGGCAGCGTTTGTGTTGTCGTTGAAGCGATCCGGCCTAAACTGGTTCCTGTACATATATCCTCTCTCCGAGTCGGTCACTGCATCCGCCAAAAAAAAAGGTTAGGTTTCGTCAGAATTAGTTCGGATCAGAATCAGTAGCTAGGGTTCGGCCGAGAGTGAACCACATTGATAAGGAAATTCGCGCGCAATGAAAAAACCCAACAATTCGGACAGATTTGATACGAGTTGCGCACAATTTGTTGAAATTACCCAAGAAAACTAAATATATATATATAGGGGATAAAAAGGGTAAAGCAATCTACGGAGATTGTACGACGGCACGATCAAAGACACGACGCACAACCAAACAGGGCATCAACAAATGCAGCGAAAATCCCCGCTCAGAAACAGAGAAGATTCAGATTGATTCTGAAACAGATTGGTTTAGGGTTATGGGACAGGACAGAAAAGGACCAGATTAATGCACAATCAAACGATGTAGCACTCGTTGGAGCGCAAAAGATAGAAGGGCGAAGAACTTATCGCACATGAGACGGAGGAGCGGCGCGGTGTAGGGGATGGGTTTAGGGCTACGGGATCGGAAGCAATGGGGAGGGGAGGAGAGGAGAGGGGAAGTGGAGGCGGAAGGGGGGCGGGCAGTTGGGGAGGAAGGCGTGAAGACCGGAAATTTGGAGGGAAGAGTGGGAGAGACTGCGGACGGGGACGCGTGTTGATCCAGGGCGGTGTGCTTAACCGCCTTGCGCCAGGATTAGCAACGGGATTAGCGGCCGGGGTTTAAGCCCTTAAACAGTGTCCACTCGAATGCCGTCTGCTGGGAGAACCGCGCTACTGCTGCTGGTATATCGGATCCGGTGGGTACTATCTACTAAAGCTCAGAAATACTCTGTCCCGATATTTTTGCAAGCTATTTATATCGTGGAACGGAGGAACTATAATATATTAGTATCATGTATATAATATTAGCATGAATACTATTTTCACAATGCATTGTATCATATCTTGGTATTGTAGAGACTTTATTTAATGTCATGCATGACACATGCTAATATTTCATTCAATTCAATATGATACGGTATCATATCATCATACTTAATTATCTCTTTTTTTCATTTGATTTTGTGTCACTTCAGCAAAAATGTCTAGTTGGCATGCATAATACTACCTATGATATTTTTATTATAACCAGCCTAATTCTGCAAATAATTATTACATCTACCATAAACTGTGACATTTATGTACATGAACCTTGTTCTAAGTCCCATGTGATACCTGATGTGCTCGAAGACTCCCTCCATTCCAAAGTAATTGGTGTTCTAGTTTTGTTCTAGTTTTTTTTTTTAAGTTTGACCAAGTCTGTACAACAATTTATTATAACATTTAGAAATACCCCCTCCCCCCCCCCCACTTATCAGAAATAATAACTCTTGTGAGGTTACCTATAAAATATATTCTCATTTTTGCCTATGGAAGAAAGTTCGTATCGTATTAGTGCGCTTTAACTAAAAAGCGGTTAGCTACAACCTTTGATCGTGGTTTGGTATCCAAATAGGAAATTCTATCCAGTCCCTCGCTAACCACTATTATCATATATAACTAGATCATGTACAGAGTTTACACTGATAACTAGATCACGTACGGAGTTTACACTAGAATAATCTATGGAAGGCAGTTTTGTTCAGTATGAACAATAGAAGTAGATGGACATTACTATAAGTATTATTTTTTTAAACGAGGCAAAAGATTTGCCATTTTCATTGATTAAGAGAGAAGTTTTAGAGGTTTAAGGCCCATGGCCGAATTACAATAATTAATCTTGCGGCATTACATTACTCAAGTGCTTCGCCCCCGCAATGCTCCAAAGCGAGGTTTCCTCTTTAATTCTAGTGACAATGACACCCACTGGAACGGCCTCGTTACGGAAGATCTGTGCATTCCTCTCTTTCCGCAATTCCCAAGAGATGAGAAGCATGAAGGAAGCAAAGTGGCTTTCGCGATTGGGTCTTCCTGTTAGCATTGTGGCTCCACCTCTCTCTTTGACGGAAGTCGCGTCACTCCAATTAGAAGGATGCACATCCTGAAGACCAAGCCAATCTTTGACCATGCGCCAAACTCTAATCGTGTATCGGCATTGGAATAGTAGGTGGGCCGCCGACTCCTGGACTTGTTTGCATAGTGGACAAAGATTACAGTTTGGCCACCCATGACGTTGAAGTCTGTCCGCCGTCCAAATCCTACTGTTGATTGCCAGCCATGCGGAGAACTTACATTTAGGAGGAGCCCAAATCTTCCAAACGGTCTGGATCATGGTTGTGTCAGTATGGCCCAAGAATTGCGCCTTGTAGGCCGACGCCGCTGAGTAGAGATCGTCAGTAGTGAACTTCCATGTTATGTTGTCGGGTGTGTCGACGTCGATGCTGACGTGGGAGACCCTCTCCCAAAGGGTGACAAACTCAACAAGGTGTTCGACGGTGATGCCTTGAAGAATGTCCACTTGGGAAGTCCAGAAGTTCTCATGCAGAGCCATTTGAACCGAGCAATTCTTCTTCTTCGACAAGTCAAAGATTTTAGGAGCCAGGTCTTTGGGTCTAATCCCATCAAGCCAAGGAGACTCCCAGAACTTGACATGCATGCCATTCCCAACTTGGACCTTGGTAGCCGCAGCAAAGATATTTCTGTCATTGTCATCACATGGGGTTTCCAAGCCAACCCATGGCTTGTCTGGGTGAAGCCACTCGACCCACGACCAATGAAGGCGAAGAGCAATGGCAAACTTGTCGAGATTTAGGATTCCAAGGCCTCCATGCATCTTGGACTTGCACACTTGCTCTCAATTTATCTTGCATTTTCCACCTGTGACCTTATCACAACCTGCCTAAAGGAAAGCACGTCTGAGGGCATCAATCTCTTTTTGACCTCGACCGGTAACTGTAACACCGTCATGTAGTAGATAGCAATCGCCGTGAGGACCGATTTGACCAAGACCGCACGACCCGCCGAGGTAATATGCCTTCCCACCCAAGGAGTGAGCTGACTCGCCACCTTGTCCTTTAGGGTAAACTCGGGCATGGGTAGCCCGGCCCGACGACCCGGCCCAAAAAACCCGGGCCGGGCTTGACATTCGGGTCGGGCTCGGGCTTTGTTTTGCAGCCCGAAAGATAGTTCGGCCCGGGCTCGGGCTTCATCTTTTCTGTATTTCGGGCCGGGATTTCGGGCTTCGGGCCAGGCTTGCACGTGAGCGTACTAAAAAACAGCATTCGGGCCGGGCTTTCGGGCTTCGGGCTTGATTTCGGGCCGGGCTCGGGCTTGAAAACAGGGAGTATTTTGGGCTTCGGGCCGGGCTCGGGCTTGAGAAATGAAGGTCGGGCTTTTACAAGCCCGGTCCGAAACCCGGCCCGGCCCGACGTTTGCCCGGGTTTACTCTAGGGGTTGGTAGTGGATTCTCTTCAGCCTCTTCACGCACAAAGGCAACCCAAGGTATTTCATCGGAAAGGAGGAACGCTTGGCCGGGAAGGATTGGAGAATGTCCGAAAGATCAACATTTTTGCAACGAATTGGGGCGACACAACTTTTTGAACATTTGTGACAAGACCTTATCATGTTTCTTTTTGTTGGAGTTGGTTAAATTTAAACATATTTAATTTATGACAAACCTAAAACTTCATATAATTTAGAGCGGAAGGAGTAGTAGTGACCCACCCTGCAGAGTTTGAGCTTGCAACATCGTCACTCACGAAGATTTATCTCCATATATACTACTAGTCCAGAGCTATGAAGTGGATGATATACATTTTTGGGTCTCCATATAGAAAGCGATATATATGTATATATATATATATATATATATATATATATATATATATATATATATCATGGCTGATGACTATGGTTGCACCGAACCACAATGGTGGTGCATAATACCGTACACATTTGAAATCACTAGTTGAGAAGTACTCGTTGTAAGGATCACTCCAACTCCTCAGATTGCGACAAATGGTGCACATGCAGCGTCACTTATCGCAAGCTGAGTGTTTTCCCTTTTTTCGTAGATTCGTTTATTCAAAACGTTTTATCTCTCAAACCATGCGTCCAAATCTCAAACCGTTTTCACCGTTGGATTCCTCGCATCGAGATCTTCAAAACTAGATTCCATGTTGATAGGTTTGGACGAACTTTTTTTCACGAAAAAAACCGTCCGAGAAAAACGAATGAAAAAACCGAACCAGGAGCACTGGTTTTTTCCCTTTCCGAAAGAGGTACGCCCGTGCCTCTTACGAAATCGTGCCTCTCGCGGAAGCAATTTCGTGACTCTCGTGAAAGAAAAAAAAACGTGTTTTTTCCGTTTTCGAGGAGGCACGGCCATGACTCTCGTGAAAGCACACCCGTGTCTCTCGCGAAGCAAAACCATGACTCTCGGGAAAGGAAAAAGACAGAAAACGCGTTTTTTCCGTTTCCGAGAGGCACGGCCGTGACTCTCGCGAAAGCACAACCGTGTCTCTCACGGAAGCAAAACCGCGACTCTCGTGAAAGGAAAAAAACGGAAAATGCGTTTTTTTCGTTTCCGAGAGGCACGACCGTGACTCTCGCAAAAGCACAACTGTGCCTCTCACGGCAAAAAAACCGTGACTCTCGCGAAAGGAAAAAACAGAAAATGCGGTTTTTTTCGTTTCTGAGAGGCACGGCCGTGACTCTCGCAAAAACAAAACTGTGTCTCTCGCTAAAGCAAAATCGTGACTCACGTGAAAGAAAAAAAAAACACGTTTTCACGCAAAAAAATGAAAAAAAATTGGTAGAAAAGCTAAGGAAGACCGGTGAAAAATCAAAATGTCAAAAAAATCCGGAAAAAACCGTTTAAATAGCCGAAAACGCGTGCGAAAAAAATCGAAGGGAACACCCAAAGCGCGACACGTGGCGAATGGCTGAGAGCGCGCTAAGTGACGCTGATTGTTGTGAGGCTCCCGAAGAAACGCTCGTTAACTAGTGACTCCCTCGTAACCTTGGTTGGTGTTCGTAGCTTTGTGGAGACCAACATGAGCCATCGCCCCTCTCCTCTGGTTCATGAGATTTCTTCATATTAGCAGACCTCCTCCGAAATGCCTACAACACGAGTTAGCGTGTTAGCGCTCTTACGCAAGGTTAGCAGGTCGTGGCCCAAGAATTATCGCTTTCCTCTCCTCGTGTCGCTCCTCCGCTCGTGTCACAAGCCCGTGCCAGCTGGATCACTCACAAGCATGTTGCCGCTCTATTGGTTTTCTTCAAAAAAAATCCTAAATTTTGATAAAAATGATAAGTTAAAAAAATGTTCGTGAATTTTGGGAAATTGCTCACAAGTTGATTTTTTTTCAATGTTGTTAAGATAATCATGATTTTTTCAAAAAACATGGGTTTTAAAAATGTTAACAGTTTGAAAAGGTTCACGAATTTGAAAAAAGTTCATGAAATTTAAACCCTAACAAAACTAACTCGATTACATAATGGATACTAGGGATCAAACCCTAACAAAACTAACTCGATTACATGATAAATCTCATCCAACCCATTACCGTCCGCAAGCCTACGATGGAATTACTCACGCACAGCGGTGAGCATCATGAAATTGGTGATGGAGGAAGGTTGATGATGATGATGGCGACGGATTCCCCTCTCCGAAGCCCCGAACGGACTCGAGATCAGCCCTTCCGAGAGAGATTAGGGCTTGGTGGCGGCTCTGTATCGTAAAACGTGATGAATCCTTCTTCCTGGTTTTTTTCTCCTCGAACATGAATATATAGAGTTGGAGTTGACGTCAGTGGAGCCTCATGGGGCCCACGAGGCAGGGGGCACGCCCTGCACCCTCGTGGACAGGGTGTGGACCCCCTGGTGTTGATTCTTTCGTTAGTATTTTTATTTATTCCAAAACGTGTCTCCCTTGATTTTCAAGTCATTCCGAGAACTTTTATTTCTGCACAAAAATAACACCATGGCAATTCTGCTGAAAACAGCGTCAGTCTGGGTTAGTTCTATTCAAATCATGCATGTTAGAGTCCAAAACAAGGTCAAAAGTGTTTGGAAAGGTAGATACGATGGAGACGTATCAACTCCCGAAGCTTAAACCTTTGCTTGTCCTCAAGCAATTCAGTTGACAAACTGAAAGTGATAAAGAAATTTTTTTACAAACTATGTTTGATCTTATTGTTGTAAACATGTAAAGCCAGCATTCAAGTTTTCAGCAAAGATTATGAACTAACCATATTCACAATAATATTTAAGTCTCATGTTTACTCATATCAATGGCATAATCAACTAGCGAGCAATAATAATAAATCTCGGATGACAACACTTTCTCAAAACAATCATAATATGATATAACAAGATGGTATCTCGCTAGCCCTTTCTGAGACCGCAAAACATAAATGCAGAGCACCTCTGAAGCTCAAGGAGTGACTAAACATTGTAATTCATGGTAAAAGAGATCCCGTCACAATCATACTCAATGTAAATTAATAGTAATGCATGCACATGACAGCGGTGATCTCCAACTGGTGCTTTTTAATAAAAGGATGATGACTCAACATAAAAGTAAATAGATATGCCCTTTATAGAGGGAAGTAGAGATTTGTAAAGGTGCCAGAGGTCGAGTTTTGAAATAGAGATAAATAATATTTTGAGTGGTATACTTTCATTGTCAACATAACAATCAAGAGATTTCGATATCTTCCATGCTGCACACATTATAGGCGGTTCCCAAACAGAATTGTAAAGTTTATACTCCACCACCAACAACAAACATCAATCCATGGCTTGTCCGAAACAACGGGTGCCTCCAACTAACAACAATCCTGGGGGAGTTTTGTTTGCAATTATTTTAATTTAAGCATGGGACTGAGCATCCCGGTTGCCAGCCATTTTCTCGTGAATGATGAGCGAAGTCCACTCATCTTGAGAATAACCCACCTAGCATGGAAGATATAGACAACCCTAGTTGATACATGAGCTATTCGAGCATACAAAACAGAATTTCATTTGAAGGTTTAGAGTTTGGCACATACAAATTTACTTGGAATGGCAGGTAGATACCGCTTATAGGAAGGTATGGTGGACTCATATGGAATAACTTTGGGGTTTATGGAAGTGGATGCACAAGCAGTATTTCCGCTTAGTACAGGTGAAGGCTAGAAAGAGACTGAGAAGCGACCAACTAGAGAGCGACAACAGTCATGAACATGCATTAAAATTAATCAACACTGAGTGCAAGCATGAGTAGGATATAATTCATCATGAACATAAATATCGTGGAGGCTATGTTGATTTTGTTTCAACTACATGCGTGAACATGTGCCAAGTCAAGCCACTCGAATCGTTCAAAGGAGGATACCACCCTATCATACCACATCACAACCATTTTAATAGCACGCTGGCACACAAGGTAAACCATTATAAACTCCTAGCTGATTAAGCATGGCATGAGCAACTATAATCTCTAATTGTCATTGCAAACATGTTTCATTCATAATAGGCTGAATCAGGAACAATGAACTAATCATATTTACAAAAACAAGATAGGTCGAGTTCATATCAGCTTTTCTCATCTCAACTAGTCCATCATATATCGCCATTATTGCCTTTCACTTGCACGAGCGAACGGTGTGGATAATAATAATAGTGCATGTGCATTGGCCTAACCTAGAATCTGCAAGCATTTAATACAAGGGAGAAGACAGGGTAATATGGGCTCTTAGTTAGATCAACAATAATGCATATGAGAGCCACTCAACATTTTCATCATGGTCTTCTCCTCTGGACCCCCAAAGAAAAGAAAGAAACAAAACTATTTACACAGGAAAGCTCCCAATAAGTAAAAGAAGAATGAGAAATCTTTTTGGGTTTTCTTTAATTATTACTACTACAAGCATGGAAAGTAAACTAGCTAAAAGCTACAACTATTTTTTTGGTTTTTCTTAAGTTTTTTCAAACACAGAAGACGAAGGCATAAAAAGAAATTAAACTAGCATGGATAGTACAATCAAAAAGTATGAACACCGATAACTGGAATGAGTGTGTGAACATGAATGTAATGTCGGTGAGAAATACGTACTCCCCCAAGCTTAGGCTTTTGTCCTAAATTTGTCTATGGCCACTGCTGGCCCAATGGATATCCAAAGTTGTAGCTGGGGTCGTACTAAGATGCAACAGCTACTGCCTGACGAGCTGCAGCTTGGAGGTGAGCTGCCTCCGCCCTCCTCTCATATTCGTTCCCTTCCTCCCTGGTTATAACATATCTCCTTTTTGCCTGAAAGTCAAAGAAAGTAGGAGCAGGGAGGGCAACATGGATGGTGCGTCGTCTGTCAAAGATTAGTCGGTACTAGAGGAACTGATCGTTCCTCTCAAGAAACTGATGGCGAACCATAGCATCATAATCTAGATAAGCAGGAGGCAACTCCATATCATTTCCATGGATGGGTATATTAAGATAATTAGCTACACGAGTTGCATATATTCCACCAAATAAATCTCCACTTCCACTATTGTGATGCAACCTTCGTGCAACAATGGCCCCCAAGTTATATTGTTTATCACCTAATACCGCACTCTTGAGGTCACTAAGGTCTGGAACGCACATGTGACAAGCCTCATCTTTACCGTTAATGCATCTACCAATGAAGAGAGCAAAATAATGTTTGGAAGGGAAATGAATGCTCCCTATGGTAGTGTCAGTGTAATGAGAACCAGGGTCCCACTAACCTCTGAAGATGGGCCATGACAGTGCTCAGCAATGCCCGGCAATCATTTCGTCGGCAAGCACTACTGCCGTGCGGGGAGTGTCTCTCCCGTGCCATGGATCAACACTCAAGCAAACCAACCAGAAGATCCCCCAGGAAGGCCTCCCCTGCCGGGTAGACGAGTCTGGCGGAGTCGAGACCATGCCCGGGATCGAGTCCAAGCCACTTCAGCAGGGTCTCTAGGGCCGCCAAGCCAGACCCCGGCAAGCCTTGGATCGGCAAGCAAATTCCTTGAGACCCCGGCAAGCCTTGGATCGGCAGGCAAGTTCCTTGCCGCCCGGCAAGTATTGACCCGTCAAGCTTCGAAACGGCAAGAAAAATTCCTTGCCGGCACTCTATAGCAATGATAGGCACGTCATTAGATAAATGAGGACTGCCTGGCCACGTATTCACCCACCGCTCAAGAACTACCTCTATTGGAGTCTTCCCAAGCACGTGTCAAGATAGCATGGCTAGATGCTCAAGCGGTGGTGACTAGGCAGGCTACTTTCCTGGTGGCCGATTAGGAGCCATGCACCCAAGCGGTGCATTTAATTCACTGTCAATGATAAGGACGATCACACTGTAGTAACTTCACACCTCTTGTATGCACTATACACCACTGATGGAGACCCCTTGGACATATAAAAGGAGGTCCGAGGCGTACTGGAGAGGGATTCGGATCTTTTGGACTACGCACGCACTGCAGCTAGTTCGAAAGCTCAAGAAAACTCAAATATACACCAAAGCAGGATTAGTGTATTACGCATCCTTGCGGCCTGAACCTGGGTAAACGATCTTTGTGCTGGCTACTAGACCCGCTGTTTGCACAACCCCGTGCCCGCCAACCATAGAAGGGATCCCAGTGATTCCATAGGTGTCGTTTCCACCGACAGGTAGCTTGTGTGACTTCCCTAGATTCCCCCATAGTAATACTAGCAAAAAAGTCTTTATATTCAAATTTGTGAGGTTCACTAACATTACCCCAGCGCGGGAGTTTACAAGCAGTATTAAAATCTTCTAGGTCCATGGTATATGATTTATCGTAAAGATCAATAAAATAGTGTGAGAATTGCGCGAGGATATAAATTTAAACCTTCTCACAAAGGAATCAGTTAGATAGCGGTATTGCCAGCACTTATCTGACACGAAGCTCTCAAGATCAGCGCTACACACATACGCGTCAAATTCATCCTTGGTGCCTGCCTGGACCATGAACTCCTCTGACGGCAATTCACAAGGCCGCACTTGAGCTTCCCTCGGTGGTTCATCGTCCCGCTCACGTATCGCGAGCCTTGGTCCTTGCTTCCTTGAGGAACCACCTTGGTAGATTTTCCTAAACATTTATCTTTCTCTAAAAAATTTCTGAAATTTTTAGTGACTCAAAATAAAAGCGAACCAAACTCAACAAGATTGATAGCAACTACTCCTACAAGTGCCTAGAAGCCATATCATGCATTAAAACTACTTTTGACCACATAAATTTGACATGCAAGCTCAAGAACAGGGTCACCTAAGCAGCAAAACTTTGCAATAAGTAAAGCACTAGAACAAAAACTAATTGAACCATTGGAGGAGTCACATACCAAAGAACAATCCCCCAAAGTAGTTTTGTGAATGGAGCTTTGAGCAAGGAGATCGAAAATGGCAGCAAGATGAGTTAGAACTCGGGTTTGAGCTATGGGACAATTTTTTCTGGAGGAAGACGAAGTGTGTGGGTGCTGGACTAAGTGGAGGGGGCCCACGTGGGATCCACGAGGCAGGGGGCGCCCTGGACCCTCGTGGCCAGGTGGTGTGGCCCCCCGGTGTGTTCTCAGTGCCAATAATTCTTAAATATTCTAGAAAAAATTATATTTCATTTTCAGGACATTTGGAGAACTTTTATTTTCAGGGTATTTTGTATTGCAATGATAATCTAGAAAACAAGCGAAAAATACTATTTTTGCTTTATTTAATCTAAATAACATAAAGTAAAAGGAGGGTACAGAGAGTTGTGCTTTCTAACTTCATCCATGTCATGCTCATCAAAAGGAACCCACTAACAAGGTTGATCAAGTCTTGTTAACAAACTCTTTCCGAATAACATGAAACCGGAGAATTTTCGAATAACACTAAGTTACCTCAACGGGGATATGCATGTCCCCAACAATAAGAATATCATATTTCTTCTTGACAGTAGGAAGAGGAAATTCAAAATCTCCAATAGTAATTGTTGAAGTTTTTCCAATAGAATTTATACTGTGGACTTGAGGTTGTTTCCTCGGAAAATGTACCGTATGCTCATTACCATTAACATGAAAAGTGACATTGCCTTTGTTGCAATCAATAACAGCCCCTGCAGTATGCAAAAAGGGTCTACCAAGAATAATAGACATACTATCGTCCTCGGGAATATCAAGAATAACAAAGTCCGTTAAAATAGTAACGTTTGCAACCACAACAGGCACATCCTCACAAATACTGACAGGTATACCAGTTGATTTATCAGCCATTTGCAAAGATATTTCAGAGGGTGTCAACTTATTCAAATCAAGTCTACGATATAAAAAGAGAGGCATAACACTAACACTGGCTCCAAGATCACATAAAGCAGTTTTAACATAATTTCTTTAATGGAGAATGGTATAGTTGGTACTCCTGGATCTCCTAGTTTCTTTGGTATTCCACCTTTAAAAGTATAATTGGCAAGCATGGTGGAAATTTCAGCTTTCACTATCTTCCTTTTATTTGTAACAATATCTTTCATATACTTAGCATAAGGATTCATTTTAAGCATATCAGTCAAATGCATACGCAAAAAGATAGGTCTAATCATTTCAGCAAAGCGCTCAAAATCCTCATCATCCTTTTTCTTGGATGGTTTAGGAGGAAAAGGCATGGGTTTCTGAACCCATGGTTCTCTTTCTTTACCGTGCTTCCCAGCAACAAAGTCTCTCTTATCATAACGTTGATTCTTTGATTGTGGGTTATCAAGATCAACAGTAGGTTCAATCTCTACATCGTTGTTATTGCTAGGTTGAGCATCAACATGAACATCACCATTAACATTATCACAAGGTTCATGTTCATTACTAGATTGTGTTTCAGCATTAGAAATAGAAATATCATTGGGATTCTGAGGCGTGTCAACAACAGGTTCACTAGAAGCATGCAAAGTCCTATCATGTTTCTTTTTCTTCTTTTTAGAAGGACTAGGTGCATCAACATTAGTTCTTTGAGAATCTTGCTCGACTCTCTTAGGGTGGCCCTCGGGATACAAAGGTTCCTGAGTCATTTTACCCCCTCTAGTCACAACTTTAACAACATCATATTTTTTCTTATTATTTAATTCATTGAGCAAATCATCTTGTGCTTTAAGCACTTGTTCTACTTGAGTGGTAACCATAGAAGGATGTTTACTAATAAGTTTAAGGTCACCTTTACTCTAGACATATAATCACTCAAGTGTTCAATCATATAAGCATTACGTTTCAATTGTCTACCAACATAAGCATTGAAGTCTTCTTGTTTAACAATAAAATTATCAAACTCATCCAAGCATTGGCTGGCAAACTTAGTAGATTGGATTTCAACCTTATTAAATCTATAGAGAGAAGTTACCTTTACTACCTGTGTCGGGTTATCAAGACCATGTATTTCTTCAATAGGTGGTAAATTCTTAACATCTTCAGCTTTAATACCCTTTTCTTTCATAGATTTCTTTGCCTCTTGCATATCTTCAGTACTAAGAAATAGAATACCCCTTTTGTTCGGAGTTGGCTTAGGAGTTGGTTCAGGAAGTGTCCAATCATTATCATTACTCAACATATTATTCAATAGCAATTCAGCTTGATCAACAGTTCTTTCCCTGAAAACACAACCAGCACAACTATCCAAGTGGTCTCTGGAAGGATCGGTTAGTCCATTATAAAAGATATCAAGTATTTCATTTTTCTTGAGAGGATGATTAGGCAAAGCATTAAGTAATCGGAGAAGCCTCCCCCAAGCTTGTGGGAGACTTTCTTCTTCAATTTGCACAAAATTATATATTTCCCTTAAGGCAGCTTGTTTCTTATGAGCGGGGAAATATTTAGCAAAGAAGTAATAAATCATATCCTGGGGACTACGCACACAACCAGGATCAAGATAATTAAACCATATTTTAGCATCACCCTTTAATGAGAACGGAAATAACTTAAGGATATAGTAGTAACGAATTTTTCCTCATTAGTGAATAGGGTGGCTATATCATTCAATTTAGTAAGATGTGCCACAACAGTTTGAGATTCATAGCCATAAAAGGATCAGATTCAACCAAGGTATTTATCTCAGGATCGACAGAGAAATCATAATCCTTATCAGAAATACAGATAGGTGAAGTAGCAAAAGCAGGGTTGTTGGGATATAACTATTGAGTATAAACCGCCCAGGAGGGGCCGGATTATACTCATAGCTAGTTGTTCCTATCGAAGCCCACGAGGACAAGGAATGCAGCGCTTTACGAAGGAGATTTAACAAGAAGGCCCAAGGCCCAAGGGCGGATTAGGGCCCGTAGATGTAAACCGCCATAGGGTGTATAACTTGTGTTGTAAGATAAGAAAAGGTAGACACCGAGTCGGACACATTTATGAGCCGGTCGGGACTCTGCAAACCGCTGGGCGTCAACCTGTGTATATAAAGGGACGACCCGACGACGGTTTAGGGACAGAAAAACAAGAGATCAAGAGCCGGGTCAAGCATATTCGCTCCCCGGTCATCAAAACCCTAGCAATACCAACTACAAACTGGATTAGGCTTTTACCTTCATTGTAAGGGGCCGAACCAGTATAAACTCCCATGTCCTTTATTCTGTTTAACCCTTTAAGCTAACCACAACGCAATGGCTCCACGACTAAGTCCTCACACTAGGACATCTGCCGTGACGTTTCCACGACAGTTGGCGCCCACCGTGGGGCTTTCGCATGATGGTTTCGAGTTCTTAAAGGAAAACTTCAAAAGGATCAAGGGACACGCCATGGGCCGGATGACCAAGAGTCACCGCGGCAAGCTCTACATCGACGATGCAGGCTGGGGCCCCGAGGCCGACTCCATTGAGTACGGGTACCGGGTCCCCTTTGGTGGAATTCATGTCTTCATCGGCAAGATCGGCGAACCGGGCCCTGAGCCGGACATCTGCACCGACATCATCGAGACGACTCAGCATGCGAGACCCGCCCGGGTTCTGCCTGCCATGAAGCGTGCCTTCGTGGGAGTCATCCACAGGGCAGAATCTGAGGATAGATCAGTGTCTGGTGGTGAAACCGTCGTGTATTCCGATGGCGAATCATCTAGTGGAGAAACCGAGTCATTATACTAGCTGCAAGATGGCCCGTGTGGGGGCTATTCTAATGGTGACAGTATTTTGGATCCCCACGACCGCAGAACTGGGTTGCGATTTTCATGGCCGGTACACAGCCAGGGCAGAATTCTTCAACTACAGCGGCGTTAATTTCTGGTTCAGCAGCGGCAACAGCGGCCGGGGCAGGAGACCCTATGCGCCCGTCGGCTCAAGTCTTGTCCGGTTTACTTGACGCTCTAGCAACCCTGATGATGACCGAGGTTAGTGCGGCAAACCGGGATGAACATAATGCGGAAATTGCCAAGGTAAGAGACCAGATAACTCAAGCCAAGGAAGACCTAGCAGCCGAGGATGTAAGGATGGCCACGATACGGGCCGAGTTGGAGGCTCAAGCACAACAGGTTCAATCGGAATCCTTCCAACCTATGCTAGATCAGAACGCAGCAAATGATGTCATGAGGACAAGGCATCAGACCCGCCTACCTTTTGTTTACGAGCCGAGAAACCTCTTCAACACGCCCGGAGCAGGGACCAGTAACCAGCCAGTGATAAACCGGACTGAAGAACCAGGAACAGGGGCGCCGGTTCAACCGCGCATGATGGATCCGCCTCGTCAGGGTAATAACCCGCCGCAACATGCACCGACGCCACATCATGTGCCGACACCGCCGGGTCATTACTCTAACCCCTTGGATAACATGGTCGCTGCCGCTTCGCGATTGGCGGCTCTCACAGTCGAAGGCGAGTCCCCGATAGCAGTTGAGACGTGACAGGCTAGAGAGCTCCTTCAGATAGCCCTGGCCCAGCAGCAGGCTTATTCGTATAGCCGTGAGAGGATTCATTCCACCCCCCGCCCAAGCCGAAGTTATAGCAGACATATAGATGAGCCGACCGTGTCAAGCAATGCGCGGAATCATAATCCGCCTCGTGGCCATAACCCGGCAGGCGGTGGTGCCGATGTTCAGAACGTGGTAGACCAAGGTAGAGCACGTCGAGAGGCCGAGTTAGCGGCGCAGTACGCGGCCCGTCAACCTTCTCCGGTTCATGTGACGGCTTTGGTCGAGAAAGGAGTAACTTTTAGATCTTTGGGTGTGCCGTTTTTGGCCCCGGCTTTGCGTAATGTATGGTTGCCCAAAGATTACAAAGGCCCCCGTAAGGTACCCAATTACACGGCCGATTTACCTCTAGAAGCATGGGTTGAGATTTATGAGATGGCGATGGAGCTGTTAGATGTTGACGAGGCTGCATGTGCTAAGTATTTCACCATGATGTTAGAAGGAATGGCTCGTACTTGGCTGAAGGGGCCACCGGCTAACTCCATTGGGTCATGGGCCGAGTTAAAAGCCCGGTTTATCTGGAATTTCAAGGACACATGCAAGCAGCCCATGTCCATTGTGGATCTGGCCTCTTGTGTCTAGGAAGAAGGTGAATCAACAACCCATTGGGTGTGCCGGGTTTCAACGATACTGCACTCGTTAGACCAGATTAATGCCGATTCAGCAGTCCTGACGTTGGAGAAAAATTGCCGTTTTACGCCCCTCAAGCAGAAATTAGGGCGGCTCAAACGTCACTGCAATGACATGGGGACACTTATGGCAGCTCTGGTTAAGTACGCTGACTCTGATAGTACCAAAGATCCCGAGTCTAATGATGACAAACCGGGAAAGGGAAAAAAGAGCAGCAACACCAAAGGGCAGCAACATAACCCGGCGGCGAATCAAGGAGGTAACGGTAAGCGCAGGGCAGATAACAACCTGGACTTTGTGGCAAATACCAATGCGTAGAATGATGGCCAGGGCCGGAAGGATAGATCACCCCTGCAAACTAGAGGATCAGGCATGAATCTTGAACATCTGTTTAATCAGCCCTGCCCAAAGCATGGTACACGTTAGAGACCGTCTACTCATCTCTGGAAGGATTGTTACATCATGAGGGAGTTCAAGAATTCAAATCTTTTCCAAGGTAACCATGGACCGGGAGGCGGTCCAAGATCCAGTTCACAGGGGTCAGGTTACGGTGGTGGCGGTTCAGGCTCTGGATTTCAAGGTCCTCAAGGTCATCACGACAGTCAAGGCAATCAAGGCGGCTACCATCAATAGTCTGGTCAGGGAAATCAGCAGCAGCAGTCTGGATATCAGAGTAACTCGAAACAGCTGAATAGCGGGCAGTATCACGTCTTCACCACAAGCTTGTGTAAGCGGGATCAGAAGCTTCATAAAAGGGCAGTAAACTCCGTTGAACCGGCAGTACCCCGTTACATGCGTTGGTCTGAGCAGCCCATTGCGTGGAGTCGAGAGGATCATCCGCCCCGGGTTGATAATCCGGGTCATCTGGCGTTGGTAGTTGCACCTCAGGTTGGAGGGTATAAGTTCACCAAGGTGCTCATGGACGGAGGGAGAAGCATCAATATTCTTTATTATGAAACCTTCTGTCGCATGGGGTTGACGGATAAAAATCTTAAACCGTCAAACACTGTTTTCCATGGGGTGGTGCCTGGTAAGTCGGCATATCCAGTTGGTAAGATAGCTCTAGAAGTTGCTTTTGGGGACGATTATGATTCTAGATCAGAGACATTGACCTTTGAGGTGGTGAAAATCAAGAGCCCTTATCATGCTCTGTTTGGACGACCGGCATATGCTAAGTTCATGGCAAGGCCCTATTATGTTTATCTGCAGCTCAAGATGCCAGGTCATAAGGGGACCATCACGGGACATGGGAGTCGAAAGATAGCTTTGGAATGTGAGGAAGGTGATGCGGCTTATGCTGAATCAATTTGTGCAATAGAGGAGTTGAAATTTTATAAGGACAATGTTGATCCGGTGGATATGACTTCTCTGAAAAAGCCAACTATAGAGCATGACCCGTCCTTGAAGTTTAAATCGGCTAAGGAGACCAAGTTAGTTGATTTTGTTCCTGGCGATTCATCCAAGTAGTTTAGCATCAGTGCTAACCTGGATTCAAAATAGGAAAGCGCGCTCATCGAGTTCATCCGTGAGAACTGGGACATCTTTGCATGGAAGCCTTCTGACATGCCAGGTGTACCGAGGGAACTCGCTGAGCACACTCTTAACATTGATCCTAAGTTTAAACCGGTCAAGCAGTTTATGAAGGAAATATTCCCTAGAGGCAATAATAAAGTTATTATTTACTTCCTTGTATCATGATAAATGTTTATTATTCATGCTAGAATTGTATTAACCAGAAACATAATACATGTGTGAATACATAGACAAACAGAGTGTCACTAGTATGCCTCTACTTGACTAGCTCGTTGATCCACTACAAGAAATATGTCAACTTGTGACCAGCACTATTGGTCACTGAATGGTCACTGTTTTCAATTTGTGACCTTTTTGTGACCAAAAACATAAGGTCAAAAGCTGGCGGTCATAAACTGACTATAGCGACCTTTCTTCTGGAATGGTCGTAGACGTTTATGACCAAAATACGTCTACTGTGGCGTTTTGGTCACTAGCAACCTCCCCGGGCCACGCAGGCATCCAGCGTGGCAAATGTGATGTGGCACAAGATTCAGCCCGGTCCAATTTGATTTTCTACATGGGCCTAGCCCAACAATTCGGCCTTTTCAATGTATTTTTTTCTGTGATTTTATTAGCTACATGGGTCTGGCCCAACAATTCAGCCTTTGATTTCTTTGCATGGCCCTTTTAACAGCAGGTTTTCTTTTGATCTTTGTTTGGGCCATTATATTTTAGAGCTGTTCCCACCAATCAAATGGGTGCCACTTGTCATCATCTCACACATTGGGCCCATTTGACAGAAATTTCAAAATTGCTCAAATTATTTTCATAAATGGGTCCCACAAGTCAGGTATCCATTCCACAAACCAGATTCAATGCCAATATATTTTCCAGTACATAAATGCATTTCAAGTAAACAATATTATTCTAAGAATATGTACATAACTCCCAGCATTTGAATAACAATTAGCAAGGACATATACATCAAATTCTCAGCAAAATCAGGATTACATCCAAATTCCAAGGGCAACATTACAACAAAGTCCTGCATCTCCCTAGGAGCAGGAGGGATAAGAGAGCATGCATGCATGCCTAGATCCTGCATGCCTTGCTTCTTCCAACTTCGCCCCAGAGCTCACGTCAAAACATGAATGAAGGCAATCATCTGCATGTTATAAAACAAAATGGTTATGAACAAAATGTATGAACTGAAAGGAGCAAGCTATTTTGTATTTGAGAAACTGAAAAATGCACGAACAATTTTTCAGAAGATAACTGAAATTTTGTGCATGCATTTAGACAGGAAAACAAGGGCTTGTAGTATACACATTAATTAGAACAGGATCACAAGACACAAATATAAGCTAGAATTGACAAGTACGCATTAATTTTAACATAACATCACTAGCTCTCCTGTTGTCTGCATATTAAACTATATTGGAAAATGCTCAGGAGTGGGATTTTTGTTGGAAGGGACTTACGATGGCCACTGACTTGTTCTTGGGGGTTCTTCTGCTTGAACTCCACGCGGAACTCGCCCCTGACAATAACCAACCAACAAACAACAAGTTCAGAACAACGGTCGCCCGGAAACCACGGGGAAACAGGAAGGTGGTAAACATAAGGGCAGGTGAAACTAATAATTAACATCACATGAGAGAAAACATAGATTGACTATATAAGAACAGTATATTCATTAGCAAAAGATGCCGCTAGGACCTATACAGATTGACTGAACAGTATATTCCAACGCAAACACATGACAACAAAATCCTCTTCAATTTAACATGAGATATATAATACGCAAGTCACATCTAGCAACCTGTCTAGACTCTGGACATTATTACATAGAGCATCCTCTTCAAATTCCAATCTTTCTCTTCTTCACATATACTCTGTACAACATAATAGACAAGCCAAGCAAAATCTTCTAACTTGGTGGTAACAAGTGTACATATTTCAACTTTGAATGCCTTCAGATTAATTAGCAACTACCCAGACGCAAGGAGAGGAGGAGAGCATACCTCGGTTGCCGTCAACAGCCCAGCCGGGTCCTCTGTTCTACAAATCTGCAGCTTGTCGCCGAGCTCCACTAGTCAGCCATGGCACTCAGGAACCAGCTTCTGCTTCAGCCCCAGGCTGCAACAAACGCACACACAACGATATAGTTATATCACCACCAAATGCACCACATCAAATTGAAACAAGATCAAATCAAAAGAGTCACATAAATTCAAGGAAATGGTATAAAATCTGCCATCTTCATGCAAAACTTCAGTCACTCCCACCCACCATAAATTGCAATCTTACCCTCCAATTTAACAAGACATATAGTCAGTCATGTAAGCAACTTGTCTAGACTGTGGAAAGTTTGAAATTCAATTTAGTTTTCTTTCCCCTATCTACACAAGAAACACTCGGTGGCTGTCAGGTATTAAAAACAATTCAATTGGTGAGTTTCTTTTAGATTTCTCAATCGAGGTGACAGCAAGTCAGTCATGGGTACACTCAACAGCCATAGACCGACGTTTCAAAGTAGTACACACGACACAACTACAGATAGCATTGACACAAGCAATTTTTCTTTCCCCCTTGTAAGCTACTACGGAGATTACAATAGTTCACTTAATCACAAAGCACAGCTATGTAATTGATATGCAAAAGAAGACACATCTCCCATGTTTAGCAATCGGGATCAACCATGAAGCTTTCACTACTCCTACATTAGTAAGATTTTACTACTCTTGTTGCTAGTGTTCTAAACCAACAGAGCAATGCTATAGGAGTAGAAAAGGGAACTAGAGGTAGGAGAGGGAGTCGCTCACCGGAGAGCTTGTGGTCACCGCCATACACAGCCGTCGTCATGCCAGTCACCTCAAGAAGCACCGCTGCGCCGGAGACGCCACCAGACATGTGCAAGAGTAGAGCACCTGCTACATCCAAATCCAAATCGAACAGGAATAAAAAATTAGGAATGGTTGCAACCATGCTTTTCAAGGCACACAACAGAAAAAATCACAAAGAATGAGACGACGCCTTTCCTGATTTGCTTCCCATTCTTGGATCCAATGTTGGCCGTGTTCCGTGTTAAGGAGCTCAAGTTCAATGTGTATCCATAGTATCCGTAGCTGCCAGTAAGAAACAAACAACACACATCATCAAACTGGACATAGATGTTTTATATACAAACCTGAAGCTACAGTCCTACTTTATGAATAGTTTGACCGGACTATGCGTGTCAAATGAAATATAACAAGTTTATGAATAGTTTGACAAAAGACAGAAGCGGAAGGCACCCGCACCTAGAACAATTGTCCCGACTTTTGGTGCAAGCAGTTAGTTGACAGCAGGAGCCATGAGCCCCTAACGAATGATACAGAGATCTCGCTAGTAGGCAGAAATGAAGCATGGAATCTAGAATAGCATATTTCAACCTCCTACACCTAGAAATGGCAGGGAAGCTCCCAATCCAGCACAAGGCGCAGCAGAGGACATGCACATGACCGCCGTCATCGTGGCAAATCAGGACGAGGCAGGCCGAAGAGGGCGGCGGCCAGACCCAGCGGCCGCTGCGCACGCGCGATACGCGGTGCAATCCCGGGGCCTACTACTCGTAAGCAAGGAGCAACACAACAGCATACAGCAGGCACGAATCTGGCGCAGATGGACGGATGGATGGAGAATGAGCTGACCTCTCAGCGAAGCGTGTGGTCGAAGGAGCAGTGGGCGAGGTCCGTGGTGAGGGCCAAGGGGCCGGAGACGGAGGCTGGCCACGCTGGGGACACCATCAGATGCGATGCTCCATGATCTGATGGTGGTGGCGGCGCTTGGCACATGAGGATGAGAGGGTGGTGGTGTCGATCTGGATCGGGCAGACGTCGGCGGCGCGAGGAGGCATGGATCCAGCTCATCGACGGCACGGATACGGAAGGCCCGCTGTGCCCATGGCAGGGGACATGACCCACTTGAGGACAGGGAGGCGTGGGGATTCGGGCTCCTCGCTGTCGACGACCATGGCGCGGGGCCGGCGGCGGCTAGGGTTTGGCGAGCGGGTGCGGGTGCGGGAGAGAAGGGTTGGAACGGTGGGGAGTGGGGGGCTGCGTGGGTGAGGGGGTGAGAGGGCTACGTGGGTGAGAGGGTGAGGGGATGAGGTCCGCCGTTGGATCCGGGAGCATCCGACGGTGTCTGATGCATGATCCGCGTGATATGCCTATGGACCAATCAGAACGCAACAAACAATTCGAAGACTTTGTGACCTTTTAAATAGGTCACGGAAAAATCATTTTCCATTTTTCAGTACTCAAAATGAGTTTTTTTGTAAAAGACCTACCAAATATTTGTTCAAGTGATATCATACTCTACAAAAGTTTACATCTTGGATTGGTAAACAGTATCGACAAAGGGATTTTTTATTTTCTTTGCGAAAAAGAACCATTTTCCATTTTCCGAGTGCCCAAAAGGAGTTTTTTTGTAAAGGACCTACCAAATATTTGTTGCAAAATTGGACCAAATCATTTTTCCAAAATACTAGGCCATATTTAATGCACAATTGACCAAATGGTTGGGTGTAAAGAGTTTTGATCCACCTCTCGTGAAAAAGACAAATTTCCGCCGATTTAGCTGGAAGCGGGTCAAATTTGAACTGCAGCTGCCTCATAGTTTGCTATTTATGTTTTCCAAAAATAATTTCTAGGTACATAAGTATCTATTTAATCGGACAAACACCAAAAAATTCCAAGATTCAACCACTAGCTAGGAACGGTCATTCCCGCCGTTTTGACCGCATTTTGAAATGGGCATAAAAAATTCAAAAAAAAATCAAAAAATTGAGAAACCTTCACATTGTGTCATCATATGTGGCCAAGTTCCCAGGAAAAATAACAAACTTGTAATACGGCAATTATTTTAAGAAAGTGTTCTCAGAAACGAGCTATCACGTGTGGAGATCAATGGCTTTCAAGCCAAATGATCAATCTTATTGGCCATGTTCATGGCATAGTTTCTTCAAATGATCTCATATTGTGCACAAGGGTGCATATTGGAATGGCAAACAATGTTGCCTAAGGAAGTTTTCTTTTTCTTTGGACGAAAAAACCATTTTCCATTTTCCGAGTGCCCGAAAGGAGTTTTTTTTGTGAAGGACCTACCAAATAATTGTTGCAAAATTGGACCAAATCATTTTTCTAAAATACTAGGCCATATTTAATGCATAATTGACCAAATGGTTGGGTGTAAAAAGTTTTGATCCAACTCTTGTGAAAAAGACAAATTTCCGCCGATTCAGGTGGAAACGGGTCAAATTTGAACTGGAGCTGCCTCATAGTTTGCTATTTATTTTTTCCAAAAATCATTTCTAGGTACATAAGTATCTATTTAATCAGAGAAACACCAAAAAAATTCCAAGATTCAACCACTAGCTAGGAACGGTCATTCCCGCCGTTTTGACCGCATTTTGAATCGGGCATAAAAAATTAAAAAAAATCAAAAAATTGGGAAACCTTCGCATTGTGTCATCATATGTGGCCAAGTTCCCAGGAAAAATAACAAATTTGTAATACGGCAATTATTTTAAAAAAGTGTTCTCAAAAACGAGCTATCACGTGTGGAGATCAATGGTTTTCAAGCCAAATGATCAATCTTATGGCCACGTTCATGGCATAGTTTCTTCAAATGATCTCATATTGTGCACAAGGGTGCATATTGGAATGGCAAACAATGTTGCCTAAGGAAGTTTTCTTTTTCTTTGGACGAAAAAACCATTTTCCATTTTTCGAGTGTCCGAAAGGAGGTTTTTTAGTGAAGGACCTACCAAATAATTGTTGCAAAATTGGACCAAATCATTTTTATAAAATACTAGGCCATATTTAATGCACAATTGACCAAATGGTTGGGTGTAAAAAGTTTTGATCCACCTCTTGTGAAAAAGACAAATTTCCGCCGATTCAGGTGGAAACGGGTCAAATTTGAACTACAGCTGCCTCATAGTTTGCTATTTATTTTTTCCAAAAATCATTTCTAGGTACATAAGTATCTATTTAATGAGAGAAACACCAAAAAAATTCCAAGATTCAACCACTAGCTAGGAACGGTCATTCCCGCCGTTTTGATCGCATTTTGAATCGGGCATAAAAAATTCAAAAAAAATCAAAAAATTGGGAAACTTTCGCATTGTGTCATCATATGTGGCCAAGTTCCCAGGAAAAATAACAAACTTGTAATACGGCAATTATTTTAAAAAAGTGTTCTCACAAATGAGCTATCATGCATGAAGATTCATGGCTTTCAAGCCAAATGATCAATCTTATGGCCACACTCATGGCATAGTTTGTTCAAATGATCTCATATTGTGCACAAGGGTGCATATTGGAATGGCAAACAATGTTGCCTAAGGAAGTTTTCTTTTTCTTTGGACGAAAAAACCATTTTCCATTTTCCGAGTGCCTGAAAGGAGGTTTTTTTGTGAAGGACCTACCAAATAATTGTTGCAAAATTGGACCAAATCATTTTTCTAAAATACTAGGCCATATTTAATGCATAATTGACCAAATGGTTGGGTGTAAAAAGTTTTGATCCACCTCTTGTGAAAAAGACAAATTTCCGCCGATTCAGGTGGAAACGGGGCAAATTTGAACTGGAGCTGCCTCATAGTTTGCTATTTATTTTTTCCAAAAATCATTTCTAGGTACATAAGTATCTATTTAATCAGAGAAACACCAAAAAAATTCCAAGATTCAACCACTAGCTAGGAACGGTCATTCCTGCCGTTTTGACCGCATTTTGAATCGGGCATAAAAAATTAAAAAAAATCAAAAAATTGGGAAACCTTCGCATTGTGTCATCATATGTGGCCAAGTTCCCAGGAAAAATAACAAATTTGTAATACGGCAATTATTTTAAAAAAGTGTTCTCAAAAACGAGCTATCACGTGTGGAGATCAATGGTTTTCAAGCCAAATGATCAATCTTATGGCCACGTTCATGGCATAGTTTCTTCAAATGATCTCATATTGTGCACAAGGGTGCATATTGGAATGGCAAACAATGTTGCCTAAGGAAGTTTTCTTTTTCTTTGGACGAAAAAACCATTTTCCATTTTCCGAGTGTCCGAAAGGAGGTTTTTTAGTGAAGGACCTACCAAATAATTGTTGCAAAATTGGACCAAATCATTTTTATAAAATACTAGGCCATATTTAATGCATAATTGACCAAATGGTTGGGTGTAAAAAGTTTTGATCCACCTCTTGTGAAAAAGACAAATTTCCGCCGATTCAGGTGGAAACGGGTCAAATTTGAACTACAGCTGCCTCATAGTTTGCTATTTATTTTTTCCAAAAATCATTTCTAGGTACATAAGTATCTATTTAATGAGAGAAACACCAAAAAAATTCCAAGATTCAACCACTAGCTAGGAACGGTCATTCCCGCCGTTTTGATCGCATTTTGAATCGGGCATAAAAAATTCAAAAAAAATCAAAAAATTGGGAAACTTTCGCATTGTGTCATCATATGTGGCCAAGTTCCTAGGAAAAATAACAAACTTGTAATACGGCAATTATTTTAAAAAAGTGTTCTCACAAATGAGCTATCATGCATGAAGATTCATGGCTTTCAAGCCAAATGATCAATCTTATGGCCACACTCATGGCATAGTTTGTTCAAATGATCTCATATTGTGCACAAGGGTGCATATTGGAATGGCAAACAATGTTGCCTAAGGAAGTTTTCTTTTTCTTTGGACGAAAAAACCATTTTCCATTTTCCGAGTGCCCGAAAGGAGGTTTTTTTGTGAAGGACCTACCAAATAATTGTTGCAAAATTGGACCAAATCATTTTTCTAAAATACTAGGCCATATTTAATGCATAATTGACCAAATGGTTGGGTGTAAAAAGTTTTGATCCACCTCTTGTGAAAAAGACAAATTTCTGCCGATTCAGGTGGAAACGGGTCAAATTTGAACTGGAGCTGCCTCATAGTTTGCTATTTATTTTTTCCAAAAATCATTTCTAGGTACATAAGTATCTATTTAATCAGAGAAACACCAAAAAAATTCCAAGATTCAACCACTAGCTAGGAACGGTCATTCCCGCCGTTTTGACCGCATTTTGAATCGGGCATAAAAAATTAAAAAAAATTAAAAAATTGGGAAACCTTCGCATTGTGTCATCATATGTGGCCAAGTTCCCAGGAAAAATAACAAATTTGTAATACGGCAATTATTTTAAAAAAGTGTTCTCAAAAACGAGCTATCACGTGTGGAGATCAATGGTTTTCAAGCCAAATGATCAATCTTATGGCCACGTTCATGGCATAGTTTCTTCAAATGATCTCATATTGTGCACAAGGGTGCATATTGGAATGTTAAACAATGTTGCCTAAGGAAGTTTTCTTTTTCTTTGGACGAAAAAACCATTTTCCATTTTCCGAGTGTCCGAAAGGAGGTTTTTTAGTGAAGGACCTACCAAATAATTGTTGCAAAATTGGACCAAATCATTTTTATAAAATACTAGGCCATATTTAATGCACAATTGACCAAATGGTTGGGTGTAAAAAGTTTTGATCCACCTCTTGTGAAAAAGACAAATTTCCGCCGATTCAGGTGGAAACGGGTCAAATTTGAACTACAGCTGCCTCATAGTTTGCTATTTATTTTTTCCAAAAATCATTTCTAGGTACATAAGTATCTATTTAATGAGAGAAACACCAAAAAAATTCCAAGATTCAACCACTAGCTAGGAACGGTCATTCCCGCCGTTTTGATCGCATTTTGAATCGGGCATAAAAAATTCAAAAAAAATCAAAAAATTGGGAAACTTTCGCATTGTGTCATCATATGTGGCCAAGTTCCCAGGAAAAATAACAAACTTGTAATACGGCAATTATTTTAAAAAAGTGTTCTCACAAATGAGCTATCATCCATGAAGATTCATGGCTTTCAAGCCAAATGATCAATCTTATGGCCACACTCATGGCATAGTTTGTTCAAATGATCTCATATTGTGCACAAGGGTGCATATTGGAATGGCAAACAATGTTTCCTAAGGGACTTTTTATTTTCTTTACACGGAAAATTCATTTTCCATTTTTTGGGTGCCCAAATTGAGTTCTTTTTGTGAAGGACCTACAATATATTTGTTGCAAAATTGTACCAAATCAATTTTATAAAATACTAGGCCATATCTGATTCACAATTGACCAAATGGTTGGGTGTTAAATGCCTTGATCCACCTCTGGTGAAAAAGACAAATTCCCGCCGATTCAGTTGGAAGCGGGTCAAATTTGAACTGCAGCTGCCTCATAGTTTGCTCTTTATTTTTTCAAAAAATCATTTCTAGATACATAAGTATCTATTTAATAAGGGAAACATCAAAAGTTTTCCAATATTCAACCACTAACTAGGAACGGTCAAACCCGCCGTTTTGACCGCGTTTTGAAATGGGCATAAAAAATTAAAAAAAATCAAAAATTTGGAAAACCTTCGCATTGTGTCATTATATGTGACCAAGTTTTCAGGAAAAATAATAAACTTGTAATATGGCAATTATTTTAAAAAAGTGTTCTCAGAAATGAGTTATCATGCGTGAAGATTCATGGCTTTCAAGCCAAATGATCAATCTTATGGCCACATTCATGGCATAGTTTGTTCAAATGATCTCATATTATGCACAAGGCTGCATATTGGAATGGCAAACAATGTTGCCTAAGGGACTTTTTATTTTCTTTGCACGGAAAATTCATTTTCCATTTTCCGAGTGCCCGAATTGAGTTCTTTTTGTGAAGGACCTAGCATATATTTGTTGCAAAATTGGACCAAATCATTTTTATAAAATATTAGGCCATATTTAATGCATAATTGACACAATGGTTTGGTGTCAAAAGTTTTGATCCATCACTTGTGAAAAAGACAATTTTCTGCCGATTCAGTAGGAAGCGGGTCAATTTTGAACTGCATCTACCTTATTGTTTGCTCTTTATTTTTTTCCAAAAATCATTTCTAGTTACATAAGTATCTATTTAATCATAAATACATGGTTTGGTGGCGATACGTCGAGGTTTGGATGTGGCCCAGGGCCCCAACTCCAAAGCCGTAAACTCGCATGCCCGCCACGTGGTCACCACGTGACCTTGGCGTTGACATGCTTTTTGGGAGGCCTAGGCATGTCTAGTGGGTTGGGAACTCCCTAGGTAGGTGCTAGGAAGAAAATTACAACAGAAGAATCTCACGAGGAGACCGACCTATGCTTAAAGATGAATTAGCAGCCAAGTGTTTGATTAGCGGTACGGGAAATGCATATGGCCAATGGGCGTGAATTTTGGCTGAGGATGATCATCTACTAAGGATAATGACTTCACAAATTTTTAGCTCAAAAGGAGGATCCTAGGTGGTACTTGCTTTGCAAAGTACCACGCTGGACAAAAATATGAATGTTGAAGCTGGGCTCAAAATAATGAATGGATTGAGCTGAAATTTGGCGGAAGATGGTTATTTGGGCATATGAAAGCATTGTAGAAAATTGATACCATTTGGACAGGCCAAAGTAGTACTTCCTTCACAATGCTCTTCTATGGACAGAAACTTGGGAAAACTAGTGAGAGAGATTGGTGAATGAAATGAGCTAAAAATTGGTGTAGGTAAGTTACATAGGTATGGTCATGCGCTGGTAAATTTTCAGATCATTTGGGTAAGCCTAGATAGTACTTACTTCACAAAGCTTCTCTCGAGGTAGAAACTTTGGAAATTTCCTGAGAAAGATTTACTAGGAAAATTGAGCTGAATATTATCATGTGGCAATTATTTGGGTATGGAAGAGTGCCCGGAAAGTTTGAGGGTAATAGGAGGGGTCTATATAACACTTGCTTTGCAATGTGCCAATTTGGCCATAAAATATAAATTGAAATTGGGCTCACATAGATGATTTGACTGAGCTGCAATTTTGAGGAGGGTGATAATTTGGGCATATGAAGGAACTGTATAAATTTCATGTCATTTCGATATATAAAAAAGGTACTTCCTTCACAATGCTTCTAGGTGGACAAAAACTTTGGAAATTTGCTGAGGAAGATTTGCTAGGCAAATGGAGCTGAATTTTGTCATGCGGTAATGATTTGGATAGGAAAGAGTGCCCAAAAATTCCGAGGGCAATCAAGAATATATAAATAGCACTTCATTCATAAAGTGCTGTTGTGAACAGAATAGGAAACTGAATATTGTTGAATTAGTTTTGAACTAGGCAAGGAAGGATTTTTACATATTTGATGAAGATATGACCCAAATAATTTATGAGATTTTTTTGGGAATTTTGAGAATGACAAAAATATAGGTTGCTTCACAACCTAGGGTAAAAACTGCCACATGGACATGACACATAGGCAAAACTGATGAGGTGGCGCCTAGTCATAGCAACCCACCACAATTTACAAGGTTATGACCATCTATATTGGTCATGATCAGCTAGAAATAAGGCAACAGACCAGTGCTATCTGCTTTATGACCATTTCTTGTAAGGAAATTACGACCTTTCTGACCAAAATGGTCGTTATAGTTTAGGGTTTGGAGCCCCCTGAACAGCTTTTGACCAATTGGTCTGAAATGGTCATAGATCTATGACCAATTCTTCCAGGGTCACTGACAGAAGGTCACTAGTTGACATATTTCTTGTAGTGATCAAAGATGGTTATGTTTCCTAACCATAGACATGAGTTGTTATTTGGTTAACCGGATCACATCATTAGGAGAATGATGTGATTGACTTGACCCATTCCATTAGCTTAGCACTTGATCGTTTAGTTTGTTGCTATTGCTTTCTTCATAACTTATATATGTTCCTATGACTATGACATTATGCAACTCCCGTTTACCGGAGGAACACTTTGTGTGCTACCAAACGTCACAACATAACTGGGTGATTATAAAGGTGCTCTACAAGTGTCTCCGAAGGTATTTGGTGGGTTGGCGTATTTCGAGATTAGGATTTGTCACTCCGATTGTCGGAGAGGTATCTCTGGGCCCTCTCGGTAATGCACATCACTCAAGCCTTGCAAGCATTGCAACTAATAAGTTAGTTGCGGGATGCTGTATTATGGAACGAGTAAAGAGACTTGTCGGTAACGAGATTGAACTAGGTATTGAGATACCGACGATCAAATCTCAGGCAAGTAACATACCGATGACAAAGGGAACAACGTATATTGTTATGCGGTCTGACCGATAAAGATCTTCATAGAATATGTAGGAGCCAATATGAGCATCCAGGTTCTGCTATTGGTTATTGACCGTAGACGTGTCTCGGTCATGTCTACATAGTTCTCGAGCCCGTAGGGTCCGCATGCTTAAAGTTCGGTGAAGATCGTAATTAGGGTTTTTGTGTTTTGATGTACCGAAGGTTGTTCGGTGTCCCAGATGTGATCACGGACATGACGAGGAGTCTCAAAATGGTCGAGACATAAAGATTGATATATTGGAAGCCTATATTTGGATATCGGAAACATTCCGGGTGAAATCAGAATTTTACCGGAGTACCGGGGGGTTACCGGAACCCCCCGGGGGTTATTGGGCCTACATGGGCCCTAAGGGAGAAGAGGAGGGCCGGCCAGGGCAGGCTGCGCGCCCCCTCCCCCTAGTCCGAATAGGATAAGGAAGGGGGGGCGGGGCCCCTCTTTCCTCTTTCTCCCTTCCTCCTTCCTTTTCCAACAAGGCAAGAGGGGGGAGTCCTACTCCCGGTGGGAGTAGGACTCCTCCAGGCGCACCCCTTGGGCCGGCCGCACCTCCCCCTCTCCCTCCTTTATATACGGGGGCAAGGGGGCACCCCATGACACACAAGTTGATCTTCATGATCGTTCCTTAGCCGTGTGCGGTGCCCCCTTCCACCATATTCCACCTCGGTCATATCGTAGCGGTGCTTAGGCGAAGCCCTGCGTCGGTAGAACATCATCACCGTCATCACGCCGTCGTGCTGACGAAACTCTCCCTCAACACATTGTTGGATCGGAGCTCGAGGGACGTCACCGAGTTGAACGTGTGCAGAACTCGGAGGTGCCGTATGTTCGGTACTTGGATCGGTCGGATCGGGAAGACGTACGACTAATTCCTCTACGTTGTGTCAACGCTTCCATTTCCGGTCTACAAGGGTATGTAGACAAACACTCTCCTCTCTCATTGCTATGCATCACCATGATCTTGCGTGTGCGTAGGAATTTTTTTGAAATTACTACGTTCCCCAACAGTGGCATCCGAGCCTAGGTTTTATGCGTTGATGTTGTGCACGAGTAGAACACAAGTGAGTTGTGGGCGATATAAGTCATACTGCTTACCAGCATGTCATACTTTGGTTCGGCGGTATTGTTGGATGAAGCGGCCCGGACCGACATTACGCGTACGCTTACGCGAGACTGGTTCTACCGACGTGCTTTGCACACAGGTGGCTGGCGGGTGTCTATTTCTCCAACTTTAGTTAAACCAAGTGTGGCTACGGCCAGTCCTTGCGAAGGTTAAAATAGCACCAACGTGACAAACTATCGTTGTGGTTTTGATGCGTAGGTAAGAACGGTTCTTGCTAAGCCCGTAGCAACCACGTAAAACTTGCAACAACAAAGTAGAGGACGTCTAACTTGTTTTTGCAGGGCATGTTGTGATGTGATATGGTCAAGACATGATGCTAAATTTTATTGTATGAGATGATCATGTTTTGTAACCGAGTTATTGGCAACTGGCAGGAGCCATATGGTAGTCGCTTTATTGTATGCAATACAATCGCGCTGTAATGCTTTACTTTATCACTAAGTGGTAGCGATAGTCGTGGAAGCATAAGATTGGCGAGACGACAACGATGCTACCATGGAGATCAAGGTGTCGCACCGGTGATGATGGTGATCATGAAGGTACTTCGGAGATGGAGATCACAAGTACAAGATGATGATGGCCATATCATATCACTTATATTGATTGCATGTGATGTTTATCTTTTATGCATCTTATCTTGCTTTGATTGACGGTAGCATTATAAGATGATCCCTCGGTAAATTATCAAAGTATAAGTGTTCTCCCTGAGTATGCACTATTGCGAAAGTTCTTCGTGCTGAGACACCACGTGATGATCGGGTGTGATAGGCTCTACGTTCAAATACAACGGGTGCAAAATAGTTGCACACGAGGAATACTCAGGTTAAACTTGACGAGCCTAGCATATAACAGATATGGCCTCGGAACACGGAGACCAAAAGGTCAAGCGTGAATCATATAGTAGATATGATCAACATATTGATGTTCACCATTAATACTACTCCATCTCACGTGATGATCGGACATGGTTTAGTTGATTTGGATCACGTGATCACTTAGAGGATTAGAGGGATATCTTTCTAAGTGGGAGTTCTTAAGTAATATGATTAATTGAACTTAAATTTATCATGAACTTAGTACATGATAGTATCTTGCTTGTCTATGTTTGATTGTAGATAGATGGCTCGTGATGTTGTTCCGTTGAATTTTAATGCGTTTCTTGAGAAAGAAAAGTTGAAAGATGATGGTACCAATTACACGGACTGGGTCCGTAACTTGAGGATTATCCTCATTGTTGCATAGAAGAATTACGTCCTGGAAGCACCGCTAAGTGCCAAGCCTACCGCAGGAGCAACACCAGATGTTATGAACGTCTGGCAGAGCAAAGCTGATGACTACTTGATAGTTTAGTGTGCCAAGCTTTACGGCTTAGAACCGGGTCTTCAACGACGTTTTGAACGTCATGGAGCATATGAGATGTTCCAGGAGTTGAAGTTAATATTTCAAGCAAATGCCCGGACTGAGAGATATGAAGTCTCCAATAAGTTCTATAGCTGCAAGATGGAGGAGAATAGTTCTGTCAGTGAACATATACTCAAAATGTCTGGGTATCATAATCACTTGACTCAACTGGGGGTTAATCTTCCTGTTGATAGTGTCATTGACATAGTTCTTCAATCAATGCCACCAAGCTACAAAAGCTTCATGATGAACTATAATATGCAAGGGATGATAAGACTATTCCTGAGCTCTTCGCGATGCTAAAAGCCACGAAGGTAGAAATCAAGAAGGAGCATCAAGTGTTGATGGTCAATAAGGCCACCAGTTTCAAGAAGAAGGGCAAAGGGAAGAAGAAAGGGAACTTCAAGAAGAACAGCAAACAAGTTGCTGCTTAGGAGAAGAAACCCAAGTCTGGACCTAAGCCTGAGACTGAGTGCTTCTACTGCAAGCAGACTGGTCACTGGAAGCGGAACTACCCCAAGTATTTGCCGGATAAGAAGGATGGCAAAGTGAACAAAGGTATATGTGATATACATGTTATTGATGTGTACCTTACTAATGCTCAAAGTAGCACCTGGGTATTTGAGTTCTGTTGCTAACATTTGCAACTCGAAACAGGGGCTACGGATTAAGCGAAGATTGGCTAAGGACAAGGTGACGATGCACGTGGGAAATGGTTCCAAAGTTGATGTGATCGCGGTCGGCACGCTACCTCTACATCTACCTTTGGGATTAGTATTAGAACTAAATAATTGTTATTTGGTGCCAGCGTTGAGCATGAACATTATATCTGGATCTTGTTTGATACGAGACGGTTATTCATTTAAATCAGAGAATAATGGTTGTTCTATTTATATGAGTAATATCTTTTATGGTCATGCACCCTTGAAGAGTGGTCTATTTTTGATGAATCTCGATAGTAGTGATACACATATTCGTAATGTTGAAATTAAAAGATGCAGAGTTGATAATGATAGTGCAACTTATTTTTGGCACTGCCATTTAGGTCATATCGGTGTAAAGCGCATGAAGAAACTCCATACTGATGGACTTTTGGAACCACTTGATTATGAATCACTTGGTACTTGCGAACCGTGCCTCATGGGTAAGATCACTAAAACGCCGTTCTCCGGTACTATGGAGAGAGCAACAAATTTGTTGGAAATCATACATACAGATGTATGTGGTCCAATGAATGTTGAGGCTCGTGGCGGATATCATTATTTTCTCACCTTCATAGATGATTTAAGCAGATATGGGTATATCTACTTAATGAAACATAAGTCTGAAACATTTGAAAAGTTGAAAGAATTTCAGAGTGAAGTTGAAAATCATCATAACAAGAAAATAAAGTTTCTACGATCTGATCGTGGAGGAGAATATTTGAGTTACAAGTTTGGTCTACATTTGAAACAATGCGGAATAGTTTCGCAACTCACGCCACCCGGAACACCACAGCGTAATGGTGTGTCCGAACGTCATAATCATACTTTATTAGATATGGTGCGATCTATGATGTCTCTTACTGATTTACCACTATCGTTTTGGGGTTATGCTTTAGAGACGGCTGCATTCTCGTTAAATAGGACACCATCGAAATCCGTTGAGACGACGCCTTATGAACTATGGTTTGGCAAGAAACCAAAGTTGTCGTTTCTGAAAGTTTGGGGATGCAATGCTTATATGAAAAAGCTTCAACCTGATAAGCTCGAACCCAAATCGGAGAAATGTGTCTTCATAGGATACCAAAAGGAGACTGTTTGTCCACTTCACGATCTGTCTGGCCTTGGAAGTATTTGGCTGCATCGGCAGCGCTCACCGCAAAATCCATATATGCATCTGCCGAACTCCACAGCCGATCCAGAGGGGCATACCAGGGATCTCCGAACTTCCTCCGTAACATGAAGGGTTTCCTAGCCGAAATATCCCCGGCTTCCCGCAGCTCTTCCTTCTTCGCTCTCATAGCAGAACGGGTGTCTTTGTCTGCTGCCACGGCCTTCTCAAGGTCCGTTGCCTTTGCTCGGTTTTCTTTCTCAAGGACCCGGCAATGGTCGGCAGTGTCTTTTAATTCTACGGCCATCTTGGCCATCTTCTCCTGGCTCTCGCAATGTGCGGATTTCTCGGCTTTCAACTCTTTGGCCGCCTTCAAAGCAGCCGCATTACTAATCCTTGCTTGTTCCTTGGCTCGGGCAAGTTCCGCCCGCAAGGCGTCCACGGTGGCAGCTCCATCTGCAGTCACAACATATTAAAGATACTGGCATTATGCTGCTCTTACTATGTGGCGTTCACCAGATAATAACACTTACCCTGTGCCTCGTCAAGCCTCTTGTTAACAAGCTCGATGTTGGCGTCTGCCGCATCCAGTTGCCGTTTTAATTGGGAAAACTCCCTAGTCCGGCTAGCCACCGAAGATTCCACCACCTGCACATAGAGGCAGTTTGGTTATTGCCTGGGAATATGATGCACTATTCGCCACCGTTCTCGATGACAACCAGAGTCTCAGGGGCTACTATCTACACAAGGCACACCTAACATGTGCAGTACTATCACATATTTTCTCACATAACTCAAAACCTGTCAATAGACTCATAAAGGCTTCATGTAATCCGCTTTTAGCGGACGAGATCCTCTCCATCACCGTACCCATCAGCGTACGGTGCTCTTCTGAGATGGCCACTCGGCCCACCAACTCCCTCAGAACGTCCGACCGCACACCAGATGGTGCCGGACTCTTTCGTATGCTCTCTTCGGGAGCCTGACACTTGGGACTTTGGGGGTCTATGGGATTATCTTATGGCCTCACCGGATCTGGAGCGGAGGAGTCCGGGGGAGGCATTTCGCTCTCCATCATCTCTGGAAGAAGATCCCCCGAAGATGAGCTCATTTGAGAGGGGCTGAGGCCCGAACTACAAGATAGATGTGGTGGTTATTTTCTCAGAGGAAAAAGATAGCATACCCTTACTATTAAAATATTTTGGATCACTTACGACTCGTTGGAGGGCTGATCCCCCCGCGGACTTTGTGCGGCAAAAACACCCCCCAAGGCAGGACCCTTAGTGGGAGACCTCTTCTCTCGTTTGGAGGCTTCAGCTTCCGGATCCTCGGAAGCAGTCCTTTTCCTCCCCCAATCGTCCTCCTTCATGGAGACGCTCGTTTCCTCGGTTGGAGCGGATAGCGATGGGGGCCCGCGTCCGCTCGTATTATCTCCCTCGGTATCTTCCTTCAAGGGCTCCGGGCAAGGTGCGACCTCGAGCATCTTCTCCAATACCGGATTTTCCAAACCCTCAGGGAGGGGGGCCAAACACCGAATCATCTTCGCCTTTGTTAGCCAGTCCTGGTCAAAAAGTGAACTCTCAGAAATAACTTCGAATAAGAGACAACGTGTTTGGCTAGGGGATTTCTTACTTGTTCGGCAGCGCGGCTACTGCTCAGGCCCATGTCCTCGGTGATATCCCGACATTCCACTTGAGGTCCAGAGAATGACTTGTACATCTCCTCGTGCGTCAGGCCGAGGAAACTTTGAATGGGACGTGGTCCCTCTGGGTTGAACTCCCATAAGCGCAGGGGCCGGCGTTTGCAAGGCTGGACTTGATGAACCAGCATAACTTCTATTACCGCAACCAAATTAAAATCTCCCTCAAAGAGATCTCGGATGCGGCTTTGCAGTATAGGCACGTTCTTGGCTGGACCCCAGCTCAGACCCCTGCTAATCCATGACATCAGTTGTGGTGGGGGGCCCGGGCGGAAAGTGGGGGCAGCCGCCCACTTGGCACTTCTGGGAGCCATGACGTAAAACCACTCCCGTTGCCATAATTCGGACACCTCTGGAAAGGAACCTTTCGGCCATGGAGCTCCTGCCATCTTGCCTATTGATGCACCTCCGCACGCTGCATGTTGCCCCTCAATCATCTTCGGTTGTACTTCAAAGGTCTTGAGCCACAGGCCGAAGTGAGGGGTCACACGGAGGAAGGCCTCACACACGACAATAAATGTCGTGATGTTGAGAAAGGAGTTCGGAGCTAGATCATGGAAATCTAGCCTATAATAGAACATCAAGCCCCTAACGAAGGGATCCAGAGTGAGGCCTAGACCTCGGAGGAAGTGGGAGACGAACACAACATTCTCGTTGGGTTCGGGAGTAGGGACGACCTGCCCTCGAGAAGGCAGCCAATGCGACACCTCGGCGGTCAGGTATCTGGCCTCCCTCAACTTCTTAATGTCCTTTTCCGTCATGGAGGAGGGCATCCATCGGCCTTGAAGGCTGGATCCGGATATGATTGAAGATCCGGAGCACCTAACCTGGGCTTTGGGTGTTAGAACTCGAGGCGGGGGAAGGGTTTGGTTGAGCACGAGAGAGAAAAAGCGAAAACATCGTCCCCTTATAAAGAGGGTGAATATCAAGCGTCCTCTCCATAGCCGTTTGAGACTTGCCTATAATCTAGGAGTCCTAGACATGGTTGGGTTACCCACGACCGCATTAATGAGAATCCCGTAATTAGGGGAACACGATCTCCGCTTCGGCAAGGCGTGTCAAGAAACCGCCTCGCGTTATGTGTGGAGCTGGTTAAGAGAAACGGTTCGAATAATTACCGGGCCATGACATGATGTCATGCTATCAAAACAAGCTAGCAAATTAGATATGCGAAAAATTATTCTCTCTGCGGTGGAATGTTGGAACTTATTTTGCAGGGTCGGACACTATCCTTATATTCAAATTCTTCTGTGATGTATTCGGAGAAGGAACCCGCCTTGCAATGCCGAAGACAACTGCGCGCCGGACTCATCGTCATTGAAGCCTGGTTCAGGGGCTACTGAGGGTGTCCTGGATTAGGGGGTCTCCGGACAGTCGGACTATCTCCATTGGCCGGACTGTTAGACTATGAAGATACAAGATTGAAGACTTCGTCTCGTGTCCGGACGGGACTCTACTTGGCATGGAAGGGAAGCTAGGCAATACGTATATGGATATCTCCTCCTTTGTAACCGACCTTGTGTAACCCTAACCCTCTCCGGTGTCTATATAAACCGAAGGGTTTTAGTCCGTAGCACAACAATCATAACATACAATCATACCATAGGCTAGCTTCTAGGGTTTAGCCTCTCCGATCTCGTGGTAGATCTACTCTTGTAACACCCATATCATCAATATCAATCAAGCAGGACGTAGGGTTTTACCTCCATCAAGAGGGCCCGAACCTGAGTAAAACTTCATGTCCCTTTCCTCCTGTTACCATCCGGCCTAGACGCACAGTTCGGGACCCCCTACCCGAGATCCGCCGGTTTTGACACCGACAGATACACCTTCTATCACAGATCCGAAGGCAAGACTTTTGTTGCTAAATTCGGAGTTTTTCTAGAGAAGGAGTTTCTCTCGAAAGAAGTGACTGGGAGAAAAGTAAAACTTGATGAGGTAACTGTACCTGCTCCCTTATTGGAAAGTAGTACATCACAAAAACCGGTTTCTGTGACACCTACACCAATTAGTGAGGAAGCTAATGATAATGATCATGAAACTTCAGATCAAGTTACTACCGAACCTCGTAGATCAACCAGAGTAAGATCCGCACCAGAGTGGTACGGTAATCCTGTTCTGGAAGTCATGCTACTAGATCATGATGAACCTATGAACTATGAAGAAGCGATGGTGAGCCCAGATTCCGCAAAATGGCTAGAAGCCATGAAATCTGAGATGGGATCCATGTATGAGAACAAAGTGTGGACTTTGGTTGACTTGTCCGTTGATTGGCAAGCAATTGAGAATAAATGAATCTTCAAGAAGAAGACTGGCGCTGAAGGTAATGTTACTGTCTACAAAGCTCGACTTGTTGCGAAAGGTTTTCGACAAGTTCAAGGTATTGACTATGATGAGACCTTCTCACCCGTAGCGATGCTTAAGTCTGCCCGAATCATGTTAGCAATTGCCGCATTTTATGATTATGAAATTTGGCAAATGGATGTCAAAACTGCATTCCTGAATGGATTTCTGGAAGAAGAGTTGTATATGATGCAACCAGAAGGTTTTGTCGATCCAAAGGGAGCTAACAAAGTGTGCAGGCTCCAACGATCCATTTATGGACTGGTGCAAGCCTCTCGGAGTTGGAATAAACGCTTTGATAGTGTGATCAAAGCATTTGGTTTTATACAGACTTTTGTAGAAGCTTGTATTTACAAAAAAGTGAGTGGGAGCTCTGTAGCATTTCTGATATTATATGTGGATGACATATAATTGATTGGAAATAATATAGAATTTCTGGATAGCATAAAGGGATATTTGAATAAGAGTTTTTCAATGAAAGACCTCGGTGAAGCTGCTTACATATTGGGCATTAAGATCTATAGAGATAGCTCAAGACGCTTAATTGGACTTTCACAAAGCACGTACCTTGACAAAGTTTTGAAGAAGTTCAAAATGGATCAAGCAAAGAAAGGGTTCTTGCCTGTGTTACAAGGTGTGAAGTTGAGTAAGACTCAATGTCCGACCACTGCAGAAGATAGAGAGAAAATGAAATATGTTCCCTATGCTTCAGCCATAGGCTCTATCATGTATGCAATGCTGTGTACCAGACCTGATGTGTGCCTTGCTATAAGTCTAGCAGGGAGGTGCCAAAGTAATCCAGGAGTGGATCACTGGACAGCGGTCAAGAACATCCTGAAGTACCTGAAAAGAACTAAGGATATGTTTCTCGTATATGGAGGTGACAAAGAGCTCATCATAAATGGTTACGTTGATGCAAGCTTTGACACTGATCAGGACGATTCTAAGTCGCAAACCAGATACGTGTTTACATTAGACGGTGGAGCTGTCAGTTGGTGCAGTTCTAAACAAAGCGTCGTGGCGGGATCTACATGTGAAGCGGAGTACATAGCTGCTTCGGAAGCAGCAAATGAAGGACTCTGGATGAAGGAGTTCATATCCGATCTAGGTGTCATACCTAGTGCATCGGGTCCAATGAAAATCTTTTGTGACATTACTGGTGCAATTGCCTTGGCAAAGGAATCCAGATTTCACAAGAGAACCAAGCACATCAAGAGACGCTTCAATTCCATTCGGGATTTAGTCCAAGTGGGAGACATAGAAATTTGCAAGATACATACGGATCTGAATGTTGCAGACCCGCTAACTAAGCCTCTTCCACGAGCAAAACATGATCAGCACCAAGGCTCCATGGGTGTTAGAATCATTACTGTGTAATCTAGATTATTGACTCTAGTGCAAGTGGGAGACTGAAGGAAATATGCCCTAGAGGCAATAATAAAGTTATTATTTATTTCCTTGTATCATGATAAATGTTTATTATTCATGCTAGAATTGTATTAACCGGAAACATAATACATGTGTGAATACATAGACAAACAGAGTGTCACTAGTATGCCTCTACTTGACTAGCTCGTTGATCAAAGATGGTTATGTTTCCTTACCATAGACATGAGTTGTTATTTGGTTAACGGGATCACATCATTAGGAGAATGATGTGATTGACTTGACCCATTCCATTAGCTTAGCACTTGATCGTTTAGTTTGTTGCTATTGCTTTCTTCATGACTTATATATGTTCCTATGACTATGAGATTATGCAACTCCCGTTTACCGGAGGAACACTTTGTGTGCTACCAAATGTCACAACATAACTGGGTGATTATAAAGGTGCTCTACAGGTGTCTTCGAAGGTATTTGTTGGGTTGGCGTATTTCTAGATTAGGATTTGTCACTCCGATTGTCGGAGAGGTATCTCTGGGCCCTCTCGGTAGTGCACATCACTCAAGCCTTGCAAGAATTGCAACTAATAAGTTAGTTGCAGGATGATGTATTATGGAACGAGTAAAGAGACTTGCCGGTAACGAGATTGAACTAGGTATTGAGATACCGACGATCAAATCTCGGGCAAGTAACATACCGATGACAAAGGGAACAACGTATATTGTTATGCGGTCTGACCGATAAAGATCTTCATAGAATATGTAGGAGCCAATATGAGCATCCAGGTTCCGCTATTGGTTATTGACCGGAGACGTGTCTCGGTCATGTCTACATAGTTCTCGAACCCGTAGGGTCCGCACGCTTAAAGTTCGGTGACGATCGTAATTAGGGTTTTGGTGTTTTGATGTACCGAAGGTTGTTCGGTGTCCCGGATGTGATCACGGACATGACGAGGAGTCTCAAAATGGTCGAGACATAAAGATTGATATATTGGAAGCCTATATTTGGATATCGGAAACGTTCCGGGTGAAATCGGGATTTTACCGGAGTACCGGGGGGTTACCGGAACCCCCCGGGGGTTATTGGGCCTACATGGGCCCTAAGGGAGAAGAGGAGGGCTGGCCAGGGCAGGCCGCACGCCCCTCTTTCCTCTTTCTCCCTTCCCCCTTCCTTTTCCAACAAGGCAAGAGGGGGGAGTCCTACTCCCGGTGGGAGTAGGACTCCTCCAGGCGCACCCCTTGGGCCGGCTGCACCTCCCCCTCTCCCTCCTTTATATACGGGGGCAAGGGGGCGCCCCATGACACACAAGTTGATCTTCGTGATCGTTCCTTAGCCGTGTGCGGTGCCCCCTTCCACCATATTCCACCTCGGTCATATCATAGCGGTGCTTAGGCGAAGCCCTATGTCGGTAGAACATCATCACCGTCATCACACCGTCGTGCTGATGAAACTCTCCCTCAACATTTGCTGGATCGGAGCTCAAGGGACGTCACCGAGTTGGACGTGTGCAGAACTCGGAGGTGCCGTACGTTTGGTACTTGGATCGATCGGATCGGGAAGACGTATAACTACTTCCTCTACGTTGTGTCAACGCTTCCGTTGCCGGTCTACGAGGGTACGTAGACAAACACTCTCCTCTCTCGTTGCTATGCATCACCATGATCTTGCGTGTGCGTAGGAATTTTTTTGAAATTACTATGTTCCCCAACAGTTTCTCCGCTGCTTCAATGAAGAAAGGCGTAAGGCTATTGGTGAGGAGGTAGCCTGGCTCCTGGCAGCTGGGTTTATCATTAAGGTATTTCATCCTGAGTGGTTGGCTAACCCGATGCTAGTACTTAAGAAGAATGGCACTTGGCGCATGTGTGTGGGCTACACAGATTTAAACAAGGCTTGCCCGACTGATCCTTTCGCCCTCCCTCGTATTGATCAGATTATTGATGCTACGGCGGGTTGTGAGCGTTTGAGTTTTCTGGATGCTTATTCTGGTTATCATCAGATCAAGATGGCAGTTAAGGACCAGGAGAAGACAACTTTCATAACTCCCTTTGGAGCCTTCTGCTATGTGTCTATGCCTTTTGGGCTCAAGAGTGCCCAGGCGACTTATCAACGCTGTGTGCAGAATTGTCTTCATACTCAGATTGGGCGCAATGTTCATGCTTATGTGGATGATATTGTTGTGAAGTCCAGGAAAGAGGATACGTTGATATATGATTTGAAAGAAACTTTTGATAATCTCCGAAGTTATCAGATGATGCTTAATCCGGCCAAGTGTGCCTTTGGTGTACCGGCAGGCAAGCTCTTGGGTTTTTTGGTGTCTAACAGGGGCATTGAGGCTAACCCGGAAAAGATCAAGGCAATTACTTCTCTGGCTAAACCAGCGTGTATCAACGATGTTCAATGTCTGGCGGGTCGTATTGCAGCGTTGAGCCCATTTATCAGTCGGTTGGGGGAGAAAGCTATTTCCTCTATATCCGATGATGAAAAAGACAAAAAAAATTGTCTGGAGTGATGCTGCGGATGCAGTGTTTGAGGACTTGAAAAAGCAGTTAGCTGAGCCACCTGTCCTTGCTGCTCCTATTGATAAAGAGCCATTGTTGTTATATGTGTCTGCCAATGTCCGAGCTGTCAGTGTGGCCATTGTGGTGGAGCGAAAGGAGGCAGGCAAGGAGTATCCGGTTCAACGACCGGTTTATTATATCAGCGAGGTACTCATCGAGTCCAAGCAGAGATACCCACATTGGCAGAAGCTGGTGTATGGAGTTTTCATGGCAAGCCGGAAGCTTAAACAGTATTTTCAGGGTCATCCCATCACTGTCGTCAGTTCTGCTCCTTTGGGGGATATAATCCAAAACAGGGAGGCAACTGGATGGGTTGCCAAGTGGGCCATTGAGCTTGGACCTCACGGGTTAAAATATATGCCTCGTACGGCAATCAAGTCCCAGACTAATGCGGAGCATCCCAAGATCATCCTCATGGACCTACCATCATCTCACCAAGTGACTAGCGGACCTATGACTAGAGCTAGAGCTAGAGCTCTTGAGAACCGAGGTGACTTCTCTCCTTAGTGACATTACATATGACCCTCTCGAGACATGGCTACTACCTAAGTTCGAGACATTGTGCATGATCAAGTACCAAGAGGACCCTCCCGAAGATGCACGTGAAGACGGACAAGCTGCCAAGTCCACGGATGAAGAGGAACGCCGAAAGGAGAAGAAGGCATCTCCAGGGCCCGGACATCCGGCACCGAGCCCGGACGTCCAACCGCTGAAGACTCCAACTACAGCAGCATCCCAACCACCAAGCTCCTATAGGCCCCAGACATCTGGCCCCGCCAGCCCGGACGTTCGGCCCTCCCCGAGCACGCGGATATCCGGCCTCCAGCCCAGAAATCCAGACCCCTCCGAACCCGAGAGCAACAAACCTGCCACTCCAGCCCGGACATCCAGCCTCCCCAGCCCGGACATCCGGCCTCGCGTGAAAGCCCGGACATCCGGCCCGACGCCCGGACGTCCGGCCTCCCCTGTCTGTGCACAATGAAGGGCCGAGGCCCATGTACCCCTTCTCCCCCCTAGACTATATATACTCCACCTCGTCCAACTTTCTAGGGTTAGCGTTGGTTTAGCTCATGTTTAGAGATCGAGCTACGCTCATCACATCGGATCTACTCCACGAGAGAGACCGCGGCCTCTACAGAGAAGATCCCTTTGGATTCAAGACCACCTTTTGGAGAAGAACTCAAGACCTCCTCACGGAGAAGACCGGTTACCTTTTGTATCGTCCGTTGTGGACTTTGGATCGTGTATCTTTCCTTATGTACTCGAGGATCTAGAACATGTGTGACTTATTCTTGTTGGTTTGAGTGTTCCTCTTTGTGCCCCTTTGTGTTTTCCCCTCGTGTTCTTCGTGTTCTTCGCGGGATCCACTCCTTTCGTGAAAGATCGGCCCCTAGGGTTCCTACCCTACATCATCTTCGTATCAAGAGCCTCGTTGATCATGATTTTGGAGCCTCCCCGTTGTGTTTCTAGCCTCGTTTTGTTGTTTTTCATCCTAATTCGAAAATTCCCAACAAAAATAGCCCCAATTTTTTTTGTGATTTGTTGGTGTGATGAAGTTTTGTTGGATTTGATCCATGAATTTTGTGTGTGCGGGTAGATCTAGCTCTCCTTCCACTTTTCCCCAAATTCCATCCACAAATTTCTCCGAATTTTGCCGGATTTGACCTCTCGTCGCGAAGATCCTTGAATCCATCCACGGATCCAGAGCCCGAACATCCGGCCACGACCCTGGACGTCCGGCCCCTGGCAGCACCACTTCCTCTCCACCGCCCGTTTTTTGCCCATTCTTCGCCAAATTTTGTGCCGGTGCCCGCATATACTTGCGCATACCTCCACCACTTCCGCATAGCACCACCATATACCACATACACCACCATCGCTTACCACTACCAACTCCGACACGTTTGCCGCTTCGAGCTTTGAGAATTTGAGTTGCGGTTCCATATCCTTTTGTGTTTCGGCTATCTAGGTACGGTTCGACATCGACATCACCGCCGCTCATCTTCACCACGGATGCGTCATCAACAATGACCACCTTGACTACACCTTGGTATTCATGCCACCCATTTGATCACCGTCATTCGTTCTTGCTTACGGACAAGAAACTGAAAGAACGGTAACCTCATCTTGGTATCGTGATATATCACTCTTGCCATTACTTTGATAGCCATCATAGCCTTACTCCTTTCCGTTGCTTACCCATCGATACTAGCTTTTGAGTATTGCCGGCAACGAGACTTGTGCACATTAGTGATCATACCTCCCATAGCATACATACATCATTGTTGCATATATTGGTGTCATCTCTTGTGTCACAAAGTTGTCATCGCATACACATTTGCTATCTTGGTTCGTCAAGCATTGCATGAGAAAAGAGATCAAACAACAAAGAGCCAAACAAGCTTTTAAGCAAAAAGGAAAGATAAGAAAAGAGCTTTTAAGCAAGAACCATAGCATCATACTACATTAAGATTGTCATACTAGATCATATTGGATCATATCATCAAAACACCTTGCATAGAGCATATTTGGGATAGAATTCGTTGCATTTTTGCTACGTAGGTTGTGCACAAGTTCTTGTATCCGCCTATTGTGCAATCGTGATAGCGTCTCTCTAGTGTTGTGCAACAAGAGCATTTTTGTGGATTCCACATTTTGGCTCACCCTTGGTTGCACGACCCCACTTATCTTTTTGCGTGTGTGTTTCCGTGTACCTTATATGCTTGGTCTACTTGTTACATTGCATCTTGCGAATCTTTTCCAACATTATTGAAGCTCACTTACAATTGCATCAAATTTTGTGCCACCATCCTAACCAAGCTCCACCATAAGCTTTTACTTGTGTAGGTGTGAGAAACCGACAAGAGCTAGTACCAATTGTGCTATTTCCTTGTCCTACATTGGAGTGATCATCGATCCAATTTCAACTTCGGTCAAGGTAAATTTGGTATTCGTTATTCTCTTTCTCCCACTCACATTTTTCTTGGAATGATGGATATGCCAAGTACTTCTACCAACCCACTCTTCATTGAGCACGACGACATGAACGCCTACGTCACCAAGAGTCACCTCTTTGGTGCACAACGTGCTTTGCATCAAGAGCAACAAGCTATGAGTGAACGCATCGACAACCTCACCGCCGACTTGCGACTCTCCAAGCAACGTACAAGGGACTACTTCGACCACAAGCTCGATGATCACAAGCAAGAGAATGACGCAAGGATGGACGAGATTCACGCTTTGTTGCTCAACCGCTCTTCTTCCACTTCGTCCTCTACAAGAAGGGGTCGTTCAATTCGCCACTCCGACTTCACCCTCTCCGTCTCAAGTACACCGACATCAAACACTCTTCGCCGTGCCGCGCGCAACAATCGTCAAGCAAGCCTCAATCCTCTATGCGACAACGACTCTCAAGAGCACCGACAACGTCAAACCCAAGAGGCTTTTGCACTCGCACGAGAATGGCAATGACAACGCCAACATGAAGAGGAAGAGCGAGCGTGTCTACACCAAGATGCACAAGATGCCGAGGCACAACGCCACGAACAACAACTCCGTGAAGCTCAAGCACTTGCGGTGCAACAAGCCCTCCGAGATTCAAGTCAAGCCGTAGCCAACCGAGGCTGACAAGCTCGTGAACAAGAGGAAGCACTTAGCGAAGAAATTCATGAACACCGACATCAAGCTCGCATGCAACGTCAAGCTCGACAAGCCCCTCCTCAAGCTCGCCAAGAACACCAAGTTCCTCAAGAGCACAAAGGCAATGGAAATCCTCCACAACAAGAGCAATGAGGTCGACAACCCTCCGCGCCAAGAGCATCACAAGTTGGACAATCATCAACAACATGGGCGTCATCATCCCCGACCCGAACACAATGAAGAGCAACGCTACGGCAAACTCAAGTTCACCATGCCCAAGTTCAACAGAAGCAATGATCCTAAAGAGTACCTATCATGGGCATTGAAAGTTGACAAGATTTTCCGTTTGCACAACTATGAAGAAGAGAAGAAGATCATGATGGCATCCCTTGAGTTCCAAGACTATGTCCTCATTTGGTGGGAACAAGTCATCAAGCGCCGTGAGGCAAGAGGTGAACCACCCATCACCACTTGGGCGCAAATGAAGGATGTCATGAGAGCACACTTCGTGCCTACCTACTACAACCGCGACCTCTTCAAGAAACTCCAACTACTCAAGCAAGGAACCAAGAGCGTTGAAGAGTACTACAAGGAGATGGAGATTTCCATGATAAGAGCCAACGTCACGGAAGATGATGAGCAAACTATGGCACGTTTCTTGAATGGCCTCAATCATCCCATCAAGAAGATTGCCGACTTCCAACCATACTCGAACCTCATCAAGCTAGTGCATCAAGCTACCAAAGCGGAACGCCAAGTGAAAGATGATTTCAAGTATGCCAAGTTCTCATCCAAGTCATACGGCTTCTCCAACACCCAAGCTTCAATGACTCCAACACTGTCTACCAAGCCTTCTACTAGCAACGTCGACAAGTCGAGTTCCAAGAAAGCTTCTTCTACTCCAAGTCATTCTCCTACTACAAGCAACTTCTGAAGGAAATATGCCCTAGAGGCAATAATAAAGTTATTATTTATTTCCTTATATCATGATAAATGTTTATTATTCATGCTAGAATTGTATTAACCGGAAACATAATACATGTGTGAATACATAGACAAACAGAGTGTCACTAGTATGCCTCTACTTGACTAGCTCGTTGATCAAAGATGGTTAGGTTTCCTAGCCATTGACATGGGTTGTCATTTGATTAACGGGATCACATCATTAGGAGAATGATGTGATTGACTTGACCCATTCCGTTAGCTTAGCACCCGATCATTTAGTATGTTGCTATTGCTTTCTTCATGACTTATAGATGTTCCTATGACTATGAGATTATGCAACTCCTGTTTACCAGAGGGACACTTTGTGTGCTACCAAACGTCACAACGTAACTGGGTGATTATAAAGGTGCTCTACAGGTGTCTCCGAAGGTACTTGTTGGGTTGGCGTATTTCGAGATTAGGATTTGTCACTCTGATTGGCGGAGAGGTATCTCTGGGCCCTCTCGGTAATGCACATCACTTAAGCCTTGCAAGCATTGCAACTAATGAGTTAGTTGCGGGATGATGTATTACGGAACGAGTAAAGAGACTTGTCGGTAACGAGATTGAACTAGGTATTGAGATACCGACGATCGAATCTCGGGCAAGTAACATACCGATGACAAAGGGAACAACATATGTTGTTATGCGGTCTGACCGATAAAGATCTTCGTAGAATATGTGGGAGCCAATATGAGCATCCAGGTTCCGCTATTGGTTATTGACCGGAGACGTGTCTCGGTCATGTCTACATAGTTCTCGAACCCATAGGGTCCGCACGCTTAACGTTTCGATGCCAGTTATATTACGAGTTTATATGTTTTGATGTACCGAAGGTTGTTCGGAGTCCCGGATGTGATCACGGACATGACGAGGAGTCTCGAAATGGTTGAGACATGAAGATTCATATATTGGAAGCCTATGTTTGGATATCGAAAGTGTTCCGGGTGAAATCGGGATTTTACCGGAGTACCGGGAGGTTACCGGAACCCCCCGGGAAGTTAATGGGCCATAGTGGGCCTTAGTGAAAGAGAGGAGAGGCGGCCAGGGCAAGTGCTGCACGCCCCTCCCCCCTAGTCCGAAAGGACAAGGAGAAGGGGGCGGCGCCCCCCTTTCCTTCTTCTCCTCCACCTCTTTCCCCCCAAGTCCTAATCCAACTAGGAAAAGGGAGGGATTCCTACTCCCGGTGGGAGTAGGACTCCTCCTGGCGTGCCCCCTCTCCTGGCCGGCCACACCCCCCTTGATCCTTTATATACGGGGGCAGGTGGCACCCTAGAGACACAACAATTGATAAGTTGATCTTTTAGCCGTGTGCGGTGCCCCCCTCCACCATAGTCCACCTCGATAATACTGTAGCGGTGCTTAGGCGAAGCCCTGCGTCGGTAGAACATCATCATTGTCACCATGCCTTCGTGCTGACGAAACTCTCCCTCAACACTCGGCTGGATCGGAGTTCAAGGGACGTCATCGGCTGAACGTATGCTGAACTCAGAGGTGCCGTCCGTTCGGTACTTGATCGGTCGGATCGTGAAGATGTACGACTACATCAACCGCATTGTGCTAATGCTTCCGCTTTCGGTCTACGAGGGTACATGGACAACACTCTCCCCTCTTGTTGTTGTGCATCACCATGATCTTGCGTGTGCGTAGGAATTTTTTTGAAATTACTACGTTCCCCAACAGTGGAATCAGAGCCAGGTTTTATGCGTAGATGTCATATGCACGAGTAGAATACAAGTGAGTTGTGGGCGATATAAGTCATACTGCTTACCAGCATGTCATACTTTGGTTTGGCGGTATTGTTGGATGAAGCGGCCCGGACCGACATTACGCGTACGCTTACGCGAGACTGGTTCTACTGACGTGCTTTGCACACAGGTGGCTGGCGGATGTCAGTGTCTCCAACTTTAGTTGAACCGAGTGTGGCTATGCCCGGTCCTTGCGAAGATTAAAACAACACCAACTTGACAAACTATCGTCGTGGTTTTGATGCGTAGGTAAGAACGGTTCTTGCTAAGCCCGTAGCAGGCACGTAAAATTTGCAACAACAAAGTAGAGGACGTATAACTTGTTTTTGCAGGGCATGTTGTGATGTGATATGGTCAAGACATGATGCTAAATTTTATTGTACGAGATGATCGTGTTTTGTAACTGAGTTATCGGCAACTGGCAGGAGCCATATGGTAGTCGCTTTATTGTATGCAATGCAATCGCCCTGTAATGCTTTACTTTATTACTAAGTGGTAGCGATAGTCGTAGAAGCATAAGATTGGCGAGACGACCATGATGCTACGATGGAGATCAAGGTGTCGCGCCGGTGACGATGGTGACCATGACGGTGCTTCGGAGATGGAGATCACAAGCACAAGATGATGATGGCCATATCATATCACTTATATTGATTGCATGTGATGTTTATCTTTTATGCATCTTATCTTGCTTTGATTGACGGTAGCATTATAAGATGATCCCTCACTAAATTATCAGAGTATAAGTGTTCTCCCTGAGTATGCACCATTGCGAAAGTTCTTCGTGCTGAGACACCACGTGATGATCGGGTGTGATAGGCTCTACGTTCAAATACAATGGGTGCAAAATAGTTGCACACGCGGAATACTCAGGTTAATCTTGACAAGCCTAGCATATAACAGATATGGCCTCGGAACACGGAGACCGAAAGGTCGAGCGTGAATCATATAGTAGATATGATCAACATAGTGATGTTCACCATTGAAACTACTCCGTCTCACGTGATGACCGGACATGGTTTAGTTGATTTGGATCAAGTGATCACTTAGAGGATTAGAGGGATGTCTATCTAAGTGGGAGTTCTTAAGTAATATGATTAATTGAACTTAAATTTATCATGAACTTAGTACCTGATAGTATCTTGCTTGTCTATGTTGATTGTAGATAGATGACCCGTGCTGTTGTTCCGTTGAATTTTAATGCGTTTCTTGAGAAAGCAAAGTTGAAAGATGATGGTAGCAATTACACGGACTGGGTCCATAACTTGAGGATTATCCTCATTGCTGCACAGAAAAGTTACATCCTGGAAGCACCGCTAGGTGTACCACCCGCGCCAGCAAGTGCAGACATTGTGAATGCCTGGCAGTCACGTGTTGATGACTACTCGATAGTTCAATGTGCCATGCTTTACGGCTTAGAACCGGGACTTCAACGATGTTTTGAACATCATGGAGCATATGAGATGTTCCAGGAGTTGAAGTTAATATTTCAAGCAAATGCCCAGATTGAGAAATATGGAGTCTCCAATAAGTTCTACAGCTGCAAGATGGAGGATAATAGTTCTGTCAGTGAGCATATACTCAAGATGTCTGGCTACTGCAATCACTTGATTCAACTGGGAGTTAATCTTCCAGATGATAGCGTCATTGACAGAATTCTTCAATCACTGCCACCAAGCTACAAGAGCTTCGTGATGAACTATAACATGCAAGGGATGGATAAGACAATTCCCGAGCTCTTTGCAATGCTAAAGGCTGCGGAGGTAGAAATCAAAAAGGAGAATCAAGTGTTGATGGTCAATAAGACCACCAGTTTCAAGAAAAAGGGCAAAGGGAAGAAGAAGGGGAACTTCAAGAAGAACAGCAAGCAAGTTGCTATTCAGGAGAAGAAACCCAAGTCTGGACCTAAGCCTGAGACTGAGTGTTTCTACTGCAAGCAGACTGGTCACTGGAAGCGGAACTGCCCCAAGTATTTGGCGGATAAGAAGGATGGCAAAGTGAACAAAGGTATATGTGATATACATGTTATTGATGTGTACCTTACTAATGCTCGCAGTAGCACCTGGGTATTTGATACTTGTTCTGTTGCTAATATTTGCAACTCGAAACAGGGGCTACGGATTAAGCGAAGATTGGCTAAGGATGAGGTGACGATGCGCGTGGGAAATGGTTCCAAAATCGATGTGATCGCAGTTGGCACACTACCTCTACATCTACCTTCGGGATTAGTATTAGACCCAAATAATTGTTATTTGGTGCCAGCGTTGAGCATGAACATTATATCTGGATCTTATTTGATGCGAGACGGTTATTCATTTAAATTAGAGAATAATGGTTGTTCTATTTATATGAGTAATATCTTTTATGGTCATGCACCCTTGAAGAGTGGTCTATTTTTGTTGAATCTCGATAGTAGTGATACACATATTCATAATATTGAGGCCAAAAGATGCAGAGTTGATAATGATAGTGCAACTTATTTGTGGCACTGTCGTTTAGGTCATATCGGTGTAAAGCGCATGAAGAAACTCCATACTGATGGACTTTTGGAACCACTTGATTATGAATCACTTGGTACTTGCGAACCGTGCCTCATGGGCAAGATGACCAAAACGCCGTTCTCCGGTACTATGGAGAGAGCAACAGATTTGTTGGAGATCATACATACAGATGTATGTGGTCCAATGAATGTTGAGGCTCGTGGCGGATATCATTATTTTCTCACCTTCACAATTGATTTAAGAAGATATGGGTATATCTATTTAATGAAACATAAGTTTGAAACGTTTGAAAAGTTCAAAGAATTTCAGAGTGAAGCTGAAAATCATCATAACAAGAAAATAAAGTTTCTACGATCTGATCGTGGAGGAGAATATTTTACTTATGAGTTTCGTCTTAATTTGAAACAATGCAGAACAGTTTCGCAACTCACGCCACCCGGAACACCACAGCATAATGGTGTGTCCGAACGTCATAATCGTACTTTACTAGATATGGTGCGATCTATGATGTCTCTTACTGATTTATCGCTATCATGTTGGGGTTATGCTTTAGAGACGACCGCATTCACATTAAATAGGGCACCATCAAAAATCCGTTGAGACGACGCCTTATGAACTGTGGTTTGGCAAGAAACCAAAGTTGTCGTTTCTGAAAGTTTGGGGCCGCGATGCTGCTACCTCTTGAGCACTGCGTTGGATTTCCCCGAAGAGGAAGGGGTGATGCAGCAAATTAGTGTAAGTATTTCCCTCAGTTTTTGAGAACCAAGGTATCAATCCAGTAGGAGGCTACGCTCGAGTCCCTTGTACCTACACAAAACAATAGCTCAACGCAACCAACACGCTTAGGGGTTGTCAATCCCTTCACGGTCACTTACGAAAGTGAGATCTGATAGAGATGATAAATAATATTTTTGGTATTTTTGGTATAGAGATGCAAAGTAAATAAAGTAAAAGCAAAGTAAAAGCAAAGCAATAATAAAGTAATGGAGATTGATATGATGAGAAAGAGACCCGGGGGCCATAGGTTTCACTAGTGGCTTCTCTCAAGAGCATAAGTATTCTATGGTGGGTGAACAAATTACTGTTGAGCAATTGACAGAATTGAGCATAGTTATGAGAATATCTAGGTATGATCATGTATATAGGCATCACGTTCGAGATAAGTAGACCAAAACGATTCTGCATCTACTACTATTACTCCACTCATCGACCGCTATCCAGCATGCATCTAGAGTATTAAGTTAAAAACAGAGTAACGCCTTAAGCAAGATGACATGATGTAGAGGGATAGTTTCATGCAATATGATAAAAAAACCATCTTGTTATCCTCGATGGCAATGATACAATACGTGCCTTGCTGCCCCTTCTGTCAATGGGCAAGGACACCGCAAGATCAAACCCAAAGCTAAGCACTTCTCTCATGGCAAGAACAACCAATCTAGTAGGCCAAACCAAACTGATAATTCGAAGAGACTTGCAAAGATAACCAATCATACATAAAAGAATTCAGCAAAGATTCAAATATTATTCATAGATAGACTGGATCATAAACCCACAATTCATCGGTCTCAACAAACACACCGCAAAAAGAGGATTACATTGAATAGATCTCCACAAGAGAGGGGGAGAACATTGTATTGAGATCCAAAAAGAGAGAAGAAGCCATCTAGCTACTAGCTATGGACCTGTAGGTCTGAAGTAAACTACTCACATTTCATCGGAGGGGCTTGGATGATGATGTAGAAGCCCTCCGTGATCGATACCCCCTCCGGCGGAGCTCCGGAATAGGCCCCAAGATGGGATCTCGTGGATACAGAAAGTTGCGGCGGTGGAATTAGGTTTTTGGCTCCGTCCCCGATCGTTTGGGGGTATGTGGATATATATTGGAGGAAGAAGTACGTTGGTGGAGCTTCAAGGGGCCCACGAGGCAGGGGGCGCGCCCTAGGGGGGGCGCCCCTACCCTCGTGACCACCTCGTGGCTTTCTTGATGGAGGGTCCAAGTCTCCTGGATCTTATCTGATGAGAAAATCACGTTTCCGAAGGTTTCATTCCGTTTGGACTCCGTTTGATATTCCTTTTCTTCGAAACCCTAAAACAGGCAAAAAAATAGCAATTCTGGGTTGGGCCTCCGGTTAATAGGTTAGTCCCAAAATTAATATAAAAGTGGATAATAAAGCCCAATAATGTCTAAAACAGTAGATAATATAGCATGGAGCAATCAAAAATTATAGATACGTTGGAGACGTATCAAGCATCCCCAAGCTTAATTCCTGCTCGTCCTCGAGTAGGTAAATGATAAAAACAGAATTTTTGATGCGGAGTGCTACTTGGCATAATTTTAATGTAATTCTTCTTAATTGTGGTATGAATATTCAGATCCGAAAGACTCAAGACAAAAGTTCATATTGACATAAAAATGATAATACTTCAAGCATACTAACTAAGCAATTATGTCTTCTCAAAATAACATGTCCAAAGAAAGTTCATCCCTACAAAATCATATAGTTTAGTCATGTTTCATTTTCGTCACACAAGAATGCTATCATCATGCACAACCCCGATGACAAGCCAAGCAATTGTTTCATACTTTAGTAATCTCAAACCTATAAACTTTCACGAAATATATGAGCGCGAGCCATGGAAATAGCACTATGGGTGGAATAGAATATAATGAGGGGGTTATGTGGAGAAGACAAAAAAGAAGAAAGTCTCACATCAATGAGGCTAATCAATGGGCTATGGAGATGCCCACCGATTGATGTTAATGCAAGGAGTAGGGATTGCCATGCAACGGATGCACTAGAGCTATAAATGTATGAAAGCTCAACAAAAGAAACTAGTGGGTGTGCATCCAACTTGCTTGCTCACGAAGACCTAGGGCACTTGAGGAGGCCCATTGTTGGAATATACAAGCCAAGTTCTATAATGAAAAATTCCCACTAGTATATGAAAGTGATAACATGAGAGACTCTCTACTATGAAGATCATGGTGCTACTTTGAAGCCCAAGTGTGGTAAAAGGATAGTAACATTGTCCCTTCTCTCTTTTTATCTCATTTTTTTGGGCCTTCTCTTTTTTATGGCCTTTCTTTTTTTATACCTCACTTGGGACAATTCTCTAATAATGATGATCATCACACTTCTATTTATTTACAACTCAATGATTACAACTCGATACTAGAACAAAGATGACTCTATATGAATGCCTCCGGCGGTGTATTGGGATATGCAATGACTCAAGAGTGACATGTATGAAAGAATTATGAACGGTGGCTTTGCCACAAATACTATGTCAACTACATGATCATGCTAAGCAATATGACAATGATGAATGTGTCATGATGAACGGAATGATGGAAAGTTGCATGGCAATATATCTCGGAATGGCTGTGGAAATGCCATAATAGGTAGGTATGGTGGATGTTTTGAGGAAGATATAAGGAGGTTTATGTGTGAAATAGTGTATCATATCACAGGGTTTGGATGCACCGGCGAAGTTTGCGCCAACTGTCAATGTGAGAAAGGGCAATGCACGGTATCGAAGAGGCTAGCAAGGATGGAAGGGTGAGAGTGCGTATAATCCATGGACTCAACATTAGTCATAAAGAACTCACATACTTATTGCAAAAATCTACAAGTCATCAAAAACCTCGGCACTACGTGCATGCTCCTAGGGGGATAGATTGGTAGGAAAAGACCATCGCTCGTCCCCGACCGCCACTCTTAAGGAAGACAATCAAATAACACCTCATGTTTCAAATTTGTTGCATAACGTTTATCATACGTGCTATGGGACTTGCAAACCTCAACACAAGTATTTCTCAATTTCACAACTACTCAACTAGCATGACTTTGATATTATTACCTCAATATCTCAAAACAATCATCAAGCATCAAACTTTTCTTAGTATTCAACACACTCATGCGAAGTTTTATTATTAATCTTGCATACCAAGCATATTAGGATTTTAAGTGAATTACCATGCTATTAATACTCTCAAAATAATCTAAGTGAAGCATGAGAGATCAATAGTTTCTATAAAACAAATCCACCACCGTGCTCTAAAAGATATAAGTGAAGCACTAGAGCAAAACTATAAAGCTCAAAAGATATAAGTGAAGCACATAGAGTATTCTATCAAATTCCAAATCATGTATGGCTCTCTAAAAAGGTGTGTACAGCAAGGATGATTATGGTAGACTAAAAAGTAAAGAATCAAATCATAAAAGACGCTCCAAGCAAAACACATATCATGTGGTGAATAAAAATATAGCTCCAAGTAAAGTTATCGATAGAAGTAGACGAAAGAGGGGATGCCTTCTGGGGCATCCCCAAGCTTTGGATTTTAGGTGTCCTTAGATTATCTTGGGGGTGCCATGGGCATCCCCAAGCTTAGGTTATTTCCACTTCTTGTTCCATAATCCATCAAATCTTTACCCAAAACTTGAAAACTTCACAACACAAAACTTAAAGTAGAAAATCTCGTGAGCTCAGTTAGCGAAAGAAAACAAAAGACCACTTCAAGGTACTGTAATGAACTCATTCTTTATTTATATTGGTGTTATACCTACTGAATTCCAACTTCTCTATGGATTATAAACTATTTTACTAGCCATAGATTCATCAAAATAAGCAAACAACACACGAAAAACAGAATCTGTCAAAAACAGAACAGTCTGTAGTAATCTGTAGCTAGCGCAAGATCTAGAACCCAAAAAATTCTAAAATAAATTACTGGAAGTGAGGAATTTATCTATTAATCATCTGAAAAAATAATTAACTAAATATCACTTTCCAAATAAAAATTACAGCAGTTCTCGTGAGCGCTAAAGTTTCTGTTTTTTACAGCAAGTTCAACAAGACTTTCCCCAAGTGTTCCCAACGGTTCTACTTGGCACAAACACTAATTAAACACAAAAAACACAACCAAAGCAGAGGCTAAATAATTTATTTATTACTAAACAGGAGCAAAAATCAAGGAATAAAAATAAAATTGGGTTGCCTCCCAACAAGCGCTATCGTTTAACGCCCCTAGCTAGGCATAACAAGCAAGAATAGATCTAGGTATTGCCATCTTTGGTAGGCAATCCATAAGTGGCTCTGATGATAGATTCATATGGTAATTTTATTTTCTTTCTAGGAAAGTGTTCCATACCCTTTTTAATGGAAATTAAAATCTAATATTCCCTTTCTTCATATCAATAATTGCACCAACCGTTCTAAGGAAAGGTCTACCAAGAATAATAGGGCAAGAAGGATTGCAATCTATATTAAGAACGATAAAATCTACGGGCACGTAATTCCTATTTGCAACAATAAGAACATCATTAATTCTTCCCATAGGTTTCTTAATAGTGGAATCCGCAAGATGCAAGTTTAGAGAGCAATAATCAAAATCACGGAAATCTAGTAAATCACACAAAGTTTTGGGAATAGTAGAGACACTAGCACCCAAATCACACAAAGCATAAAACTCATAATTTTTAATTCTAATATTAATAGTTGTTTCCCATTCATCATAAAGTTTTCTATGGATAGAAACTTCCAATTCAAGTTTTTCTTCATAAGATTGCATCAAGGCATCAACGATATGTTTAGTAAACGCTTTATTTTGACTATAAGCGTGAGGAGATTTTAGCATGGATTGCAACAAGGAAATACAATCAATCAAAGAGCAATTTTCATAGTTAAATTCCTTGAAATCCATAATAGTGGGTTTAGCAACATCTAGGGTTTTAATTTCTTCAATCCCACTTTTATCAAATTTAGCATCAAGATCAACAAATTCCGAATTCTTAGAACGCCTTCTAGGTAAAGGTGGATCATATTCAATCCCATAATTATCAAGATTCATATTGCAAAACAAAGATTTAATAGGGGACACATCAATAACTTTTAGATCTTCATCATTATTTTCATAGGAACTAGAAGAACACGCTTTTATAAAGGCATCTTTCTTAGCACGCATCCTAGCGGTTCTTACTTTGCACTCGTCAATGGAAATTCTCATGGCTTTGAGAGACTCATTGATACCATGCTTAGGTGGGATAGATCTAAGTTTCAAAGAATCAACATCAAGAGCAATTCTATCAACGTTCCTAGCCAAATCATCAATCTTAAGCAATTTTTCTTCAATCATAGCATTAAATTTCTTTTGCGAAGAAATAAATTCTTTAATATTAGATTAAAAATCAGAGGGCATCTTATTATAATTTCCATATGAATTGTTGTAGGAATTACCATAATTATTAGAGGGATTACTAGGATAAGGCCTTGGATTGAAATTTCCTCTATACGCGTTGTTACCAAAATTGTTCCTACCAACAAAATTCACATCCATAGATTCATTATTATTCTCAATCAAAGTAGACAAGGGCACATCATTAGGATTAGAAGAAACACTCTTATTAGCAAATAATTTCATAAGTTCATCCATCTTTCCACTCAAAACATTAATTTCTTCTATCGCATGCACCTTTTTAGTAGATCTTTCAGTATGCCATTGAGAATAATTAACCATAATATTATCTAGGAGTTTAGTAGCTTCTCCTAAAGTGATTTCCATAAAAGTGCCTCCTGCGGCCGAATCTAAAAGATTTCTAGAAGCAAAATTCAATTCGGCATAAAAATTCTGAACAACCATCCACAAATTTAAACCATGAGTAGGGCAATTACGTATCATTAATTTCATTCTCTCCCAAGCTTGTGCAACATGTTCATGATCAAGTTGTTTAAAATTCATAATATCATTTCTAAGAGAGATGATCTTAGCGGGAGGAAAATATTTAGATATAAAAGCATCTTTGCACTTGTTCCATGAATCAATACTATTTTTAGGCAAAGACAAAAACTAAGCTTTAGCACGATCTCTAAGAGAAAAAGGAAATAGCTTCAATTTAACAATATCATTATCGAAATCTTTCTTCTTTTGCATGTCACACAAATCAACGAAACTATGAAGATGGGTAGCGGCATCTGTTGGGGAACGTAGTAATTTCAAAAAAATTCCTACCCACATGCAAGATCATGGTGATGCATAGCAACGAGAGGGGAGAGTGTTGTCCACATACCCTCGTAGACCGAAAGCGGAAGCGTTAGCACAACGCGGTTGATGTAGTCGTACATCTTCACGATCCGACCGATCAAGTACCGAACGCACGGCACCTCCGAGTTCTGCACACGTTCAACTCGATGACGTCCCTCGAACTCCGATCCAGTCGAGTGTTGAGGGAGAGTTTCGTCAGCACGACGGCGTGGTGACGATGATGATGTTCTACCGACACAGGGCTTCGCCTAAGCACCGCTACGATATGATCAAGGTGGATTATGGTGGAGGGGGGCACCGCACACGGCTAAGAGATCAAGAGATCAATTGTTGTGTCTATGGGGTGCCCCCTGGCCACGTATATAAAGGAGTGGAGGAGGGGAGGGGCCGGCCCTCTCTATGGCGCGCCCTAGGGGAGTCCTACTCCCACCGGGAGTAGGATTCCGCCTTTCCTAGTAGAACTAGGATCCCTTCCAAGTAGTAGGAGTAGGAGAGAAGGAAAGGGAAGGGAAAAGGAGAAGGAAGGAAGGCCCCCCCTCCCTAGTCCAATTCGGACCAGCCCATGGGGAGGGGTGCGGCCACCCTTTGAGGCCTTTCTCTCCTTTCCCATATGGCCCATTAAGGCCCAATACGAATTTCCGTAACTCCCCGGTACTCCCGAAAATACCCGAATCACTCGGAACCTTTCCGATGTCCGAATATAGTCGTCCAATATATCAATCTTTACGTCTCGACCATTTCGAGACTCCTCGTCATGTCCCCGATCTCATCCGGGACTCCGAACTCCTTCGGTACATCAAAACACATAAACTCATAATATAACCGTCATCGAACTTTAAGCGTGCGGACCCTACGGGTTCGAGAACTATGTAGACATGACCGAGACACGTCTCCGGTCAATAACCAATAGCAGAACCTAGATGCTCATATTGGCTCCCACATATTCTACGAAGATCTTTATTGGTCAGACCGCATAACTACATACATTGTTCCCTTTGTCATCGGTATGTTACTTGCCCGAGATCCGATCGTGGGTATATCAATACCTAGTTCAATCTCGTTACCGGCAAGTCTCTTTACTCGTTCTGTAATACATCATCCTGCAACTAACTTATTAGTTGCAATCCTTGCAAGGCTTGAGTGATGTGTATTACCGAGAGGGCCCAGAGATACCTCTCCGACAATCGGAGTGACAAATCCTAATCTCGAAATATGACAACCCAACAAGTACCTTTGGAGACACCTGTAGAGCACCTTTATAATCACCCAGTTACGTTGTGACGTTTGGTAGCACACAAAGTGTTCCTCCGATAAATGGGAGTTGCATAATCTCATAGTCATAGGAACATGTATAAGTTATGAAGAAAGCAATAGCAACAAACTAAACGATCAAGTGCTAAGCTAACAGAATGGGTCAAGTCAATCACATCATTCTCCTAATGATGTGATCCCGTTAATCAAATGACAACTCATGTCTATGGCTAGGAAACTTAACCATCTTTGATTCAACGAGCTAGTCAAGTAGAGGCATACTAGTGACATACTATTTGTCTATGTATTCACACATGTATTATGTTTCCGGTTAATACAATTCTAGCATGAATAATAAACATTTATCATGATATAAGGAAATAAATAATAACTTTATTATTGCCTCTAGGGCATATTTCCTTCAGCATCTTCACTAGGAAGGCCGGAGAACGGATCTTTCATGACAAGATTCAACAAAGCAGTATTAATTTCACAAGATTCAGCATCAGTAAGAGGAGCAATCGGAGTGCTAAGGAAATCATTATTATTGGTATTGCTGAAGTCACACAATTTAGTATTATCTTGAGCCATCGCGACAAACAAGCAAACTAACACACGAGCAAACAAAAAAAGCAAACGGGCGAAAAGGAAAACGGAGAAAGAGAGGGAGGATAGAGAGAGATAGAGGGCGAATAAAACGACAAGGGTGAATTGGGGGGGGGGGGAGAGGAAAACGAGAGGCAAATGGCAAATAATGTAATGCGGGAGATAGGGATTGTGATGGGTACTTGGTATGTTGACTTTTGCACGGACTCCCCGGCAACGGCGCCAAAAATTCTTCTTGCTACCTCTTGAGCAATGCACTGGATTTCCCCGAAGAGGAAGGGATGATGCAGCAAAGTAGCGTAAGTATTTCCCTAAGTTTTTGAGAACCAAGGTATCAATCCAGTAGGAGGCTACGCTCGAGTCCCTCGTACCTACACAAATACAATAGCTCAACGCAACCAACACGCTTAGGGGTTGTCAATCCCTTCACGGTCACTTACGAAAGTGAGATCTGATAGATATGATAAATAATATTTTTGGTATTTTTGGTATAGAGATGCAAAGTAAATAAAGTAAAAGCAAAGCAATAATAAAGTAATGGAGATTGATATGATGAGAAAGAGACCCGAGTTCCATAGGTTTCACTAGTGGCTTCTCTCAAGAGCATAAGTATTCTACGGTGGGTGAACAAATTACTGTTGAGCAATTGACAGAATTGAGCATAGTTATGAGAATATCTAGGTATGATCATGTATATAGGCATCACGTCCGAGACAAGTAGACCGAAACGATTCTGCATCTACTACTATTACTCCACTCATCGACCGTTATCCAGCATGCATCTAGAGTATTAAGTTAAAAATTGAGTAACGCCTTAAGCAAGATGACATGATGTAGAGGGATAGCTTCATGCAATATGACAAAAAAACCATCTTGTTATCCTCGATGGCAACAATACAATGCGTGCCTTGCTGCCCCTTCTGTCACTTGGAAAGGACACCGCAAGATTGAACCCAAAGCTAAGAACTTCTCCCATGGCAAGAACAACCAATCTAGTAGACCAAACCAAACTGATAATTCGAAGAGACTTGCAAAGATAACCAATCATACATAAAAGAATTCAGAGAAGATTCAAATATTATTCATAGATAGACTTGATCATAAACCCACAATTCATCCGTCTCAACAAACACACCGCAAAAAGAAGATTACATCGAATAGATCTCCACAAGAGAGGGGGAGAACATTGTATTGAGATCCAAAAAGAGAGAAGAAGCCATCTAGCTACTAGCTATGGACCCGTACGTCTGAAGTAAACTACTCACACTTCATCGGAGGGGCTTGGATGATGATGTAGAAGCCCTCCATGATCGATGCCCCCTCCGGCGGAGCTCCGGAACAGGCCCCAAGATGGGATCTCGTGGATACAGAAAGTTGCGGCAGTGGAATTAGGTTTTTGGCTCCGTCCCCGATCGTTTGGGGGTACGTGGATATATATAGGAGGAAGAAGTACGTCGGTGGAGCTTCAAGGGGCCCACGAGGCTGGGGGGCACGCCCCTACCCTCATGACCACCTCGTGGCTTTCTTGACGGAGGGTCCAAGTCTCCTGGATCTTATCTGATGAGAAAATCATGTTTCCGAAGGTTTATTTCCATTTGGAATCCGCTTGATATTCCTTTTCTTCGAAACCCTAAAACAGGCAAAAAAACAACAATTTTGGGCTGGGCCTCCGGTTAATAGGTTAGTCCCAAAATTAATATAAAAGTGGATAATAAAGCCCAATAATGTCTAAAATAGTAGATAATATAGCATGGAGCAATCAAAAATTATAGATACGTTGGAGACGTATCAGATGCTTATGTGAAAATGCTTCAACCTGATAAGCTCGAACCCAAATCGGAGAAATGTGTCTTCACAGGATACCCAAAGGAGACTGTTGGGTACACCTACTATCACAGATCCGAAGGCAAGACTTTTGTTGCTAATTCAGAGTTTTTCTAGAGAAGGAGTTTCTCTCGAAAGAAGTGAGTGGGAGGAAAGTAGAACTTGATGAGGTAACTGTACCTGCTCCCTTATTGGAAAGTAGTTCATTGCAGAAACCGGTTTTTGCAACACCTACACCAATTAGTGAGGAAGTTAATGATGATGATCCTGAAACTTCAGATCAAGTTGTTACTGAACCTCGTAGGTCAACCAAAGTAAGATCCGCACCAGAGTGGTACGGTAATCCTGTTCTAGAAGTTATGTTACTAGACCATGATGAACCTATGAATTATGAAGAAGCGATGGTGAGCCCAGATTCTGCAAAATGGCTTGAGGCCATGAAATCTGAGATGGGATCCATGTATGAGAACAAAGTGTGGACTTTGGTTGACTTGCCCAGTGATTGGCAAGCAATTGAGAATAAATGGATCTTCAAGAAGAAGACTGACGCTGATGGTAATGTTACTGTCTATAAAGCTCGACTTGTTGCAAAAGTTTTTCGACAAGTTCAAGGGATTGACTACGATGAGACCTTCTCACCCGTAGCGATGCTTAAGTGATACGTCTCCGTCGTATCTATAATTTTTGATTGTTCCATGCCAATATTATACAACTTACGTATACTTTTGGCAACTTTTTATACTATTTTTGGGACTAACATATTGATCCAGTGCCCAGTGCCAGTTCCTGTTTGTTGCATGTTTTTTGTTTCGCAGAATATCCATATCAAACGGAGTCCAAACGGGATAAAAATTGATAGAGATTTTTTTGGAATATATATGATTTTTGGGAAGAAAAATCCACGTGAGACGGTGCCCGAGGTGGCCACGAGGCAGGGGGGCGCGCCTGCCCCCCTGGGCGCGCCCCTAACCCTCATGGGCCACCCGTAAGGTGGTTGATGCCCTTGTTTCTCCTCAAGAAAGCTAATATCCGGGTAGAGATCGTGTTAAAATTCCAGCCCAATCGGAGTTACAGATCTCCGGGAATATAAGAAACGGTGAAAGGGAAGAATTTGGGAACACAGAAACAGAGAGAGACGGATCCAATCTCGGAGGGGATTTCGCCCCTCCCGTGCCATGGAGGCCATGGACCAGAGGGGAAACCCTTCTCCCATCTAGGGAGGAGGTCAAGGAAGAAGAAGAAGAAGGAGGGGGCCTCTCTCCCCCTCGCTTCCGGTGGCACCGGAGTGCCACCGGGGGCCATCATCATCACCGCGATCTACACCAACACCTCCGCCATCTTCACCAACATCTCCATCACCTTCCCCCCTCTATCTATAGCGGTCCACTCTCCCGCAACCCGCTGTACCCTCTACTTGAACATGGTGCTTTATGCTTCATATTATTATCCAATGATGTGTTGCCATCCAATGATGTCTGAGTCAATTTTCGTTGTCCTATCGGTGGTTGATGAATTGCTACTCTCCCGGATTGTCTCTCTCCACGGCATTCTGCAGTTGATTTCTCCAGATCGTGGCAGCATCTTCACCTCCAAGTTTTGGGATTCTTTTCAGAAGGCCATGGGCACCAACATCCGTTTCAGCACAACTTTTCATCCTCAAACTAGTGGCCAAGTCGAGTGAGTAAATCCAATTCTTGAAGATATGCTCAGGGCTTGCGTCATTTCTTTTGGTATGAAGTGGGAAGATTGTCTTCCATATGCCGAGTTCTCCTACAACAACATCTTTGAAGTGAGTTCGGGCAAGGCCCCATTTGAAATCCTCTATGGCAGGAAGTGCCGTACTCCTCTTAACTGGTCAGAGACTGGTGAACGCCAACTTCTTGGCAATGACTTGATCACAGAGGCAGAAGAGATGTGCAAAGTCATTCATGATAATCTCAAAGCCGCGCAATCGCGCTAGAAGAGCTACTATGATAGTAAGCATCGCGACTTGGCTTTCGATATCGGAGACCATGTCTACCTCCGCGTCTCTCCAATGAAAGGTACTCGTTGCTTCGGTATCAAAGGGAAGCTTGCCCCTAGATACGTGGGTCCTTTCAAGATCGTCAGCAAGAGAGGCGATCTCGCCTATCAACTTGAGCTTCCCTCCAACTTTGCAAACGTGCATGACATGTTTCATGTCTCTCAGCTCCGCAAGTGCTTCAAGACCCCTGACCGCACCGTCAACTTCGAAGACATTGATCTCCAAGAAGACATGTCTTATCATGAGCACCCAGTTGCTATTCTTGAAGAAACTGAGTGCAGGACTCGCAACAAGTCTATCAAATTCCTGAAAGTCAAGTGGTCACATCATTCCGACCGTGAAGCCACCTGGGAATGCGAGGATCACCTCCGTTCTGAGTACCCGGAGTTTTTCCAGTCCTAGATCTCGGGACGAGATCTTTTCATAGTGGTGGAGTGTTGTAACACCCCGGATGTAATTTACCTTATTTGTATTCCAACTCTTGTCGTTTTCGACACTAAGTTATTCTATTTCCTCGTTGTCGGGTTTTTTTCTTCGTGTGTTTTGTCTTTGTCATGCATCTCATATCATGTTATCATGTGCATTGCATTTGCATACATGTTCGTCTCGATGAGTACATCATTTCATTTCATTGCATCATTTTCATTTGAGCTCATCTTGATGCCCGAAATGCTGTTGGAAGAGGGCTATGTGATGATTATTTCAGATCTGTTTCAGCAAATGGCCTTTTGTTATTTTTGCCATGGTTAATGTGTGCATGCTATGATCCTGAGCTCTACATGTGTTTTGTAGAATGGCATGCCATCTTTACAGGGGTGTATGCCATGTATTTTTGTGATCTCTGTGGTGACTAGCACAAGCATGCAAAGTAGCTTACTCAATGATGCTGATTTCAGGGACTTCGAATTTCACTAAGTCCTTGCCATGTCATTATTTTTATGCCATATATTCATGTCGTTTCCTAGTGATACGTGCCTTTTTTGAGGATGATCAGTAAGGATGTTTTGTAGATATTGTGGTGCTCTATCCATCCAAGTCTTTGTTTGAAATTATGGAGCAACCTAGCTTGAGTCAATTGAGCTCTACTTTTGCTATAAAATGTTCCTGGCAGATTGTTAACATGTTTTGCAATTTTTCCAAGCTTGTTGTTGTTGATCCGTGCATGCTATGTTGTTGTTCTTGCCATGCCTAGCTTCTATGCCATGTCTTATTGCTGGGTCTATGCTTAGATTATCATGCAATGCCTCGTAGTGAGTGCATCGAGCTCATAAACATGCCTACTCGTTAACTATTTTGCATGCTCCAGTTTTTCATTAAGTCTGAATATGTTTATGTTTTTGCTATGTTCACATGCTTGCAATTGTATTTTCTGATCCCTTTTGGCTCATGGTCACTAAGGGACTTTTGTTATATGCTTAGAGTAGCTTCATGCCATACCTTGTTTTGCCATGATATGTTCCTGTAGCATGTAGTTATCATGCTCTCAACATTGCTTCCTGATGTTAAATTCCTGACATGCTGTTAATTTCACTAAGTCTGAAACCTGTTATCTTTGCTCTTTTGCCATGCTTGTTTGAACCTGTTAATGAGTGATCTAGCCGTAGCTCAGTGTTCATATTTTGTCAAGCATCATGATTGGATCCCTGCCATGTATTGTGTTGCCATGTTTGAGTGCAGTAGAGTATTTATCTTGATGCATTTAGGAGGCTACTTGCTGTTAATCGCAGACCGATGCCATATTTGTTTTGCTTGCCATTTCCAAACCGTGCATCCGATTCCGGTGATCTTTATATCGATTTCGACCGAAATCAACTCACCTTTCCAGTGACACTCTTGGATTTCCAAGTTGAGGCCAGGTTCAATCATTCCTTTCCAAATCATGCATATGCATCACATATCGCATCCCGCATATCATACCATGTTTGCGTCATGTTGCTTGAGCATTACACGTGGTTGATTGCGTTCCTTTTTGCTTGTTGTTCTTGCTTGGGTAGAGCCGGGAGATGAGTATGTGAACAAGGAGCCCATTGAGTACGCCTACGAGGATCAAGGCAACTCTGAGAACTTTGCAGGCAAGATGACCATACCCTCGAAATCACTTCTATGTTTGCTTGCTAGATTCTCGCTCTTTTGCTATGCCTATGCTACGATACCTACCACTTTCTTATCATGCATCCCATATTGCCATGTCAAACCTCTAACCCACCATGTCCTGGCAAACCATTGTTTGGCTATGTTACCGCTTTGCTCAGCCCCTGTCATAGCGTTGCTAGTTGCAGGTGAAGGATGGAGATCGTTCCTTGTTGGAACATGTTTATTGTTGGGATATCATAATATTATCTTGTTTATCTTAATGCACCTATATACTTGGTAAAGGGTGGAAGGCTTGACCTTATGCCTGGCATTTTGTTCCACTCTTGTCGCCCTAGTTTCCGTCATATCCGTGTTATGTTCCCGGATTTTGCGTTCCTTACACGGTTGGGTTATAATGGGAACCCCTTGACAGTTCACCTTGAATAAAACTCCTCCAGCAATGCCCAACCTTGGTTTTACCATTTGCCACCTAGCCTCTTTTCCCCTTGGGTTTCCGGAGCCCAAGGGTCATCTTTATTTAAACCCCCCCTGGGCCAGTGCTCCTCTGAGTGTTGGTCCGAACTGGGCAGCCTGCGGGGCCACCTCGGGGAAACTCGAGGGTTGGTTTTACTCGTAGCTTTACCTATCTGAGTGTGCCCTAAGAACGAGATATGTGTAGCTCCTATCGGGATTTGTCGGCACATTCGGGCGGTGTTGCTGGACTTGTTTTACCATTGTCGAGGATGTCTTGTAACCGGGATGCCGAGTCTGATCGGATTGTCTTGGGAGAAGGAATATCCTTCATTGACCGTGAGAGCTTGTGATGGGCTAAGTTGGGACTCCCCTGCAGGGATTTGAACTTCCGAAAGCCGTGCCCGCGGTTATGGGCAGATGAGAATTTGTTAATGTCCGGTTGTAGATAACTTGAAACTTAACTTAATTAAAATGCACCAACCGCGTGTGTAACCATGATGGTCTCTTCTCGGCGGAGTCCGGGAAGCGAACACGGTGTTGGAGTAATGCTTGACGTAGGTTGTTCTAGGATCACTTCTTGATCATAGTTGTTCGACCGTGCTTTTGCCTTCTCTTCTCGCTCTCTTTTGCGAATATGTTAGCCACCATATATGCTAGTCGCTTGCTGCAGCTCCACCATCAAACCTTTACCTTTCCTATAAGCTTAAATAGTCTTGATCGCGAGGGTGCGAGATTGCTGAGTCCCCGTGACTCACAGATTCCTGCCAAAACCAGATGCAGGGACCGATGATACCGCTCCAGATGATATGACCGAGCTCAAGTGGGAGTTCGATGAAGACTCTCGTCGTTACTATGTGTCTTTCCCAGATGATCAGTAGTGGTGCCCAGTTGGGGCGATCGGGGACTTTGTCGCATTTGGGGGTTGATCTTTATTTTGGTTCCGTAGTCGGACCCTGAGTGTATTGGATGAATGTAATGACTTAATTATGTATTTGTGTGACGTGGCGAGTGTAAGCCAACTATGTACTTTTCCCCTTATTTATTTATATGGTTTGTTGTGAAGATTACCTCACTTGCGACATTGCTTTCAATGCAGTTATGACTCTAAGTCGTGCTTCGACACGTAGGAGATATAGCCGCATCGAGGGCGTTACACAGCCCCTACTTTTTATTTACGTACTCTTTATTATCTTGCAAACCTATCTAACAACACCTACAAAGTACTTCTAGTTTCATACTTGTTCTAGGTAAAGCGAACGTGAAGCGTGCGTAGAGTTGTATTGGTGGTCGATAGAACTTGAGGGAATATTTGTTCTACCTTTAGCTCCTCGTTGGGTTCGACACTCTTATCAAAAACTATTGTGATCCCCTATACTTGTGGGTTATCAAGACCTTTTTCTGGCGCCGTTGCCGGGGAGCAATAGCGTGGGGTGAATATTCTCGTGTGTGCTTGTTTGCTTTATCACTAAGTAATTTTTATTTGCTGTTCTTGGTTGTTCTCTATCTTTAGTTATGGATATGGAACACGAAATACCAAAAAAATTAGGTGTACTTGCTACTCATGGAGATGGGGAACCTCCTAAAACCCTCGATGCTGGTTATGTGAAAAATATTATGTACTACTTTAATAATCCTGAGAAAACCCCATTCAATTATGTAATGGGAGTAACGTTGGATCAATGTGAATACTTTAGGGATTACCGCTTGACACAAAAAGGGAAACTATTATGGGATCAAATTCATATATTGAATTGATATGCTAGGCAACTATGCTTGAGATATGATTATACTTGTTGCTCTAAGGTGAAGGCTCCACACCTTCCCTTTTCATGTGAATTTGATGATAATGAAAAATTAGCTTCTTATGCTAATGGTATATATGATTACTATGATGTGGAACAAATATAAGAATTTGTTGCTTTTAAGGGTGCTTATGAAATTGAATCTTTGTTTGAAAAGCATGAAGCTTATGATGATGATCTTTATAGGCCTAAAAATTTAGCTATCTTAAAATATTGCTATGATAATTATGAATATAATTCCTATATTAATGCGCTTATTGAGAAAGTCTCCGCTGTCCAAGAAGAGACTAATATTTTGCAGGAGTCTATGGAAGAAGAAATTGATGAAACTGTGAGCTCATTGGATGAAAAAGATGAGGAGGAGAGCGAAGAACAAAAGGAGGAAGAGCAGATTAGCTACCCGTGCCCACCTTCTAATGAGAGTAACTCTTCAACTCATACATTGTTTAATTTCCCTTCGTGCTTACCGGAGGATGATTGCTACGATGATTGTTATGATCCCGTTGATTCTTTTGAAATATCCCTTTTTGATGATGCTTGCTATGCTTGTGGACAAGATGCCAATATGAATTATGCTTATGAAGATGAACTTGCTATAGTTCCTTATGTTAAACATGAAATTGTTTCTATTGCACCCACACATGATAGTCCTATTATCTTTTTGAATTCTCCAAACTACACTATATCGGAGAAGTTTGCTCTTATTAAGGAATATATTGATGGGTTGCCTTTTACCATTGCGCATGATGATTTTGATGAATATAATATGCATGTGCTTGCTGCTCCTACTTACAATTATTACGAGAGAGGAACTATATCTCCACCTCTCTATATTTCCAATATGATAAAATTGCAAGAAACTGTTTATACTATGCATTAGCCTTTACTATGTGTGCATGAATTGTTCTTTTATGACATGCCGATGCTTGTTTTGATGAAACTATTGATTCATATCAGTGGATTTAGCCATGAAAAATGTTATATTACAGTAGACACAATGTAAAAAAAATATGAATTGGTTTTCAACACTACTTAGAGTAGTGATTTGCTTCATTATACTAACGGATCTTACCGAGTTTCCTGTTGAAGTTTTGTGTGGATTAAGTGTTCGATGATCGAGAAGGTCTTGATGTGAGAAGAAGGAAGAGAGGCAAGAGCTCAAGCTTGGGGATTCCCGAGGCACCCCCAAGTAAATATTCAAGGAGACTCAAGCGTCTAAGCTTGGGGATGCCCCGGAAGGCATCCCCTCTTTCTTCAACAAGTATCAGTATGTTTTCGGATTTGTTTCGTTCATGCGATATGTGCAATCTTGGAGCGTCTTTTGCATTTAGTTTTCATTTTTCTTTTATGCACCATGATGGTATGAGATAGTCCTTGGTTGATTTATAGAATGCTCTTTGCACTTCACTTATATCTTTTGAGTATGGGTTTATAGAATGCTTCGTGTGCTTCACTTATATCATTTGAAGTTTGGATTGCCTGTTTCTCTTTACATAGACAACCGCCATTTGTAGAATGCTCTTTTGCTTCACTTATATTTGTTAGAGCGTGGGCAATCTTTTGTAGAAATAATTCAACTCTCTTGCTTCACTTATATCTATTTAGAGAGATCACTGAATATGATGTGTTTGATTCCTTGCAATAGTTTTGCGATATAAAGATGGTGATATTAGAGTCATGCTAGTGGGTAGTTGTGGATTGTAGAAATACTTGTGTTGAGGTTTGTGATTCCCGTAGCATGCACGTATGGTGAACCGTTATGTAACGAAGTTGGAGCATGAGGTATTTATTGATTGCCTTCCTTATGAGTGGCGGTCGGGGACGAGCGATGGTCTTTTCCTACCAATCTATCCCCCTAGGAGCATGCGCGTAGTACTTTGTTTCGATGACTAATAGATTTTTCCAATAAGTATGTGAGTTCTTTATGACTAATGTTGAGTCCATGGATTATACGCACTCTCACCCTTCCACCATTGCTAGCCTCTCTAGTACCACACAACTTTCGCCGGTACCATAAACCCACCATATACCTTCCTCAAAACAGCCACCATACCTACCTATCATGGCATTTCTATAGCCATTCCGAGATATATTGCCATGCAACTTTCATCATCATATACATGACTTGAGCATTCATTGTCATATTGCTTTGCATGATCGTAAGATAGCTAGCATGATGTTTTCATGGCTTGTCCGTTTTTTGATGTCATTGCTACGCTAGATCATTGCACATCCCAGTACACCGCCGGAGGCATCCATATAGAGCCATACTTTGTTCTAGACATTGAGTTGTAAGTAAATAAAAGTGTGATGATCATCATTATTAGAGCATTGCCCCAGTGAGGAAAGGATGATGGAGACTATGATTCCCCCAAAAGTCGGGATGAGACTCCGGACTTTACAAAAAAAAAGAGGCCAAAGAAGCCAAATAAAAAAAGAGGCCAAAGAAGCCCACCAAAAAAACAAAAAAACAAAAAAATGAGAGAAAAAGAGAGAAGGGGCAGTGCTACTATCCTTTTTCCACACTTGTGCTTCAAAGTAGCACCATGTTCTTCATATAGAGAGTCTCTTGAGTTATAATTTTCATATACTAGTGGGAATTTTCATTATAGAACTTGGCTTGTATATTCTGATGATGGGCTTCCTCAAATGCTCGAGGTCGTCATGAGCAAGCAAGTTGGATGCACACCCACTTAGTTCCAGTTTGAGCTTTCATATACTTATAGCTCTAGTGCATCCGTTGCATGGCAATCCCTACTCACTCACATTGATATCTATTGACGGGCATCTCCATAGCCCGTTGATACGCCTAGTTGATGTGAGACTATCTTCTCCTTTTTGTCTTCTCCACCATCATATTCTATTCCACCTATAGTGCTATGTCCATGGCTCACGCTCATGTATTGCGTGAAAGTTGAAAAGGTTTTAGAACATAAAAAGTATGAAACAATTGCTGGGCTTGTCATCGGGGTTGTGCATGATGTGAATATTTTGTGTGGTGAAGATGGAGCAGAGCCAGACTATATGATTTTGTAGGGATAACTTTCTTTGGCCATGTTATTGAAGTATTATTGTTTTTATGTCAAATGATAGATTATTGCTTTGAATCACTCGTGTCTTAATATTCATGCCATGATTAGACATATGATCAAGATTATGCTAGGTAGCATTCCACATCAAAAATTATCTTTTTTATCATTTACCTACTCGAGGACGAGTAGGAATTAAGCTTGGGGATGCTGATACGTCTCCATCGTATCTATAATTTTTGATTGTTTCATGCCAATATTCTACAACTTTCATATACTTTTGGCAACTTTTTATACTATTTTTGGGACTAACATATTGATCCAGTGCCCAGTTCCAGTTCCTGTTTGTTGCATGTTTTTTGTTTCGCAGAATATCCATATCAAACGGAGTCCAAACGGGGTAAAAATTGATGAAGATTTTTTTGGAATATATATGATTTTTGGGAAGAAAAATCCACGCGAGACAGTGCCCGAGGTGGCCACGAGGCAGGGGGCGCGCCTGCCCCCCTGGGTGCGCCCCTGACCCTCGTGGGCCACCCGTAAGGCGGTTAATGCCCTTCTTTTGCTGCAAGAAAGCTAATATCTGGATAGAGATCGTGTTAAAATTTCTGCCCAATCGGAGTTACGGATCTCTGGAAATATAAGAAATGGTGAAAGGGAAGAATCTGGGAACACAGAAACAGAGAGAGACAGAGAGACAGATCCAATCTCGGAGGGGCTCTCGCCCCTCCCATGCCATGGAGGCCATGGACCAGAGGGTAAACCCTTCTCCCATCTAGGGAGGAGTTCAAGGAAGAAGAAGAAGGAGGGGGGCTCTCTCCCCCTCGCTTTCGGTGTCACCGGAGTGCCACCGGGGGCCATCATCATCACCGCGATCTACACCAACACCTCCGCCATCTTCACCAAAATCTCCATCACCTTCCCCCCTCTATCTACAGCAGTCCACTCTCCCGCAACCCGTTGTACCCTCTACTTGAACATGGTGCTTTATGCTTCATATTATTATCCAATGATGTGTTGCCATCCTATGATGTCTGAGTAGATTTTCGTTGTCCTATCGGTGGTTGATGAATTGCTATGATTGATTTAATTTGCTTGTGGTTATGTTGTTGTCCTTTTGTGCCCATCATATGATTGCGCGCGTGGATCACACCCTAGGGTTAGTTGTATGTTGATAGGACTATGTATTGGAGGGCAAGAGTGATAGAAGCTTCAACCTAGCATAGAAATTGATGCATCCGGGATTGAAGGGGGACCAATATATCTTAATTCTATGGTTGGGTTTTACCTTAATGAACATTAGTAGTTGCGGATGCTTGCTAATAGTTCCAATCATAAGTGCATAGAATTCCAAGTCAGGGATGACATGCTAGTAGTGGCCTCTCCCACATAATACTTGCTATCGGTCTAGTAAAGTAGTCAATTGCTTAGGGGCAATTTCGCAACTCCTACCACCACTTTTCCACACTCGCTATATTTACTTTAATGTTTCCTTATCTAAACATACCCTACTTTTTATTTACATACTCTTTATTATCTTGCAAACCTATCCAACAACACCTACAAAGTACTTCTAGTTTCATACTCATTCTAGGTAAAGCGAATGTCAAGCATGCGTAGAGTTGTATCGGTGGTCGATAGAACTTGATGGAATATTTGTTCTACCTTTATCTCCTCATTGGGTTCGACACCCTTACTTATCGAAAACTATTGCGATCCCCTATACTTGTGGGTTATCATTAAGCCTGTCTGAATCATGTTAGCAATTGCCGCATTTTATGATTATGAAATTTGGCAAATGGATGTTAAAACTGCATTCCTGAATGGATTTCTGGAAGAGGTGTTGTATATGATGCAACCGGAAGGTTTTGTCGATCCAAAAGGAGCTAACAAAGTGTGCAAGCTCCAATGATCCATTTATGGACTGGTGCAAGCCTCTCGGAGTTGGAATAAACGCTTTGATAGTGTGATCAAAGCATTTGGTTTTGTACAGACTTTTGGAGAAGCCTGTATTTACAAGAAAGTGAGTGGGAGCTCTGTAGCATTTCTAATATTATATGTTGATGACATATTGTTGATTGGAAATGATATAGAATTTCTGGATAGCATAAAGGGATACTTGAATAAGAGTTTTTCAATGAAAGACCTCGGTGAAGCTGCTTATATATTGGGCATCAATTGGACTTTCACAAAGCACATACCTTGACAAAGTTTTGAAGAAGTTCAAAATGGATCAAGCAAAGAAAGGGTTCTTGCCTGTGTTACAAGGTGTGAAGTTGAGTAAGACTCAATGCCTGACCACTGTAGAAGATAGAGAGAAAATGAAGGATGTTCCCTATGCTTCATCCATAGGCTCTATCATGTATGCAATGCTGTGTACCAGACCTGATGTGTGCCTTGCTATAAGTCTAGCAGGGAGGTACCAAAGTAATCCAGGAGTGGATCACTGGACAGAGGTCAAGAACATCCTGAAATACCTGAAAAGGACTAAGGATATGTTTCTCGTTTATGGAGGTGACAAAGAGCTCATTGTAAATGGTTACGTTGATGCAATCTTTGACACTGATCCGGACGATTCTAAATCGCAAACCGGATACGTATTTACATTGAACGGTGGAGCTGTCAGTTGGTGCAGTTCTAAACAAAGCGTCGTGGCGGGATCTACATGTGAAGCAGAGTACATAGTTGCTTCGGAAGCAGCAAATGAAGGAGTCTGGATGAAGGAGTTCATATCCGATCTTGGTGTCATACCTAGTGCATTGGGTCCAATGAAAATCTTTTGTGACAATACTGGTGCAATTGCCTTGGCGAAGGAATCCAGATTTCACAAGAGAACCAAACACATCAAGAGACACTTCAATTCCATCCGGGATTTAGTCCAGGTGGGAGACATAGAAATTTGCAAGATACATACTGATCTGAATGTTGCAGACCCGTTGACTAAGCCTCTTCCACGAGCAGAACATGATCAGCACCAAGGCTCCATGGGTGTTAGAATCATTATTGTGTAATCTAGATTATTGACTCTAGTGCCAGTGGGATACTGAAGGAAATACGCGCCTATGATATGTTGACACGTGGACCGGCCCATCAAGTCTAAATGGGCCGGCCCAACTGAAGGCCCACAAGATTTTGCGGACCATAATGGGTCGGCCCAGGTAAAGGCCCACAAGATTCTTGCGGATCATAATGGGCCGGCCCAGCTAAAGGCCCATGAGATTTCGCCGACATTAATGGGCCGACCCAGCTGTAGGCCCACAAGATTGAGGACCCTAGTAGGCCGGCCCATTAACTGGCTGCCATGTTTTGGGCCAAATGCCGGCCCATATTTGATCCGGTCCATTAATAGCCTGCCACGCTTTGGGCCTAATAGTGGCCCATATGAGATCCGACCCGTTAAAATCCTACCACGTTCTGGGCCAAATTACAGCCCAGATCAGGTCCGGCCCTTTAAGAGGCTTTGGGATCAATTATGGCCCATATCAGATTCGGCCCGTCATCTGGACACTACGCTTTTGGGCCCACTTGCTAAAGGCCCACTTAGTAATTCGGCCCGATATTAGTTTTGGCCTGTTAAGGGCCCGTTTAACATTTTGGCCCTATATTAATTTCGGCCTGTTAAAAACCCGTCATATAGTTGGGCCTAACTACGACCCGGTTCGCATCCGGCCTGCTCGCAGCCGATATCTGATTGGGCCAAACAAGGACCGAGACAATTTTGGCCTGTTAAAAGCCCGTGATTTGATTCGCACAATCATGGGCCGAGGTTCATTTCAGGCTGCTGCCGGCCCGTGAGCTATTCGGCACGTTTCAGGTCCAACCTACATCGTGATTGCATGACGGCCCGATTATGTACCGTAATTTTATGGTTTGGCCGGTTTACTACGAAGACATGATATATATATACAGTAAAATAACTGCAGCATCGTGAATAAGAAAAAACCTAGACTATACAATAAAGAAATTACGGCATATTACATCCACTGGGCATCAAAGTTCACCACTATGATAGTAAAGCACAAGCAGACAACAGATTACATACACTGGGCATCAAAGATCGCCACCAGTGCAAATAAACACGCCGACAAAATAATATACAAAACCGACAGCACTTCAATAGAGTTCAAGAAAGGTTAGCCCTGCTGGGGAGCTGCAGCACAAGCAGCTGAGCAAGATGATGAGACTGCGCTTGTTCAACACTTATATCTTCCTCACTCTGAAAGATAAACAAGCAGACAGATGACAGGTTTTGCACATAAAAGTATCAGTGCTGACAATTCATCACATTTCTTACTGACGAATAAAGTGACACAGTTTAAAATTGCATTAACACAATATGGTATTGTTCACGTCAAGACATGGCAGGAAATGACATTGTGAAGGAGTTGGCAGCTTCACGACACCACTGGATTATAGATCAAGAACTCATAAGTATCAACGGTTAGTGTGCTGTCAACTTTAAATAATAGTAGAATGATATGACATTGTTCATAGTTAAGACATTGTAGAATATGACATTGTGCTATAGTGGGTAGGTTCACCACACCACTGGATTACGGATGAAGAACATAAGCATACATGCAGTGCAAAAGAAGATCACTTGCTCTGTATAGTTTAATTTACATGGTATGAAAAAGGAACTTGGTTGTACAACTGAAAACTTAAATTGAGAAAGGACAAACTTTATGAACTACATAATAAACTTTAAACAAGAAATTTGATGCGAACACCAAAAATAAACAGTTGTTGCAGTCATGCCTAACCAAATATATACAACAAAGTTTGAAGGCTTGAGATGGACAAACTTACATTATTGGTGAAGACAGGCTCTATAAAGGCCTTGTCCATGCTGGTGGGGGGGGGCAATTCAAGAAGTTTACCACATAATCTTCTTCAAAAGCATTGCCTTTATTCTACATTTTGTTTAGAGTAAATATAGATATGATAATATACAAAAAAATGGAGAATATTTAAGATAAGATGAAGAGTGATGCTACATAACCAAGTAGCTATAAATGTACGTGCAGCGATACAGGAAAAAGGTACAACCAAGAGCAATGCACAACTAAACTTCTTCAGTACCAACCTTATGGTAAGAGTAAATATAGATCTGATGTGTAGAAAATGGAGGGCAAAGGAAAATAAGCTGCAGAGTGATGGTACATGAACAACTACCTGTCATTATAAGTACATTGATAAAGGACGGCATGTACTTACAAGAACAATGCAGAGCTAAAAAAACATTGGCATTGGATATATTCTAACAGATAATTTGGAGCGAACAATTGATAAGCAATCTATCATGCATACTGCTGTCACATAATGAACCAGGTATGTATGCAAGTATAGTGATACATGACAACAGGTACTAACAAGAGCAAAGCAGCGGGCATCATATTTGCGATATCCTGTTGTTCTTGTCAAACTGGAATTCTTCTTCGAGCAGATTTCCTGCAAAAAAGATCCGTTAGGCACATGCGGAAAAGTAGAAGTTCAAATTGTCATGTGATTTCATAGACAGTACCTCATCCTGGGAACAAGACCAGTGCATAACAAGGTTTTTCCATTCAATGTCTTCTAAATTTAGCACAGGAGACTTCACCGGAAATTCGTTTATAGACTTGCCATCAAAGTGTGATTTCCTCAGGTAACACCGATACTGCTGCAATGCTTCCTTGAAAAGCACAAGCAAGCTTTGCTCGTCATGACTATCCAGATTGATCCTCGCCTAGTTACAACAATGTAATGTAAATCATTGATGTATTCAATCAACAGAAAACAGGAAAATAATAACCATGAATAATAGCACTTACACGTAAGTTGGAAAGGAAGATGTGAAAATGGTGTTTGTCTTCACAATAATCTTCCCATGATGGGAATATATGCACGTAGTCCCTAACAACATTGAAAGCATTGTCTTTTAAACTAGGAATAAATGGAATGGGGTTCCAATCTGCAGGAATTGGCCGTCTCTGTAGTTGGGATAGGTCTTCGGCCGGTGGACTTGCTGTACTTTTTGCTGGAGTGGGATTTTTCTGTGGTACAGCCGGTGCTATGGCAAATGAAATCGGTATACCTTTTGCTGGAGTGCAGGTCCTGTGTGGTGGGGCTAGTGGTGTGGCCAGTGAAGTATGGGTACAGTCTGCTGGAGTCGGTCCTACATTTTGTTTCACTGGTTGTACAACCAATATAAGTGGGGTGCTGTCTGATTTCTCCGGCACCACCATGTTTTTCAAGGATTTTGCTGGTGCGTCTTTAGGTTCGGCAATCACCCTCTTCCTTTTTGATGTCTGATGCACAAGAACAGCATTTGAGTGGGAAAACATGGTATGATGACAGATGGAATATGTATTGATAATGGATGGGCATGGCATCTCGACATATATGATGAGTAAACTAAGCATATGGTGGTGCAACAAAGTAGAAGAAATGTAAGACAACATATGCAAGATACCCGCAATCAATAAAACATTGCCAAATTAGAACAGGCACCTTGATGGGTGAACAGGACAGACCATCTGCCTTTGCTCCTCGAGGTTAGAATAGTCATTAGGATCATATTCTGAACAAGAATCAATAGGTGGGGAGCGTATGAGTTTCATTGCATCCAGAATGGCACTCAATTCCTTGGTGCCAATTTTGTAAGTCATTGCAGTGTTTAGCTTCAAGAGTGGACTGCTGCTAGTGCGACACAAAGCAGCTACACAGATCATAGTATAGATATAAGAGGGAAAACCTTAAGCATCAGAGTAAAATCAGCAAAGTGGAACTTGCTGGAATATATGTGCTAGTATTGCCGGTACGGCTAGAAAGGCTTCGGATACTAGCTCTCTGCAAGTGAAGGTGCAGTACTGTTAATATCAGTGTAACTCTCAAAGGCGACATAGCTCCCTGCATTTCCTTGCTATTCTTATAGGATTCAAGTGGGCAGGCCACTACAAATCCTATTCCTATGTTTACAAGATCCTACGAATCAAAGAGGCTCAAAGTGTCCATCACAACCGACCGTATAGACCTCTACACTGCATATGTCCCTGCTCATCTTCAGTACAAGGAACATACTGTACTACTATGATACTCCATCCATTCCAAAATATAAGTCTTGGTAGAGATTTCCACTATGGATCACATACAGATGTATCCAGATACATTTTAGAGTGTAGATTCACTCATTTTGCTCCATATGTAGTCCATGGTGGAATCTATACAAAGACTTGTATTTAGGAACGGAGAGAGTACATATTAAAGAAGAACAGAAGAGGAACATGGTAAAGAAGAGCAAGCAGATTTTGGATAATAAAATGTTGGTTGCGCAGTGCCCACACATGATGAACCAGAGCGCATTAAGCATGCAACTCCCAGCTGTCTCTCGACCATTTCAGGCGGTTGGATGAAGATCCTGCATCTCCTAACCCTTCTTCTTCCTTGTCTTTGATTCTTCCCATACAGAACACCGCACGGGCCGCCGGCCGGACCACCGCCCCCCATCGCCCGTGTTCCTCCGCCACCCCCACCCCACCCCGCCCCCACCCGCGTCGAGTTTTCTTCGTTCGGCGAGGCCCCACAACCACCCGAGCCCCTTTGATCACACCGGCGAACTCCGGCGAGCTCTGAAAAATCGACTGACCCAATTTTGAATTTTAGTCTACTGTGATTTAACTAGTGTGGAATATAAAAGGGGAAAACCATAAGCATTGGGAGTATAGTGTTGAGCATGCCATGGCGGATCTGAAGGTGCTAACCGGACAAAGGCAACTTCGCAGCAAAGACAAGAAATCAGAGTAAAGCAGTGGCGATCTACTTTCTTGCTGCGATAAATAAGTTGAGCAGATACGAAAGAGTACCGCCTCTGGTGCAGCGCCGTGTACACATCTGCTGAGAATTTGACGGTGCTGCGGTAGCGATGGCTGTCGGCGGCGTGGAAGCAGATCTAGGAGGGTAGACGGTGGCAGCGGGGCGCGGTGGATGAGACGGTCGTAGGAGCGGTGCCGACAAGGTGGACGACGGCGGGGATGAAGCGAGAGGACGGGATGCAAGGATCCCGGTCCGAAGCCGTGGATGAGAGAGGTCGATCTCTTGTAATGGACGGCGGCGTCGGGGTATCAGCTCCAGCATGGTGGAGGAGGACGGCGGTGGATGGGGTGGCGGACGGCGGCGGACGGAGGAGGGTGGGGTGGAGAGGGTGTTTTGGCGCCCACGGAGTACAAATGGGGAAAAGGGAGGTAGAGAGGAAGGGGGAACCATGTATTTAGGGCGCGCTTGTCTCAAATGCGAGGAAATTTACAAACTTAGCCCCCGTTTCAAATTTCTACTACATCACAGCAACATTAGTCGTTTGGGGATAGGATGGTAATCTCGCATACACCGAATATTTGCCGACGAGAGTTTGTTTTTGGCGCCCACCATGTATGAATATGAATCGGGGAGGGAGTCGATTTCGGCCGAGGACACACTGTGTTTTGGCGCCCACCGTGTATGAATCCGGGTGAGAGGCGGTTACGTCATGTTTGGGTGAAATTACAAACCTACCCCTATCAAAACCTATAGAAATCCAGCAGATAGGCTTTGCATGGCAGGGATAGGCAGTAGTGATTTCCATCTCACAGATTTTGGTTTCAGGCGGTTACTGCGACTTTCCCCGCTTCGTTCAAATTTTGCAGAGTGCACGTTTACCGTGCCAACTCAATTCGAATCCCGTTTGTATTCTATTTTTTTCGGGCGGGATTCATTTTCAATTGGAATTACATTCTATATACACCATTTTTTATATATACTTTCAAAAGAACAACAAAGAATTCTGCTCCTTTATATGTATAATATGATTTACAAATACAAGGATCTCGAAATCTTAAGGTTGAATTCGAAAAAATTTAACCAAATTATGTTCTACTAAAATGTATGGATCAGTAATATCTACATATTAAATAACATAGATGTGCGTGAATTCATATGGGTATGCATGTTTGATAGATCAATTTTGGTTCGAGTATGGATTACATGTATCATCATCTCGAATTCAAATATTTGAATCCCTTTTTTGTTCACTCCTTTCACGCCCATCTCTCTTGCATGCATGCTCCTTCAGGTAGCTATCACTCTCTTTTATCCAGCTCACCCGCACGCTCACTTCATGTTTCTCCTATCCTCGCAAACATGGTCTCTCGACGTCTCCCTTGAGAAGTGTCACACTCTCCCTATCATTATACATTACACAGTTTTCATTATCTCTCACATCTCTACTGTTCTCTGGTATCACTCGGTACCTAAGCTTTCTTTTTCACCGCCACACACACAGTCTCCACTCGTCTTTCACTTTCCCTTTCTCTCTATGGGATTCTCTCACACACCCTATATGTCTCTACATATGACACATACCACTAAATTTACTCTATCTCTCTCTCTCTCTCTCTCTCTCTCTCTCCTGCAGACACAACATTTGTTGTGGTCTCCTTTTCGTCTCCATCCCAGACTGACATTATTCATTTGTTTACCGATCAGACAACCCCGACTACCGTCTCCTCTCTCTCTCACACACACACACACAACTCCTGCTTCCACTCCCCTTCCTGACTACCGTCTCTCTCTCTCAAACACACAAAACTCTCGCTTTCGCACCCCGACTCGTATTTCTCTCACAAACATTTATTGACTAGCTAGCCTCTAGATAGGTTTATACACCCGCACACTCGTGCTTCCACCATCGCATACATGTCTCTCTCCCGCTCCTTGTATCTATGCAGATTTTTTTCCCTTCTTGAGACACGCCCTCTCGATCGTGCACACACACACTATCGCCTCATTTTAAGCTGATACCTATCTCACACACACTCCTTGTTTCTTTGTCACACATGCACTCCGTCCTCCTCCACTCTCCCTCTCTCTCACACACACATGGGCTTTTTGCAACAACTAGCAAGATCCCCATGCGTTGCATGGAACATCAAGATGCATTTGTATGAGTAGTTTATCTTGTGAGGGAAAAGGATGAATGAGGGAAGGCCTTATTTGCAAATGTGGAGAGGGTGTCGGTATATTTTTGCAAAATTGCCATAGTTCCCTTCCTATCCGTCAGATATAGATCGGACGACCTATATTGCAGGATGGCAGGCACACGATCATCACCGACAATGCTGTTTATAAGAGTAGGGATAAAAAATAGAGTTGGTGATGATGGTGGGCATGCCATCCTGCAATGTAGGTCGTCCGATTTATATCTGACGGATAGGAAGGAAAATATGGCAATTTACCCACACTCTTCACCACATTTGCAGATAAGGCCTTCCTCATTCATCCTTTTCTCCCACAAGATCTTGATGTTCTGTGCAACGCACGGGCATCTTGCTAGTAAGAGTAGAAATTAGACATATACCACTTCTCGAATCTTGAAACCAACAACATTCCTCCCTTATCTCATCAAAACCGCCAAAGGAATATATTTTGAGTGAAACATAACATATTTTTAGTGATATACGTATTTCAAAACTAGACTTTTTTTCTATCAAATCGGTGAATATGTATTAATCTACTTTGATCATGTGGCAACGCATTGGCACATTGCTAGTAGTTATTATAATTTTTTGGACACCAGACAAATGGTGGAGTACATATACGAAGAGAAGAGGCGCATGCACGCAGTCGGCCTCTCGCTGTCTCGCACACATGAGTGTTACGTAAAGGCGACGTTAACAAATAAACCATAAAACCCTAGGTGCACGATTTCTGCATTCGTGGGTACCGGGTACGTGGTGGAGCACCTTTGTAGGAATAGTCAGCTCGCGTGATAATTTGATCTGTAGGAGTTGATGGTCGGGACCACAGGTGAACGACTTGAGCACGGTGGCTCGCTAGTTGCCAGAGATTGAGTAGCCACGTTTAAAATATCGTTTTTAGCGGGGTTAAGAGTTCCGATTTTCAATGGCGCGTTATAAGTAGTAAGTAGTTTTTATAACGATTGGTATGGAGCGAAAATGGAATTCATAGTACTATGTACCTCCTTGGCGTATGGTTGTATGTTTTTTTTTTGCGATGGAGGTTGTATGGGTTTATGTTGCGAGATGTTGAACCTGGTAGTTCTAGGGCAAATACTATGATTTAGATTTAGATGATGGTTTTCAGTAATGAAAATCGGAAGGGGAAACCCTTCTTTGATTAAAAAAACTACTACCTCCATTCTGGTTTACTAGTCCCCATCGTACTTTGGGTCAAAGTTTGTCCACGAATTTTACTTGTAAAATGTGAATGGAAAACGAGATTTTGTTATACCCAAACAAAAAAGGACTGGAGAGAGTGATTGCTCTGACACGGACGCGACCTCTCATAGTGCAGGCGTGCGGCGGGCCTTCATGGGTTGCATCCACGGAGGGGAATTCTCTGAAGGATCAATAGATGGTGGTGAGACGGCCATCTGTTCTGACGGTGCGTCGTCCATAGGCGAGACAAATTCTTTGTATCAGCTACAAGATGGCGTGCTTGGGGGCTGTTCCGATGGCAGCAGTATTCCGGACCCCTCTGAGCCAACGAATCGAGCCAGAGTCTTCATGGCTGGCACTCAACCCGGGCAGAATTCTACGACTGCGGCAGCAATAACCACCGGGTTGGCAGCAGCCAGGTCAGGAGACCCCACGCGCCCCCAGGCTCAGGTACTAATGGACCTCATGGATAAGATGACGGCTCTGTTGACTGCTGTGGTTGAGCTGGCGGATAAGGCTCAGCAAGACGCGGAGGTGGCACAACTACGTGAAGAGGTGGCACAGGCCAAGGAAAATTTAGCAGCAGAAGATGTCAGGATGGCTGCAGAGCGGGCGGCTTTGGATGCTCGTGCTCGGCGGCTTCAGGCGGAAACTTTCCGGCTCTCGATGGATCTGAACGCGTCAAACAAGGTCATGAGGAGAAGACACCAGAAAACTCAGTCACGTTTGCCTCTGACTTATGATCCTAGGAACCTTTTCCACACACCCGGGGCCGGTCCTAGCAACCCGCCGGCGGTAAACCGGATCACAACACCCGAGACGGGGGCGCCGGTTCAGCCGAGGGCCATGGAACCACCTCATGTGAATACCGCTCCGCCTCATTACACGCCAGTACCACCGGGTCACTTCTCTAACCGTTTGGAGAATTTAATTGCTGTGTCGGCCTGTCTGGCGGCTCTCCCAATGGAAGGCGACTCTCCAACGGCGATCGAAACACGAAGGGTCAGAGAACTTCTTCAGACAGCCCTGGCACAGCAAGATGCGTACTCTTATAGTCAAGACAGAATCCATTCAACCCCTCGCCCAAGCCGGAGCCCGAGCTATAGCAGGCATATGGACTCAGCGGCTATGTCAAGCAATGCCCAACGCCGTAACCAACCGCGCAGGCATGACCCGATGGAGGATGGGACCTTTAACTTGGTGGATTGGGAGATGATCCGCCAGGAAGCTGAGCGGGCGGTTCAACTGGCAGCTGAGCAGGCGGCTCATCAAGCTTTTCCGGTTTATCCAGCAACCTCTGTTGAGGCAGCAGTGGCCACAAGGACAGAGGTGTCCCTTGATTGGTGCCGGCTCTACGTAATGAGCGCTTGCCAAAGGATTTTAAGGGGCCGCGTAAGGTGCCTAATTACACGGCCGACTTGCAGCCTGGGGCATGGATTGAAAGTTATGAGATGGCAATGGAACTATTGGAGGTCAGCGATGCAGCAATGGCTAAATATTTCACTATGATGTTGGATGGAACAACTTGCACTTGGTTGAAAGGGTTGCCACCCAACTCCATCGGCTCATGGGCGGAGTTAAAAGCCCGGTTCATTCAGAACTTCAAGGACACATGTAAGCAACCTATGTCAATCGTGGACTTGACTAACTGTAAGCAAGAGGAAGGTGAGTCCACGACCCATTGGGTGCGCCAGATCAAGGAGATAATACATTCATCTGATAAGATGGATGCTAGCTCTGTTGTCTTAATGTTGGAGAAAAATTGCCATTTTGAACCTCTAAAGCAGAAGCTGGGGCGGCTCAAGCGTTATTGTCATGACATGGGCCAGTTGATGGCGGCTCTAGTCAAATATGCTGATTCAGATAGTACTAAGGATCCCGCGTCTGATGAAGAGAAGGTATGGAAGGGAAAAAGAACGGCAATGGCAAGGGTCACCAGCATAACCTGGTGAATCAAGGAGGTAATAAATGTAAGGTTGACGAGTTTGTGGCTAATGCCAGTACACAGGGCAACAACCAACAGCGCAAGGGGAGGCCACCTCCTCGGTCAGGCGGGTCAGGTCCCACCCTTGAGAAACTACTGAATGAACCCTGTCCGAGACACGACACCCGGGAGAAGCCAGCTACCCATCTGTGGAAGGATTGTATGATCATGAAGGCGTTTAAAAATTCCAACATGTTCGATGGTAACCACGGACCTGGCGGCGGTTCAGGCGGTGGCGGCTTTCATGGCCCAGGCGCCGGCTCAGGCGAAGGCGGTTTTCATGGCCAGGGCCATCCGGGTAACCAAGGTGGTTATAATCAGCAATCCGGCCAAGGTAATTAGCAGCAACAGCAGCAGCAGTCCGGGTATCAGAGTAACCCAAAACAGCTTAACAGTGGGCAGTACCACGTATTTACTACTAATTTATGCAAGAGGGACCATAAACTTCATAAGAGGGCTGTAAACGTTGTTGAGCCAGCGGTTCCACGCTATTTGAGATGGTCAGAATAGCCTATTGTGTGAGTAGGGAGGATCACCCTCCCCGGGTTGATAATCCGGGTCACTTGGCTTTGTTAGTGGCGCCTCAGGTTGGTGGATATAAGTTTACTAAAGTGCTCATGGACGGAGGCAGTAGCATCAACATCCTCTATTATGAGACATTTCGTCGCATGGGGTTGACTAACAAGAGTCTTAAACGATCCAACACTATTTTTCATGGTGTGGTACCTGGTAAGTCGGCATACCCAGTTGGTAAGATTGAGCTGGAAGTAGCCTTTGGGGATGAATACGATTCTAGGGCTGAGAAGTTAACTTTGAAGTGGTTAAAATCAAAAGCCCATATCATGCCCTGTTTGGACGACCGGCTTATGCCAAGTTCATGGCTCGACCGTGTTATGTATATCTGCAGCTCAAGATGCCGGATTATAAAGGCACCATCATAGTACATGGAAGCCAGAAAATAGCCCTGGAATGTGAAGAAGGTGATGCTGCTTATGCTGAGTCTGTTTGTGCAACAGAGGAATTAAAGTTTTATAAAGATAATGTTGACCCGACAGACATGACGTCTTTGAAGAAGCCAACTACGGAGCATGAACCGGTGTTGAAATTCAAATCAGCTAATGACACCAAGATGGTTGATTTCGTGCCTGGTGACTCATCCAAATAGTTCATTATCAATGCTAACTTGGATCCAAAATAGGAAAGCGCGCTCATCGAGTTCATCCATGAGAATCGGGACATCTTTGCATGGAAGCCTTCTGACATGCCGGGTGTCCCAAGAGAACTCACTGAGCACACTCTCAATATTGATCTGAAATTTAAGCCAGTCAGGCAGTTTCTTCGACGGTTTAATGAGGAAAGGCGCAGGGCTATTGGAGAAAAGGTGGCCCAGCTCTTGGCGGGCGGGTTCATTGTTGAAGTTTTTCACCCAGAGTGGTTGGCTAACCCGATGCTTGTACTAAAAAAGAACGGCACCTGGCGTATGTGTGTGGATTACACCGATTTAAACAAGGCTTGTCCGGCTGACCCTTTTGCTCTCCCTTGTATTGATCAGATCATTGATGCTATGGCGGGTTGCGAGCGTTTGAGTTTTTTGGATGCCTATTCAGGTTATCATCAGATCAAGATGGCAGTAAAGGACCAGGAGAAGACAACTTTCATCACTCCATTTGGAGCCTTCTGCTATGTATCTATGCCTTTTGGGCTTAAGAGTGCCCAGGCGACTTATCAATGATGTGTGCAGAATTGCCTTCATAATCAGATTGGGCGTAATGTTCATGCTTATGTGGATGATATAGTGGTGAAATCCAGAGAGAAGGAAACCTTGGTAACCTTCGGGTCTACAAGATGATGCTTAACCCGGCCAAGTGTGTTTTTGGAGTCCCAGCTGGCAAACTCTTGGGTTTTTTGGTGTTTAACAGAGGCATTGAGGCTAACCCAGAGAAAATTAAGGCAATCACATCTTTGGCTAAACCGGTGTGCATCAATGACGTTCAGTGCCTGGCGGGCCGTGTTACAACTTTAAGCCGGTTTATAAGCCGGTTGGGTGAGAAGGCTATGCCATTGTATCAAATGATGAAAAAAGCAGATGACTTTGTCTAGAGTGACGCTGCCAACTCTGCCTTTGAGGATCTGAAGAGACAGCTCGCTGAGCCGCTGGTTCTTGCTGCTCCTGTTGAGAAGGAGCCATTGTTGTTATATGTGGCTGCTAACTCACGTGCTGTCAGTGTGGCTATTGTGGTGGAGCGCAAGGAAATTGGCAAGGAACATCTGGTTCAGCGGCCGGTTTACTATGTTAGTGAGGTGCCCGTTGAATCTAAGCAACGGTATCCACATTGGCAGAAGCTTGTTTATGGGGTATTCATGGCAAGCCAGAAGCTCAAGCATTACTTTCAGGGTCACCCTATCATTGTGGTTAGCTCCGCTCCGTTAGGAGATATTATTCAAAATAGATAAGCCGCAGGACGAGTCGCCAAGTGGGCCATTGAAATTGGGTCTCATGGTTTAAAGTATGTGCCACGTACTGCGATCAAATCTCAAGCGCTGGTCGATTTCATTAACGAGTGGACAGAGTCACAGACACCTGAAGAAAAGCCAGACAACACATATTGGACGATTCATTTTGATGGGTCCAGACAGTTGGAAGGCTCAGGGGCTGGAGTTGTTTTAACTTCTCCTCAGGGTGACAAGTTTTGTTATGTGTTGTGGTTGATGTTTCCTTGTACTAACAACGCAGCAGAATATGAAGCCTTGCTCCATGGTCTTCGAATGGCTAAAGAGATGAGTCTGAGCTGGGTACGGTGCCTTGGCGACTCAGATTTGGTGGCTCAGCAGGTGTCAGGCAAGTGGGATTCCAAGGATCCTCTCATGATGGCTTATCGCTGCGAGGTCGATGCTGTTGCAGGGCATTTTAAGGGTTATCAAGTGGAACACATTGACCATAGAAAGAACGAAGCGGATGATGCCTTAAGCCGGTTGGGATCTCAGCGTAAGTCGGTGCCACCTAACACCTTTTTAGATGTTTTACATAACCCGTCTGTTAAGTTGCCTATAGAGGAAGATTTGGCCATTCCTGACCCGGAGGCACAGTTGGTGGCGGCTCTTCATGTCATTCCAGATTGGACAGTACCGTTCTTGGCTTACATGACCCGGGGCGAGTTGCCAGAGGACGAGACCCTGGCCCGACAGATAACCCGGCGGTTGATACGTATCCAACATATCTATAATTTTTGATTGCTCCATGCTATATTATCTACTGTTTTGGATGTTTATGGGCTTTATTATACACTTTTATATCATTTTTGGGACTAACCTATTAACCCAGAGCCCAGTGCCACTTTCTGTTTTTACCTTGCTTTAGGGTTTCGAAGAAAAGGAAAACCAAACGGAGTCCAATTGACCTGAAACTTCACGGAACCCATTTTTGGAATGAAAGAAGCCCAGAAGACTTGAAGTGCACGTAAGGGAAGCTTCAAGGAGGCCACGAGGTAGGGGGGCGCCCACCCCCCTGGGTGTGCCCTCCACCCTCGTGGGCCCCTCGTGGCCCCCGTGACGTACTTCTTCCGCCCATATATCTCCATATACCCTAAAAACATCCGAGAGCACAATAGATCGGGAGTTCCGCCGCTAGAAGCCTCTGTAGCCACCGAAAGCCAATCTAGACCTGTTCTGGCACCCTGCCGGAGGGGGCAATCCCTCTCCGGTGGCCATCTTCATCATCCCGGTGCTCTCCATGACGCAGAGGGAGTAGTTCTCCATCGGGGCTGAGGGTATGTACCAGTAGCTATGTGTTTGATCTCTCTCTCTCTCGTGTTCTTGAGGTGATACAATCTTGATGTATCACGAGCTTTGCTATTATAGTTGGATCTTATGTTTCTCCTCCCCGTCTAGTCTCTTGTAATGGATTGAGTTTCCCCTTCGCAGTTATCTTATCGGATTGAGTCTTTAAAGATTTGAAAACACTTGATGTATGTCTTGCCGTGCGTATCTGCGGTGACAATGGGATGCCACGTGATTCACTTGATGTATGTTTTGGTGATCAACTTGCGGGCTCCGCCCATGAACCTATGCATAGGGGTTGGCACACGTTTTCGTCGTGATTCTCCGGTAGAAACTTTGGGGCACTCTTTGAGGTTCTATGTGTTGGTTGAATAGATGAATCTAAGATTGTGTGATGCATATCGTATAATCATACCCACGGATACTTGAGATGACATTGGAGTATCTAGGTGACATTAGGGTTTTGGTTGATTTGTGTCTTAAGGTGTTATTCTAGTATGAACTTTAGGGCTGTTTGTGACACTTATAGGAATAGCCCAACGGATTGATTGGAAAGAATAACTTTGAGGTGGTTTCGTACCCTACCATAATCTCTTCGTTCGTTCTGCGCTATTAGTGACTTTGGAGTGACTCTTTGTTGCATGTTGAGGGATAGTTATATGATCCAATTATGTTATTATTGTTGAGGGAACTTACACTAGTGAAAGTATGAACCCTAGGCCTTGTTTCCTATCATTGCAATACCGTTTATGCTCACTTTTATCACTTGCTACCTTGCTGTTTTTATATTTTCATATTACAAATACCTTTATCTACTATCCATATACCACTTGTATCACCATCTCTTCGCCTAACCAGTGCACCTATACAATTTACCATTGTATTGGGTGTGTTGGGGACACAAGAGACTCTTTGTTATTTGGTTGCAGGGTTGCTTGAGAGAGACCATCTTCATCCTACGCCTCCTACGGATTGATAAACCTTAGGTCATCCACTTGAGGGAAATTTGCTACTGTCCTACAAACCTCTGCACTTGGAGGCCCAACAACGTCTACAAGAAGAAGGTTGTGTAGTAGACATCAACGGTCCAAGTCAATGACAATTTCTAACAGTGAGTTGTATCATCGCAGCGTCACTGGAGCGTTTCAACGTTGTGTTTCTCCTGAAGAAGGTCAAGAAATTCTTCGTGAGATCCATGAAGGGGATTGTGGTCATCACACCGGGTCAAAGTCTCTTGTGGCCAAAGCTTTTCGTCATGGTTTTTACTGGCTAACGGCTCACGCTGATGCGGAGGAGCTGGTCAGTAGGTGTGATGGATGTCAAAAATTTGCACGACGAGCGCACATACCGGCTCAAGAGTTGCGGATGATTCCAATCACTTGGCCGTTTGCAGTCTGGGGGCTTGACATGGTTGGGCCTTTCAAAAGGTCCAAAGATAAAAAGACACATCTTTTGGTGGCAGTTGAAAAATTCACAAAATGGGTTGAGGCAGAGCAAGTGAGCAAGTGTGATGCAGACACGGTGGTTCAGTTCATGAAAAAGGTGATTTTTCGCTTTGGTTTTCCACACAACATTATAACTGATAATGGCACTAATTTGTCCCGAGGTGCTATGGAGGAGTTTTGTCAACGTGAGCATATCCGGCTTGATGTTTCTTCAGTAGCTCACCCCCAATCTAATGGTCAAGCTGAGAGAGCAAATCAGGAAATTTTAAAAGGTCTCAAACCCCGGCTTATGGTTCCTTTACAACGAACACCAGGTTGTTGGGTAGAGGAGTTAGATTCGGTGTTGTGGAGTATCAATACCACTCCTAACAGGTCTACAGGTTATACACCTTTCTTCATGGTTTACGGAGCAAAAGCAGTTCTGCCTAGTGACATCCGTCATGACTCGCCTCGCGTGGCTGCTTACATTGAAGCTGATAATGAACAAGCCCGATAGGATGCACTTGACTTGTTAGATGAGGAGAGAGATTTGGCGGCGGCTCGATCAGCAGTTTATCAACAGGACCTGCGTCGTTATCACAGCCGCCGGGTTAAGTCCAGAACCTTTCAAGAAGGTGACCTGGTGCTCTGGCTCATCTAGGATTTGTCTGATGCACACAAACTATCCCCGCCTTGGGAAGGACCCTTTGTGGTCAACAAGAACTTAAATAATGGGTCATATTACCCCATTGACGTTCGAGAGCACAAAGACTCACGTAAGTCAGAGGAGGAGACCCATCGGTCGTGGAACATTGCTCAGCTTCGGCCATACTATACTTAAGCCACCGGCTCTCGTCATGTACATACTTTGACGTTGTATATATTATGATAAGTAATAAAGCAGGACCTCTGTCATTTTCCCTTTCAATGATCATATATCTTTATTATTTTCAATATTTAAAATGACCAAAAGGGGGCTGATCGTATCCGAATCTAGCTTAACCCTTTTGGTCCGGCTCATGATCGTATTCGAATCTAACTATAAACCTCATGGTCACTTGGGGGCTTCGTGTACAAACATAGGTCATATTCGAACCAAAGAGAACATAGTTGTCGTAACCCTCTTGATCGGCTCAAAGCCAAACTCACTAGGGGGCTTCTTGATCGTATCCGAATCATAGCTTAACCCCTTTTGGGTCCGACTTGGATCGTATTCGAATCAGGGTCGTTAAAAACCTCTCAAGGTCATTTGGGGGCTTCCTATTCAAACATAGGTCGTATTCGAACCAAAGAGAACATAGCTGTCGATACCCTCTTGATCGGTGCAACGCCAAATCCACAGGGGGCTATATGGTCGTATTCGAATCTTAGCTTAACCCCTTTGGTCTGGTTTACTGATCGTATTCGAATTAGAAGCCTCCAATTTTTATTTAAATGTTTTGATTTACATTGTCTGAAGCCTAGTGTTTTGTCTTTGTCGGGTGGTAGGTGCGACATATGCCAATGGGTGGCTTATCATTGTGGGAGCCAATAAGACGTCGTCGGTGCCTGGAAGCGGGATGAGGCAAAGACATGCACGCCGGCGAATCTTACCCAGCTTCGGGGCTCTCCCTGGAGATAACACCCCTACTGCTGCTCTGCGGGGTCTCCGCATGATCACTAGATGAACAAGTAGCTACACGATGCTCCGTGAGCTGTTTGGCGAGAGCAGGAAGAAGGGCACTGCTCACTCTCTTCTCCTCCCTATGTGGTGTCTAAAACTAGCAGGGATCAACCCTTTGCATGGGTGTCCCGGGGGGTTTATATAGGCCTACCCCCTGGGGATACAATGGTAATCTGGCTGGGCGTGGGGCCCAGCCGTCTGTGTCTACACTCGCCGGCTTCTGCGCCGGCTGCTGGGGCCCGCCGGCTGCTGGGTCCCGCCGGCTGCCGGCTCCTTGGTCGACAGGCAGGCCCCACTGTCCAGGGCCTTGTCGGCGGCTGGTTACTGTTGCTCAATCCTGGTGACAAGGGCTTCGCCGAGGTGGGCGTGGCTACAGTTCCGCCGTCCGGCGGGTGATCGCTGTAGCCTCACCGTGTCTTGTCTCCTTAATGGGGCGTCTCCTTCGAGGGAGGTGGCAAGCCAGCTGTGGGGAGCCGGCTTTGTCTTGGGACGACTGGGGAGGCCTGGCCGCCTTCGGGTGTCTCTCCACCCGAAGGGGCCCACCGCCCGTGGGCCGCGCTGGCAGCCCGTCGTGGATGACATCAGGGTCAATGTGGCAACAGTGCCACGCCGGACGGGTCAAGGCCACCCATACGGCGCACTGTGCCAGGCGTGCTCCGGGATTCGGGGGTGACAGGCTTTACTGTAGCCACGCCCCGTCACATCGCCGTTATGTGGATGCAGACTTTGAGGGTACGATCTTGACCGCTTTGTGGGAGCCGGCTTCTTGGAGTCGGCCTTCTCACGGTCGGCTTCTCGAAGCCGGCCCTCCCGCGGCTTTCTTCATGAGGGCTAAAGTCGGGTTGCCTTCCGATAGCCGGCCTGGGAGACAGCCGGCAAGGGGAAGGCCGCCCCATGTCTTGGATTCTTGAGGGCCAGATCGGCTCGTAATTTTTTCAGAAGGGCCAGGGGGAGCCGGCTAGGCTACCCATGGTTATTTACTCCGATAGTAGTCCCCGAAGCTGATCGAGCTTCGAGGCTGACAAAAGGACGAAAAGCTCGGTCAGCTTCCTATCCTGAGGGGCCGGCTATGCTTGTGCGTGTCGTCTTCGGGAAGCCCCGTTTCTCGTTGGCGGGAACGCGGGTCGGCCTGCGAGCTGACCGCACGCCATCCCGCGGGCCATGTGGCAAGGAGATCCTGCCAGTGCATGCGCGGGATGGGACGCCGCCGCAGGCCCGGGCACGCCACTCCTAGGCCTCGGCCCGAGCGCGGATCTTCTGCGGCCCACGCGGACCGCTTGCCTTCCCGCGGCGGTTTTATTACGCCATCAGGGCGCAATAATCGCGGGACGTGGGGGAGTGGGCGCAGTTGATCCCCACGTTCCACCACGCCACGCCTCCTCGGCTTCGCCGCGCGGGTCTATAAGTAGGGGGAGGAGGGGGAGCGGCAGAGGCTCGCACGCTCTCCCTCGCTCCGCCCCTTCTCGCCTTCCTTCTTCTTCTTTCCGCCGCCGCAGCAACCCTTTGTCGCGCCGTTCCGCCATCAGACTTCTTAGTTCCTTTGGTCCCGCCGTAGCGGGGTCGTGCGCGTCTCCGCTGTCGCATCGTCTTGCTCCTCACCGCGTCACTCCCATGGCGCTGTCGAGCTCGTGGAATGGCTCCAACGTCCATGAGGACCACGTCGAGTTCCTCCGCCAGACGCGGCGCCTGCCGGGCGAGGACTTCGTGCGGGTTCGTCAAGCGCCGGCGAGGGAGATTTCGCCGGCACCGGAGGAGGGCGAGCGGGTGATCTTTCGCTCGCACTGCCTGCGCGGCTTTGGCCTCCCGGCGAGCGGATTCCTTCGAGCCTTCCTTGAATTCTACCACCTCCAGCCGCATCACCTCACGCCCAACGCGGTGATGCTGCTGTCAGCTTTCATCACCCTGTGCGAGGGATTTCTTGGGGTTCTCCCCACGCTCGAGCTCTGGGGGGAATTCTTCCAAAGCAATCTCGGCACCGTCGTTGCGGGCGTGCCCGCCCCCTGCGGAGCCTTCATTGCCATGAGGCGGACGGGCGAGAACAATCCATTCCCGCCCATCCCGCTGATCCAGTCGGTGAAGCTCTAGCAGAAGTCCTACTTTTACGTGAAGAACGTCGCCCAGCAAGGCGACTACGTCAACCTGCCGGCTTGGCTGGGAGGAAACCTTCGTGGAGCTACCGGGCCAGGTCGTTGTCCCGGGCCGGGAACGCAGCCGTCTCCCGGCTTCGGGTGATGATCCAGTCGAAGGGCCTGACCGGAGCCGACTTGGTGGCCGCCTTTGTGGAGCGCCGGGTACTTCCGCTCCAAGGCCGGCCTCACATGATTTGCCAGATGAGCGGCCGCTTCGACCCGTGCCGGCTGAGCACCAGGGAGATGCCTCATGCAGAGGTGTCTTACATGGTGAACTACATCTCCAACTGCAAGCTCGCCGATGATTGGCGATACGGCAAGGAGCCGTATTCCCGCGCCAACCCTCCGCCTGCCGTAAGTTTTTTCTTCTTTTCTTCCTTTTTGTAGCCGGCCTCATGATAGCCGACCTCTGATCAGTTGGTTTGCCTTTAGCAGAACCCTCTTCTTCCGCCGACGGTCGGGGCCGTAGGGGTAGAGCGCTGACTCCTCCCCGACCGCACGGTGGACGACGCTGACGATCCGGACCTGGGAGCGGCCGCCATGGAAGACGCCATCGTGGGGGAAGGCGACGAGGCCGGAGGCGCGGGGCTCGGGGCCGGCTTCAAAGACTGGCCGAACGACGACGAGGTCGAAGCCGCCCCGCACCGCCAACCGGCGCTTGATCATCAAGGCACGAGCCCGTCTGCCGCGCCGGCTGCCCGTGGCGGCGCACAGAAGCGCCGGGCCGCGTCGACCTTCTTCGGCAGCCGGCCGAAGAAATCCAAGGCTTCTACGGCGGCGGCCAAGCGGGATGAGGTGGCCGTGAAGGCGGCCCGCTTTCGCAAGGCGGTGAAACGGCCGCAGGCGATCTCGGCGTAAGTCGTCGAATGTCTTGCATATATTTTTTTGTTGTCTTTTTCGACCGAAACTCTTCTAAACCTTTCTTTATTCGCCGGACAGGGCACCGCTTTCCCTTGAGCGGGGTCCTGGCGGCTCCGTAGTCGGGCCGACTGGAGGGTCTTCAGGCTCCCGTCGCATGGATCCCCGCGCCGACCTTAGGGAGGCCACGGAGCGGAACGCACGGGAGGCGCGGGAGGAGAGGGAGGCGGCGGAGCGAAGGACCGCCCAGGCGACAAAGGAGCAGGCCGACGCGGCGGCCAAGGCCCGGGCGGAGGCGGCAGCCGCGGAGACGGAGGCGGAGGCCTCGCACAACCAGCCTCCGCTGCTCGTCATTCCCCTCCACGCCGTGGCCCCCGACATTCCCGTGCCCCCGTCGGAGGAGGTCGACCAAGGCCGGCCGGTGATGGAGAGGAGGGAGGACCACGTGATCTTCATGGAGGGGGCACCGCAGACGGTGCCGACTGGAGCAGGCCAAAGCGGCCAATCAGCTGCGGCGCCAGAGCAGCCGTCCGGGGGCGAGCTGGAGGCAGGGGCCGGCCTCGAGGTGCAGCCGGCATTGCGCCGGCGTGCAGGGGGTGGCGCCTCCGCACCGGAACCGCACCGAGCTATGGGCGCTAGCCAGACGGCAGAGGCCCTGGAGGTGGCCAGCGCTAGCACGTCCGAGTGGACTCCCAGCAGGGGGATGGGTGAGCTGAACGCGGTGGCCCGGGAGGTCCAGAACCGGCTTCAAGCTCAGGCCCCCTTGCTGCAGCGATACACCCAAGAGTTCCTCGCGACGCGGGCCGTCATCCGGGTGAGTCTTCTGGCCTTGGTTATTTTGCTCTTTTGATTTCTTCCGTGGGGGCGCGTTAGCGCACCCACTGGGTGTTGTCCCCGAGTTCCGAGTCGGCTGCTGCGCAGGCGGCTTGGAACTTACTAGGTCCTGACAACTTAACTTATCCTCGCCTCCTGTATAATCTTCCAGGAGTATCATAACCTCCACGCAACCGCCTTCAACTCCCAGGCTCAGGAGCTGGGCCGGAGAACCGAGGACCTGACCAGCAGCCGGAGTGCGTGCTTTGTCTTGTTCATCTCCTGTGGGGGCGCGTTAGCGCACCCACTGGATGTAGTCCCCGAGATTCGGGCCGACTGCTGAGCAGCCGGGTCGGATCTTCCTTGACGACTTCTTCCTTATTAATTTTTCCTTTGTCTTCATGCTTGCAGGAGCCAATGCCGACTTGAGGGGGCAGCTCAGCGGGGCCCAGGCCGCCCTTCGCGCCAAGGAAGCCGAGTACAACGCCTTGGTCCTGGAGCGTGACCGCCTGGCCAAGAAGTTGGCCGACCAGGAGGAGAGCCACAAGGCGGCCCTGAAGAAGGCGCAGGACAGCGAGGACGCCCTGAAGGCCGAGTTCGAGACCGAAGCGGCGGGCTGGGCTGAAGCGAAGCAGGCACTGAGCGAGGGCTTCAGTCGTATCGAGGATCTGATCGATGGTAAGCCGCCTTCTTCACTCCTTGCCTGCCCCTTGATCCCTGATTTGTGTTCTGACTTGTGCTGCTTCTTGTTCTCTGTGCAGACTACTTTCCCGGCTACTCCGTCTTCGCCACCCAAACCATCGAGGCCCATCGCGAGGCGCGCCGGCAGGCGGGGGCTGAAATCGCGCCGGACGCGAGCCGGACGCTTGAGGAGCAACTCTTGGCGGTCCAAGCCCGGCTGCAGCCGGCTCACCGTATGCTCCGCCGCCTCCAGCGCGCCGGGGCGCAGGTGTTGGCCGCCCTCTGGCCAAGCGAGACGATTCCCCGCACCCCGAGTCGGACTGCCGACTGGCTGGAGGTTGCGGTTGGCCGCTTCGAGGCCTGGAAGGCATCGGCAGCCCGGCTTGGAGCTGGGCGGGCGCTGGAGTTCGTCCGAGCCTGGTATCCGGGGCTGAACCTGGACCAGCTGCGCACCTGGCGGCTGGAGGCCGACGAAGAGATGGAGGAGGTGCGGCCGGCTATCGCTCAGCGCGCTTCGACGATCGCCGAGTGTACTGACATCAGCGTCTTCGCTCCTGAAATTAATGACGACGGCGTTGCCCAGCCGGAGGAGTGGTTCGGGCTGGACCCGGCAGCGGGTGAAGACTCGGCAGAGGAGATCGCCTCCAGCGATGAAGGCGAAGACGACGAAGGAGAGGAAGGCGAAGACGTTGAGCCGACCGGTGAAGCGGCCAGCCAGCCTCAGCCTGATCGTGCCTCCAGCAACGAGGCGCGTGCTAGCGCGCCCTCTGCGGGAGGCGGTGATCATGCCGAGGTTCGCCAGCCGGCCACTCCTCCAGCCGGCACTGCCGTCTCCACCGACCTGCCCGACTCGCCAGTCGCTCCCTTGGCTTAATCTGCCGTCCTTGTTTTTTCCTGCTTGTTGCCTTTTGAACAATTTTATTAAACTTGCGCAGTTCCACCCACTGGGGGTGTATTCGAACTATGTTGAATGCTGGCCTTTTGAAGGTCTTTTATGTAAATATTATTGTGTGCGTGTTTGGTTTCCATTCGTGTATGCTTTTTATCCTTAGGCTGTTTCCTTTGCCGCCTTCCCCTTTTGGGAAGGCAAGTACTCGAGCTTTCTTAGATTGAAGCGAGGTGAATGGAAGCCGGCCGGCCGGCTACTCTGGTAGTCGGTCGGTGGTGGGAGAAAAACCGGCTTTTGTTATATTAGTCCGTTAGTCCCTAGCCGTTTTTCGTGTGGGCGTCCTTTCCTGCCTTTAACTCTTGCCAGCCGGACAGCCGGTTCTTCGATCTGCGACTTTTGGCAAGAGAAGGCTTGGGAGCCGGCACACTACTTGTCTGACTGCGGGTAGGACTTCTAATATAACTCCAGGCGGCCAGTCCCCGGGCCGACTAGTCGAACCCGGTGCCGGACGGAAAAAGTGAATGTAATGACAAGGTCATAAGCATGATACTCTTCATCCATAGATAAAAGATGGCAGTCCCCGAGCTCTCCTCGGGGGGCCTATTGTCTCGTACTTAGTACAAAAGTTAGCGTGATACATACTGCATTTCAACTGTAAAATCTTCGGAGGAGGTTGGCGTTCCATGGTCGTTCCGACTCCTTGCCGGAGTCGTCTCTCTTTCGTGCCTTCGGCTTCTGCGCGTCGATCAGGTAGTAGGAGTCGTTGCCTAAAGCTCTGCTGATGACGAAGGGGCCCTCCCAAGGGGCCGAGAGCTTGTGCTGGCCGGCTGTTCGCTGGATCAGCCGGAGCACAAGATCGCCCTCTTGGAAGGATCTTGGCTTGACCTTCCGGCTGTGGTAGCGGCGCAGGCCCTGCTGATAGATGGCGGACCGGCTGAGGGCTAACAGCCGGCCTTCTTCCAGCAGGTCGACGCCGTCTTCCCGTGCTTCCTTGGCCTCCGCTTCCGTGTACATGGTTACCCGAGGCGAGTCGAACTCGATGTCAGTTGGGATGACCGCCTCGGCACCATACACGAGGAAGAAAGGAGTGAAGCCGGTTGACTTGTTTGGGGTAGTGCGCAGACTCCAGAGGACGGCCGGCAGCTCATCGAGCCAACAGCCGGCTGAACGCTCCAGTGGTACGACCAGTCGGGGCTTGATGCCGGAAAGGATGAGGCCGTTGGCTCGCTCGACCTGGCCGTTTGACTGCGGGTGGGCAACGGACGCTAAGTCCAACCGGATGCCTTGCGTCGCGCAGAAACGTGCCAAGGCTCCCTTGGCGAAATTCGTGCCATTGTCGGTGATGATGTTGTGTGGCACGCCGTACCGAGTTGTTATATCTGCGATAAATGTCACGGCAGTCGGCCCATTCAGCTTCTTGATCGGCTTTGCCTCAATCCATTTGGTGAATTTGTCCACGGCGACAAGCAGATGTGTCATGCCGCCGCGCGCCGTCTTGAATGGGCCCACCATGTCCAGTCCCCAAACGGCGAAGGGCCAAGTGAGGGGAATGGTCTTGAGTGCTGAAGCCGGCATGTGTTGCTTGGAGCTGAAGAGTTGGCATCCTTTGCAATGTTTAACTAACCCCTTGGCGTCATCCAAAGCAGTCGGCCAAAAGAAACCATGGCGGAAGGCTTTGGCGACGAGTGATCTTGAGGCCGCATGGTGGCCGCATTCTCCTTGGTGGATGTCTCTGAGGATTGCAATGCCCTTCTCTTGCTCGACGCATCGCTGGAGGACTCCAGTGACACTGCGCTTGACGAGCTCTCTGTTGACGATTGTGTATGCTCCGGCTCGGCGTTGGACTTGTCTTGCCTCTGTTTCGTCAGCCGGCAGATCTTGGTTTATTAGGAAGTTGAGGATGGACTGAGCCCATGATGGAGCTGCGACTTCTTCTATTGCCAATGCGGCTACTGCGACCAGGGCGGGCGGGCTGGGTGGTGAAATGTTGGAGTCGGCCGCCGCCTGTTGTGTTGGTGCAGTCTCCGGGCCGACTACCGCAGTCCCCGAGCCGGGTGTGGCAGTCCCCGGGTCGGGCGTAACTACGGAAGTCCCCGAGCCGCCTGCTGATGTCCCCTGGCCGACTATCGAAGTCCCCGGGTCACCTTCTTGGTTCTTCGAGCCGGGCCCGGCTGTATCGGGGTCAGGCGGTACGAAGATGGAATCGGACTCTGGAGACGGCTTGATAGACGGCTTGAGGAGGCGTTGTAGAGAGACACCGGTTGGTATTGCTTGCCGAGTGGAGCCTATTCGAGCCAGGGCATCAGCTGGCTCGTTGTCGGCTCGTGGTACGTGGAGGAACTCGCATCCTTCAAAATACCCACTGATCTGCTGAACGAGGAAGCGGTAGCTTGCCATATTTGCGTCCTTGGCATCCCAGTCGCCGGATGATTGCTGGACCACCAAGTCCGAGTCGCCATAACATAGGATCCGGCGAATGCCGAGCTCTTTGGCAAGCCGGAGCCCGTGTATGAGCGCCTCGTACTCGGCCACGTTGTTGGAGGCGGCAAAGTGAATTTGCAGCGTGTATCTGAGCTTGTCGCCTTTGGGAGAGGTGAGGATGACGCCGGCTCCCAAGCCGGTGCGCATCTTGGACCCATCGAAGTGCATGCGCCAATGAGTGGAGTCGGGAGCTGGCGGCAGGTACTGGGTCTCGGCCCAGTCGACGAGGAAGTCGGCCAATGCTTGGGACTTGATGGCGGTGCGAGGCTGGTAGAAGATCGTGTAAGGGGCCAGCTCGATGGCCCATTTCGCCACCCGGCCGGATGCATCCCGGCTGCCTATGATCTCGGCCAGCGGGGCGGTGCATACGACCGTGATGGGATGCTCTTGGAAGTAGGGCTTCAGCTTCTTGGCGGCGAAGTACACGCCATAGCACATCTTCTGGTAGTGCGGGTAGTTCTGCTTCGAGGTAGACAGCACCTCGCTCAAATAGTGCACCGGCCTCTGGACCGGCTGGGCTCGGTCCTCTTCTGGGCGTTGGACTACGATGACGGTGCTGACCACCCGGCTGGTTGCGGCAATGTAGAGGAGCATGGGCTCTTTCTCAGTCGGCGCCGCCAGGACAGGCGGCGTGGCCAGCATCTTCTTCAGCTCGTGAAAAGCTTGGTCGGCTTGGTCATTCCACTCGAAGTGAGTGGTCTTCTTCATGAGGCGGTAGAGGGGGAGAGCTTTCTCTCCGAGCCGGCTGATGAAGCGGTTCAGGGAGGCCAAGCATCCGGTGAACTTCTGGACGTCTCGAAGTTTGGTGGGAATCGCCATTCTCTCAATGGCCTTGATCTTTACTGGGTTGCATTCGATGCCGCGTTCGGAGACCAGGAAGCCTAGGAGCTGGCCGGCTGGCACTCCGAACACGCATTTCTCGGGGTTGAGCTTGATTTGGAACCGGCGTAGGTTCTCAAATGTTTCCTTGAGGTCTTCCAGCAAGGTGCCGCGCTTCTCCGTCTTCACCACAATGTCGTCTACGTAGACGTGGGCGTTTCTGCCGAGCTGCTTGAGGAGGCACTTCTGCATGCAACGCTGAAAAGTGGCACCGGCATTTCTCAAGCCGAATGTCATAGTCAGGTAGCAAAAGGCTCCGAATGGCGTGATGAAGGCGGTCTTCAGGCGGTCTGCCGGATCTAACTTTATCTGGTGGTACCCTGAGTAAGCATCCAAGAAACTCAACAGCTCGCATCCGGCCGTGGAGTCTATCACTTGATCAATCCTTGGCAGGGCAAAGGGATCTTTGGGGCAGGCCTTGTTGAGGCTCGTGTAGTCTATGCACATGCGCCACTTGTTATTCTTCTTTAACACGAGGACCGGGTTAGCGAGCCATTCTGGAAAGAAAACTTCCATAATGAAGCCGGCCGCCAGAAGCCGGGCTATCTCTTCTCCTACAATCCTTCTCTTCTCCTCCGACAGTCGGCGGAGGGGTTGTTTGACTGGTTTTGCGTCTTCTCGGACGTGTAGTTTGTGCTCGGCGAATTCCTTCGGAACACCCGGCATGTCCTTGGGGGACCATGCAAAGATGTCCCGATTCTCACGGAGGAAATCGGCGAGCTCGCCTTCCTATTTGCTGTTTAGGTTCGCCCCGATGACGGCAAACCTCTCTGGGTGCTCGGGGTCAAGAGGTATCTTCTTCGTCTCCTTGGCCGGCTGGAAAGATCCTTGAGCATCATACTCCTTGGGATCGGGGGACAAGGCCGACTGTTTGCCGGCCATGGCCACGACTCGGTCCAACATCTTCTTTTCTTCGGCAATCACAAGGGACTCGGCCAGCCGGCTGCTGGCTGCTGCGCACTCGGAAGATTTCTTGTAATCGCCGGCTATGGTGATGACGCCCTTGGTGCTCGGCATCTTCATCTTGAGGTAAGCATAGTGGGGAACTGCCATGAACCTGGCCAAGGCAGGTCGGCCAAGCAATGCATGGTAGGGGCTCTCCAGGTCCACCACTTCAAACCAGATCGCTTCTCGGCGGAAATGCTCCTTGTCCCCAAAGAGTACATCAATCTTGATCTTGCCAATGGGGGCGCATGACAGGCCGGGTACAATGCCATGGAACACAGTCCGAGTAGGCATGAGTTGCTTTGCCTTGACGTTCAGCTTCTCCAGGGTGTCACGGTACAGGATGTTGATGCTGCTCCCGCCGTCTATCAGCACGCGGGAGAAACGGGCGGCGCGTCTGTCCGTTGCAAGGGTGGCATCCAGAACCAACGCATAAGAGCCGGGAGATGGCATCATCTCTGGGTGGTCGGCCCGGCTCCAGCTGATAGGTTTTTCTGACCAGTGCATGTGCTCGGCGGGGTTGGCAGCGACCATGCTGACTTCCTGGTGCTCTCGGCGTTTGCTGCGCCGGTCTTCGGGCTGGCTTGTAAAGATGACATAGGCGGCATGCTCGTCGGGGAACTCATCGTGCACGGCTCCGACTGCGGGCCGAGCGGTCGGCGGCTGCGGAGCCGGAGGCGGCGGACCGGCAGGCGGAGGCGGCGCAAGCCCTTCGCCTTTGGAGATTCGGGTGAGCCAGTGGCACTTCCGGGTCGTGTGGTTGGACGGCTTCGCGCCGCTGTGGAACTTGCACGGGGCGTCGAGAGTTTGCTCGTAGGAGAAGGCCGGCTGCCAAGCCGGCCTGCCGCCCTTGGGTTTCTTGGGCGCGGGCCGCCCTTCGGGCCGCTCGTCTTCGACTGTGGCCACCTGCCGACTGGCGGAAGGCGGCACGGGGCCCTTGCGCTTGTGGTCGTTCTGGTGTGGGCGTCGGCCGGAGTCCCCAGCCGGCGTCTTGGGCGCCGGGTTGAGTACCTTCCCGGACGCGTCTACCCGGAGTTCGGTCTTCATTGAGGAGTCGGCGGTGGCGTACTTGTCCGCTATGACCAGAAGCTCGTCGAGGGTAGTCGGCTCGTCGCAGAGGAGCTTGTGCTTGAGGAGGGTGCCTTCTCGGCACCCGGCAGTGAAGTATTCTATGGCTTGCACCTCGTGCACCCCTTCGCAAGAGTTGCGGAGCTCGGCCCAACGCGTGAGGTAGTCGCGAGTAGACTCGGCGGGGCCTTGTACGCACAAGGAGAGCTGTCTGGGCTTGGGAGCCCGCTTGTAGGTGCTGGTGAAGTTGCGGACGAAGGCTTCTGTGAAATCTAGCCAGCTGTTGATGCTGTATGGCTTGAGGCTGTTGAGCCAGGTCCGCGCCGTGCCTTGCAGCATGAGGGGCACGTACTTCACGGCAACGCGCCTGTTGCCGTTTGCTATGCTAACCACCGTGGAGTAGTCGATTAACCAATCTTCCGGCTTCACAGAGCCGTTGTACTTGGGCGTGTCTCTTGGGAGCGAGAACCCTTTGGGGAAAGGCTCGTCGCGGATGCGGGGGCCGAAGCAAGGCGGGCCGACATCGTCTTCTTCTTCCAGCGCCAGGGATCGCGCCAGGCGGTCGATCCGATGGCGGGCGTAGTTCTCGCCGACTCCTTCGCGGCGACCTAGCCGGCCGCTGAGAGTCGGATGCACAACAGGCGGTGGGGTGGGATATCTCTCTCCACGGGGCCGAGGCGGAGGCGGGTTGCCCCGCCACTCCACGGCCCGGGGGTGGCCTTCTGCGTCTCGCTCGATGAAGATTCGGGTTCGGCTTCGGCTGGCAGTCGGCTCTTTCTCGCGCCGCGCGCGGGTTTTACCCGTAGTCGGCGTCCGGGACGTCGCGCCGTGATCTCGGCGCGGGGGAGGGCTTTCCACGCGGGCGTCTGCTTCGTGCCGCTGCGCGGCTGCATCGATTAGCTGCTGGATGCGTCGGGTCATGTGGGGGAGTTCTTCGGCCCCCAGTTCGTCTAGCTCGTCTACGGCCGCCTGGGCGGCGCGCAGGTTCTCGAGTGGAGTGGCGTAGACTGGGCGGTCGACTCCTAACGTGTCGACGACGATAGCGTCGCGCTGTTTGATAGTGCCGGCCCGGCTGGGCCCGCCTGGGGGCGGCGTGCCAATGGCGGCGCGGACGGCTTCGCGTTGGTGGGCCTCAGTGAGGCGTCTCATGGAAAACCAACTTCCGGCCCTCCGCGAGGAGGGCGAGGCGGCGAGCCTCCAGTGCTTCAGCGTCGGCATCGGCCGGGAGGGGGATGGACAAGTCGTGGATCGCCGTGTGCGGGGCGTCGCGGGCACTCTCGTCAGAAGCGCCGCCGTGGCCGATGACCATCACCTCGGTGGTGACAGCGTCGCCGCCATCGGCCCGGGGAAGCGGGTCGTTGTAGATCGTGACGTTGGTGGGGAAAGTGTCGAGTGAGGCTGTGTCGGAGTCGACAGGCATCGGGTCGGTGGAGCCAACCGACTCCAAGTCCACGGCAGGCTCGTCGGAGACGTGGAGCTGGCCGAGGAGGTTGACGAGGTGGTCGGTGCCCGCGTCGGAGGCGAGCTCGTCGAAGATGAGGGTCTTGTCAAGGAGATCGGCGAGGCCGCTCGCTGCGCAGACGTTGGTGACGCCATGCAGCGCGTCGTGGCAAGCGCTGTAGGGCGTGCCGGGCTGGCTACGCTCGCGGGGGAGGAAGAGGGTTCCCGTCCAGAACATGTCTCCGGACGACGGTGCACCTGGCCCCACGGTGGGCGCCAAATGTCGGGTGGTAGGTGCGACATATGCCAACGGGTGGCTTATCATTGTGGGAGCCAATAAGACGTCGCCGGTGCCTGGAAGCGGGATGAGGCGAAGACATGCACGCCGGCGAATCTTACCTAGCTTCGGGGCTCTCTGTGGAGATAACACCCCTACTGCTGCTCTGCGGGGTCTCCGCATGATCACTAGATGAACAAGTAGCTACACGATGCTCCGTGAGCTGTTTGGCGAGAGGAGGAAGAAGGGCACTGCTCGCTCTCTTCTCCTCCCTATGTGGTGTCTAAAACTAGCAGGGATCAACCCTTTGCATGGGTGTCCCGGGGGGTTTATATAGGCCTACCCACCGGGGATACAATGGTAATCCGGCTGGGCGTGGGGCCCAGCCGTCTGTGTCTACACTCGCCGGCTTCTGCGCCGGCTGCTGGGGCCCGCCGGCTGGTGGGTCCCGCCGGCTGCCGGCTCCTTGGTCGACAGGCAGGCCCCACTGTCCAGGGCCTTGTCGGCGGCTGGTTACTGTTGCTCAATCCTGGTGACGAGGGCTTCGCCGAGGTGGGAGTGGCTACAGTGCCGCCGTCCGGCGGGTGATCGCTGTAGCCTCACCGCGTCTTGTCTCCTTAATGGGGCGTCTCCTTCGAGGGAGGTGGCAAGCCGGCTGTGGGGAGCCGGCTCTGTCTTGGGCCGACTGGGGGAGGCCTGGCCGCCTTCGGGTGTCTCTCTGCCCGAAGGGGCCCACCGCCCGTGGGCCGCGCTGGCAGCCCGTCGTGGATGACATCAGGGTCAACGTGGCAACAGTGCCGCACCAGACGGGTCATGGCCACCCGTACGGTGCACTGTGTCAGGCGTGCTCCGGGATTCGGGGGTGGCAGGCTTTACTATAGCCACGCCCCGTCACATCGCCGTAATGTGGATGCAGACTTTGAGGGTACGATCTTGACCGCTTTGTGGGAGCCGGCTTCTTGGAGTCGGCCTTCTCGCGGCCGGCTTCTCGAAGCCGGCCCTCCCGCGGCTTTCTTCATGAGGGCTAAAGTTGGGTTGCCTTCCGATAGTCGGCCTGGGAGACAGCCGACAAGGGGAAGGCCGCCCCATGTCTTGGATTCTTGAGGGCCAGATCGGCTCGTAATTTTTTCAGAAGGGCCAGGGGGAGCCGGCTAGGCTACCCATGGTTATTTAGTCCGACAGTCTTATTGTTTTTTATCATCTCAAATCTAACTGTCGGTATGGTTTCAAATTAACCGGCTCAGTTATTTGACAATGAGTTGCCAAGGCATAACAGTCGTCAGACATATGGAAGTATTAACTTCTACAAAAGATTGGGTTATCAACCTCATCATCCGGGTCATGTAAACCGGCAGTCCAGATTCAAAGAACATAGGTATGACAGTGTCATTCATGAACATGTTTTCTCTGTGTTTTTTCGTTCATCAAAGGTTTTTTCAGCCTTGTTTATCTTACATCTAGTTCTGTTTTTTCCACTATGATAATTTCATAAGTCATATACTGGGTGTTTTGACCCGTCCGGTGCTAAACCGCCAGGCTAGTCTTTCATTTTTTATAGGAACAGAGTTAAAACATTGCAGATGTAATCACGGATGTGTTGCGCATATATATATATATATATATATATATATATATATATTGACATCATTGGCAAAGAGTCATATGCAACATTTTATGCACGATAGCACAGGCAAAACATATAGTTTTCAAACTAATATATTACAAGGCTTTGAGAGCCCAAAAGATGGTTATGACTCTCCCCTTGCCGGTTCACCTCCTTCTACTAGTTGGAAGCTGGGATTGGACCAGTCAAAGCCGTTCAGAGCAATGAACTCTGCTTCATCGTCAATCAGGCCGATTGGGTTGACTTTCGGGGCAAAAGTGTGTTGGCGAACCGGCGAGATAAGATTTGTCACCTTATAAGAGGGAGTCTCCATCTTCTTATTCTCCATATCAAAACCCGGCTGATATTTGTCGATGTTGGTCTCCTCTCCAAGAATGGTAGCTTGAGGACGAACTCCCCTCACACAGGCAATAAATTCATCTTGCTCAAATGGAGTCCCGTCTTCCTTCACGGTAGGGTACCCCTTAGCCACGTTTACCGGGTCTAAATCCGGCACCCAGGCTTTGGAGCGGCTCAAGGCAGTCAGGGCTCCGGCTCTGGCACAGGATCGTTTGACCTCTTGAAACATGGCCGGTAAGATCGATAACTTCTTCAAAACATCACTTAGGCGGTTGGGTCCTTGGTTGGCAGGAGAGATAGCAGCAAGCGCCCGTTGAGCCCCCGTATAAAGTTGTTCCACCAAGGTATAAACCGCCTTCAGCTTTGTCACACTGTCCTGGCTCAGGTTGTTACTCCACGGACCTGTAAGTATTTTAACAAAGGTTAAGCAAGCGGTTTACATTCTTGGTAAAAATAAAGTATAAGTGACTTATGCAAATAACTCACCGAAGATGGCGGAGACCATTTGAGACACATGGTTTTTTAAACCAGTGAGCTCTGTAGTAACCTCCTCAAGAGTCGCCTCAGCTGTCTCAGCGCGTTGTATCAGCAGCGTCTTTTCTTTGGCCCAGGATTTATTTTTTGCAGCTAAGCTGGTCTTCAATTTCTTAGATTCAGAGAGGCTCAATTGGAGTTTAGAGTCAGTGGTCTTTATCTCTGTCTCCTGCTCCGCCAACCGGGTCTTGGCATCCGTCAATTGAGAGCCTAATTCAGATAAGGTGTTCTACAAAACATTCACAGTCCCAAGGGTTTTACAAAGTAACAACGCTTGGCACTTGGGGGCTAATGCATGATGTTCAGAAAGTTTTTCAAGATTGAGCCGGATCACAATACTTATTGGGACTAGTAAAAGACAGTTATGCAATTAAGTACCGGTTCATTTATGATAAATTAAGCCGGAGCTTGGGGACTACAGGTGAAGTTTACGCTACTCTATTGGACTTTCAAAAAACCTAGAGACAAAGTATCAACTTATATCATAAAGTCTACTGATCATTCAAGTTCATCATCTCAAGACTTGGGGGCTGGCAGAGTATAAGTAAACCGGAGAACATACCTCATATTTTAGCTGCAATTGTTTGACCATCTCGATTTCCGAGTCACGGCTAGAGTGCACATGACTGAGATAGACGGACAGTACATCATTGATATTGAGGTGAGTGTAATGGGAGATATCAAACCGCACTTTCTGCCTCTCTAAGGCCTCTTGCTTAGAAGTATGCCGGGCTAATACAGTGGGGTTCCCCGGTTCAACAAACTGGCTACCGGTAATCAAAACATCAGTATCAGAAGTTGTTGGCGGTTTAGCTGAGCTAGATGGTTCAGTAATGGTCGGATTAAGGGTGGCCTCATCGGCTGACAACTCAGGAGGGTCCAATTGAGTATGAATAGCCGGGTCTTCTAGTGCTTCAGTTTGAGAGGGAGTTGGCATGGCCGGCTCAGGTGCAGGAACTTTCGGGTCTTCTGTCGGCTTAATCACCTTGGCATTCTTGGATTTGGCTTGACCACTAAGAAAGATTTTATGAGACAGTTAGTGTAATGATGCAGTTTTAAAGATACAGAGGAAAGATGATTTTTCCTTACCCAGGAGCAGTTTTGAAAGCTGGAAATTGAGTCTGAGATGAGTCGCCAGAAGAGCGAGAAACCTCCTGCAGAGGTAAAATAAAGTTAAAGAATATAAGGAAATAGATTCATGGATAAAAACAAAGGACAAAGGTGGAAGAAACCTCATTCTGGCGTTTTCGAGGAGTTTTTTGTAAGTTGGAAGGTGGTTCATCATCATCATTAGTCCGGGCCTGACGGTGGCTCTATGTTGCTGCTTTTTCAAAAGAAAATGAGGGTCCAAATAAGCCAAAGGGTGTGAAAACCTTACTTTCCGGGTTACCAGTCAAAGTTTCTGTCTTGGCAAAGGGGCTGAGTTGGAGGAAATAGTTACCTCTTCTTCCACGGCCTGGCTAGCCCCCGTGTCGTCCTGGCAATAGTCAGTGTCAATAAGATAGTTGAAATTGGCCAATGGAGTCAAGGTCTACCTCTGACTCAGAGACATCATCCAGATGGTACATGTCAGATGCAGTCTTCTTCTTCTTGGACTTCCGGGTCGTTCTCTTGGCGGTTATGGTAGCGGCTCTAGCCTTCTTGGCAGCTTCATGATCATACTTGGCCTTCCAAAAGTCAGATTTGGCCTGAAAACAAATAAACATGTTAAAAGGTCATGCAAGTATTTAAACTACTGAGGAAAACACAAAAAGAGAGAGGTCAGGGGTTTTCACCTCTGGTGTCGGGTTAAGTTTGCAGAAGGGGTTTAACCCAACCTTACTGCAGTCCTCGTATTTGCCGTTCACAAGGATGGTTGACATTGCAACAACGTCTTCTTCAGTCAATTGAACAGAGCTATAATGCAGAGAGTCATTTGGGCCTCCGCCATACTCATACATTAACTTGGATCGGCGGCTTAGAGGGATGACCCACCATGCGACCCAGCAATGGATCATGTCAACTCCAGTTAAGCCATTCCCCAATAAAGCTTGAATCCTTTTAATAGATGGAATAAGCTTCTTGCGTTCAGTAGCGGTAAGCTTATCATGGAGCACAAACTTGGAATCCATACGCTTCGGGTGATAACCCGGCAGTGGTTTTTCATTGGCTGGTGAAGTATCTTAGCAGTAGAACTAGGTCTGATTCCAATCTTTGGGATGGCTCGGTAAGACTATTAAGGGAAAGACGGCGCCCTGTCGGCGCTGAATTGAGATTCCACCAAGCTCCAAACTAAGGTTGTTGGTGCATTCGTTCTGGCGGTTCAGATAAAAGTATTCTCTGAAGAGTTCCACGGTCGGTTCTTCTTGAAGATATACCTCACAAAGAACTTGAAAATTGCAGATATTGGATATAGAGTTTGGTCCAATGTCTTGTGGGTGAAGCTTGAAAAAATGCAGAACATCTCGGAAGAACTTTGAGCCGGGTGGTGAGAAGCCCCGGTTCATGTGATCAGTGAAAACGATAACTTCACCGTCTTTGGGCTGAGGCCGTTCTTCGTCCGGGTCAGGAGCACAATAAGACATAACGTTTTTCTGTGGCAAAAATCCTATGGTGATAAATTCCTTCAAGGTGTCCTCACTAACTGTGGAAGGGACCCAGTTGCAGACTGTTGGCGCTTTGGACGGCATGATGAAAGGACAGACTGAAAAGAAAGTAATGTGTCGGTTCAATTCAATGATAAAATTAGAAGTTAAATGATGATGGTACAAATAAGTAATGGCGTCTTAAAATAAGAGCTAATGACATATAAAGGAAAAGTGAGCCGGCGTGATAAGCCGCCATGACTAAAGATATTTGAAGGATGCCAGAAATAGAATTGGCTAAGTGTTGACACAAAGAAGTTTACCAAGTTGTCACTATTATTTTGGATCAAATGGCCGTTCCGAAAAGAAAATATTCTAGACCTAAAAATCTAGTACAGATGAGTTCGTGAGTTATAATGAGGCCTCTGTACGGGAAAAATGGATCTACTAGTATCAAAAATGGACGCAAAACAACTACCGCACGAGTTATGTGTTCCTTTTTGGATCAGAAGAGGCTGCGGAGGAGGAACTACGAAGAAACTGTGATGAACTATGAAGAACACACAGAAACCTAGAAACCCTAATGCGGATCTAAGGAGCAGGAAGATGAACACTTACAGCCACGGATCTTCTGCGGAGGGTCGCCGCCGTTCTCTCGATCGATTCAGGTTGATGCAGCAGCCGAGGTCGAGGAAGACGAGGTGCTCTGCAACGGCGGCGAGGCTCGAGCAACAGTAGGGTTGTGCGAGGAAGAAGACGAAGAAAGGGAAGAGTGAGGAAAGACCTGGTCGTGCCTATTTATAAGGGGATAAGCGAACAAGCAGGCGCGAAAATCGAGGAAGACCCAAATAATGATTATCCAGATAAATGGACGCCTCGATTCTCAGAAGACATTTAAGGATAAAGATCTGTTGGAGATGACATCATGGTAGATTTTCATATTTTCTGAAGATGACGTCATGGCGGGTTACAAGAGCTTTTACAGACAAAGGAAGATGGATTTCGTCTAAATGTTGAAGGTTGAAAAGAACGAGGTTCAAATCAACCTGGGGCCTAATGTTGGGAATATAACTTTTAGGTATGACCCGCCCAGGAGGGGTCGGGTCAACCCTAATGGCGGGTTGTTAAGAGAAGCCCAGTAATATTCAAGGTGATAGTTTATTAAGAATTGTAGAAGGCCTAAGCCCAGAGCGGCTTAAGGCCCAATATTGTAAACCACCATATGTAAAGAAAGACTTGTAAAGAAAGGCATATAAAAAGAAGTCATCGAGCCGGACACGTTTTATGAGCCGGCCGGGACTCTGTAGGCTGCCAGGCGTCAACCCGTGTATATAAGGGGATGACCCGGCGGCGGCTTAGGACAAGAAACAACAGATCTATAGCCAAGCTAGCGGATTCACTCCTTGGTCATCGAAACCAAGCAATACAACATCAACTGGACTAGGCCTTACCTTCACCGTAAGGGGCCGAACCAGTATAAACCTCTCGTGTCCTTTGTCTCGATTAACCCCTTTAAGCTTCCTAGTTGCGATGGCCCTACGACTAAGTCCTTTTGCTAGGACATCTGTCGTGACAATTCCACGACACAACGGGTCATATTACCTTATCGATGTTCGAGACCACAAGGACTCACGCACGTCGGAGGAGGAGACCCGCCGGCCCTGGAATATTGCTCAGTTTAGACCATACTACACTTGAGCCACAGGCTCTCCTTATGTACATATTTATACAATGTATATATATTATGATTGATATAATAAACTGACATCCTTGCTAAAGCGGGGCTTCTGTCATTTTCTTACATGAGTTTCTGGTTACTTTGGTAATCCGTCTATCAAGCCCATATTATAAGAGCACAGCTCTGGTTACCAAGGTAATCCGGCTATCAAGCCCATGTTATAAGAGCACAGCTCTGATTACCTTGGTAATCCGGCTATCAAGCCAATATTACAACTTTATATGAGCATGTAACACCCACAATGCGGCTATATTGCCCACGTGTCGGAGCATGACTTAGAGGCATAACCGCATTGTAGGCATGTCGCAAGAGGGGTAATCTTTACACATCCCATGTACTGAATAAGAAAGAGGTACAGAGTTGGCTTACAATCGCCACTTCACACAATACATGAATATAGCATTACATCATCCAGATACAATCAAGGTCCGACTACGGAACCAAATAAAGAAAGACAACCCCTAATGCAAAAGATCCACGATCGCCCCAACTGGGCTCCACTACTGATCGTCTGGAAAGGAAACGTAGTATCGTCCTGAGTCCTCATCGAACTCCCACTTGAGTTCAGTCGCATCTCCTGGAATGGTATCATCGGCACCTGCATCTGGTTTTGGAAGTAATCTATGAGTCACGGGGACTCAGCAATCTCACACCCTCGTGATCAAGACTATTTAAGCTTATGGGTAGGGAAAAGGTATGAGGTGGAGCTGCAGCAAGCACTAGCATATATGGTGGCTAACTTACGCAAAAGAGAGCGAGAAGAGAAGGCAAAGCACGTTCGAGAATCTATGATCAAGAAGTGATCCTAGAACTACTTACATTCAAGCATAAATCCAACACCGTGTTCACTTCCCGGACCCCGCCGAGAAGAGACCATCACGGCTACACACGCGGTTGATGCATTTTAAAAGATAAGTTTCAAGTTTTCTACAACCGGACATTAACAAATTCCTATCTGCCCATAACCGCGGGCATGACTTTCGAAATTTCAAATCCCTGCAGGGGTGTCCCAACTTAGCCCATCACAAGCTCTCACGGTCAACAAAGGATATTCCTTCTCCCAGGACGGCCCGATCAGACTCGGGATCCCGGTTATAAGACATCTCGACAATGGTAAAACAAGACCAGCAAAGCCGCCCGAATGTGCCGACAAATCCCGATAGGAGCTGCACATATCTCATTCTCAGGGCACACCGGATTGTCCAAGGTTCCGGTAGGCCAGCCCAGAGTTGCCCCTGGTGGCCACCGGCAGCTGACAGGTTGGACCAACACTCAGAGGAGCACTGGCCCGGGGGGTTAAAATAAAGATGACCCTTGAGTCTGCAGAACCCAAGGGAAAAAGGCTTAGGTGGCAAATGGTAAAACCAAGGTAGGGCCTTGCTGGAGGAGTTTTATTCAAAGTGAACTGTCAAGGGGTTCCCATAATAACCCAACCGCGTAAGGAATGCAAAATCAAGGAACATAACACCGGTATGACGGAAACTAGGGCGGCAAGAGTGGAACAAAACACCAGGCATAAGGCCGAGCCTTCCACCCTTTACCAAGTATATAGATGCATTAATTAAATAAGAGATATTGTGATATCCCAACAAATATCCATGTTCCAACATGGAACAAACTTCAACTTCACCTGCAACTAGCAAGCTATAAGAGGGGCTGAGCAAAGCGGTAACATAGCCAAACAACGGTTTGCTAGGACAAGGTGGGTTAGAGGTTTGACATGGCAATATGGGAGGAATGATATAGCAAGTGGTAGGTATCGCGGCATAAGCATAGCAATAGAGCGAGCAACTAGCAAGCAAAGATAGAAGTGATTTCAAAGGTATGGTCATCTTGCCTGCAAAGTTCTCCGAGTTGACGTAAGCTTGATCCTCGTAAGCGTACTCAACGGGTTCCTCGAACACGAACTTGTATCCCGGCTCTACCCAAAGCAAGAGCACAAGCAAAGGAAGACACAATCAACCACGGTGCAATGCGCAAGCAACATGATGCAAAACATGGCATGATATGCGGGATGTGATATGCAATGCATATGCGTGCTTCAGAAGGTAAAGATTCAACCAGGCCTCAACTTGAAAAACCAAGAGTGCTGCTTGAAAGATGAGTTGATTTCGGTCGAAATCGATATAAAGATCACCGGAATCGGATGCACGGTTTGCAAATGGCAAGCAAAACAATAATGGCACTAAACTGCGATTAACAGCACGATGTCATCTAAAATGCAACAAGAAACTAAGCTATTGCGCTCTAATATAACAACAAAGCACATGGCAGTAATCCACTCAAGATGCTTGAAAAAGATGAATACTGAGCTACGGCTAAATCACACAACAGCAGGTTCAAACAAGCATGGCAAAAATGCAAAAGATATCAGGTTCTCACACTTGGTGAAAATAACATGTCAGGATTTAACATCAGGAAGCAATGTTTAGAGCAAGATAACAACATGCTACAGGAACATATCATGGCAAAGCAAGGCATTGCATGAAACTACTCAAAGCATATAACAAAAGTCCCTTACTGACCATAAGCCAAAAGGGATCAGCCAATACAATGGCAACCATGTAAACATAGCAAGTTTCGTTAACAGATTCAGACTTCGTAGAAAACTGGACATGGCAAGAACAGAGTTATGTAGGCATGTTTGCGAGCTCGATGCACTCACCACAAGGCATTGCATGACAAGCTAAGCATACACCCAGCAAGAAGACATGGTCAATAAGCTAACCATGGCAAGAATAAACTAATAGCAAGCATGGATCAACTACAACAACCTCGGCAAAATTGATTAACACGTACACAATCTGCCAGGAACATTTTATAGCAAAAGTAGAGCAAGATTGAGTCATGCTAGGGCACTCCATAAATGCAAGCAAAGACATGTATGGATAGAGCATAACAATATCTCAAAATCATCCTTACTGAACATGCTCAAAATAGGCATGGATCACTCTGTGGAAACATGAATACATGGCATAAAAATAACAACAAACAGACTTAGAAGAATTCTAAGTCCCTAAAATCAACAACACCATGACAGCTACTTTGCATGCTTGTGCTAGTCACCACATTGATCACAAAAATACATGGCATACACCCCTGTAAGTATGGCATGGCATAGCCCAAAACACATGTAGGGCTCAAGTTCATAGGAGGCACACATAAACATGGCAAAAATGACAAATGTCCAAAATCTGTTAAGAAACAGAAACTAACATTACTTAGCACTCTTGCAACAGCATTTTAGGCATCAAGATGGACTCAAACAAGCATGGTGCAATGAAATGAAATGAAGAGGACATCCAGACGAACAATTTGATATCTCAAGCACGCAAAACGGAGCATCACATAGGAAGTTATGGCATGATGAACATGGGCACATGAATCTGGAAACTTCGGGGACTTGGTGGAATTTTACCTCCGCGAAAAGTCAACGCGGGATGAGGATATCCGGGACGTGGGGAGGTGTCGTTTGGTTCGAAGGGCTGGTGGATCTGGTCCCGATCCGGGGCGGCGGATCCGGCGACGAACTCCGGCGAGCTTGGAGCGGTCGCCGGCAAGATTCCGGCGAGGAGACCGGCGAGAAAAGCGGTGGCGGCGAGGCGAGCGAGGCAGGCGCACGGCGAACGAGGCGGCGGCGCGAGGCGAGCGAAGCAGGCGCGCGGCGGCCGGCGCGGTGAGGCGCATGGCGGGCGGCAAGGCGCGGCTCCAGGCGGCGCGGTGGCGGAGCTCCAGGCGGCGCGGACCGGCCAGGCGGCGGGGCGCGGATCGGGCCGGGACGGACGGATCTGGGCCTCCCGGGCCCGCGCGGTGTGGAGGAGAGAGAGAGGGCCGGCGGGTGAGGTGGCGCGCGGGGGTTGGAGGAGAGCGGCGGCGGGGCGACGTGGCGACCTACAATTGGCCGGGGTGAGGTGACCGGCGGACATGTCCGGCGGCGGAGTGGACATGTCCGGCGCGCGGAGGAGGAAGAGGACTAGGGTTTGATCCGCGAATTTTCGGGGAGGCACACATATATATAAGTAGAGAGAGTTAGGAGAGTCCAAATGAGGTGTGGTTTTTGGTCACGCGGTCGTAATCGAACAACCGAGAGGATGGAGGGGTTTAGATGGGTTTTGGGCCACTTTGGAGGGGTGTTGGGCTGCAACACACACGAGGCCTTTATGGTTCCTCGGTTAACCGTTGGAGTATCAAACGAAGTCCAAATGGCACGAAACTTGACAGGCGGTCTACCAGTAGTAAACCAAGGCCGCTTGGCAAATCTCGGTCCAATCCGAGAATGTTTAATACCCGCACACAAAAAGAGGCAAAAGGGGACGCCGAAGGACATAGGAGTGCCGGATTGCAAAATAGACAACGGGGAAAATGCTCGGATGCATGAGACGAACACGTATGCAAATGCGATGCACATGACGACATGATATGAAATGCATGACACACAAACAAATGACAAGGCAACAACAGCAAGTAACTGGAGGACACCTAGCGCAGCGGTCTCGGGGCATTACAGAGCATAGCTCTGATCTACTTGGAGGCTTAATGCCCGTATTAAAGGGACCAAAGAGAGTCTGTTGCATAGCACAACTCAAACATAGGTGCCCCTTGGGCACATCCCACATAATCACTTGGGGGCTTGGTCGTATTCGAACCATAGCTACACCTCTTGATTGGCGTAAGGCCACCAGGGAAATCACTTGGGGGCTTGGTCGTATTCGAACCATAGCTACACCTCTTGATTGGTGTAAGGCCACCAGGGAAATCACTTGGGGGCTTGGTCGTATTCGAACCATAGCTACACCTCTTGATAGGCATGAGGCCACTGGGAAAATCACTTGGGGGCTTGGTCGTATTCGAACCATAGCTACACCTCTTGATAGGCATAAGGCCACCAGGGAAATCACTTGGGGGCTTGGTCGTATTCAAACCATAGCTACACCTCTTGATAGGCATAAGGCCACCAGGCAAATCATTTGGGGGCTTTGGTCGTACTCGAACCATAGCTTAAACCCTCTTGATCAGTGCAATACCACAATTATGACTATTTAAAATCTTTCTTGATTTTTTCAGTTTATAATGCTTTATGAGTATAACTTATCTACGCTTATTAGCCTAGCCTGGCCTTTGATTATAAGTAACCAACAAGTGAAAAACCACTGTCCGGTATGTATTGATCCGGCCTAGGCCCGTTCATAAACCGGCAAATAGATGATGATTAACAGTATTCAAGTTATGGGTTATCACCCTTATTATACCGGTTTGCTAAACCAGCAGTGTGGTAAAATATCACAGGTATGGTATATTTTACATTACATATGGTTATTTTTATGCCTAGCCATGGTTACAAACTACTCCCTCTGTTCCTTGATATAAGGTGTATAGATTTTTGAGAAAAAGTTCAAAATATAAGGTGTATTGCCTTGCACCACTCATTTGGATAACTTTTTAAGGGATTTGTTTACATTTCCTTACATGGGGCAAGCTCCTCTATTTTCTCATGTCAATTAGTCAGGTGTAGTCTTGCCCAAAACTTGTGAAATTTTCCCTCCATGTGCATTCTTTAATTTCCGTGCCAAAAACTATACACCCTATATTTAGGAATGGAGGGAGTATGTTATTGGGCAGGATAACCCGTCCAGCGATACACCGCTGGGACATTGCTTATTTTATTAATTGCAGGAGCGGATGTCATAGGGCTAAAGTATCATACGCAGACATAGCATATGTTAACATGGCGGATTAACAATGTCATGCAAAGTAAATATGCACGATGGCATAGCAGACCAAGCGTTTAAACTAGCCTATTACAAGGCGGTTTATTGCCCATAAGAACAATTGTTTTAAGCAAGTTTTGCAGAGGGAAGAAGCTAAACCGGCTACCGGTTTATGAATCTTGATCGGGCTAGCTTGAAGGTTGTGGATCATCCTGCGCCGGTTCACCCTCCTCTTCTCTACCCAGTGGCTGGAAGTCATTGGTTGACCAATCGATCCTAGTTAAGGCTCTGAATACAGCTTCATCACTTATAAGTGAGGAGGGGTCAACATCAGGAGCATAAGTATGCTTATGGATTGGCGGAATAAGATCCGGAGCGTTGCAACTTGGTGGATTAACCTTCTTGTTATTGGCATCATAAATCGCCTGATAATGTGATAGATCAGTTTCTTCAGCCAATTTGCTAGCTAGTGGGCGCATCTCCCTTGTCAAAGCTCTGAGGTCATCATTATTAAAATCTGACCCATCCTCTTTGATGTTGGGATAGTCGTTTCCAAGATCGGCCGGGTTAAGATCAGAGATCCAGGCCTTGGCTCGCGTCAATGCGGTAAAAGCACCCGCCCTGGCAGCTGATTTCTTCATCTCCTCAATCCGGGTAGGCATTACAGCTAGCCTTACCAATGTATCCTTGATCAAAGTTGGGGGCGGTTTATTATGAGAAGTTGTGCAGATGACCTGTTGTACACCGGTATATAGATGTTCTATAAGGGTATACACAACTTTCAGACTTTGACGCATGTCGGAGCCCAGATGAGCAACACGACTCCCTGCATTGACACAATTGGTAAATCGGCAGTTTATTTGATAATACATGGTTACAGTTTGTGAAGACGATTACTCACCAAAGACAGTAGTAGTCATGGAATTTATCTGCCGCTTTAAGCCAGTTAGTTCCTCTATGACCGGATTAAGGGCCGCTTCAGCGTCCTCAACTCTTTTCAGCAGAGTGGCTTTCTCTGTATCCCAGCCTGCCCACTCACTCTTAAAATTCTCCTTCAGTTTTTCCATAGCTGCTAAAGCGTTGGTCAGCTCTTCTTTGTCCTTGGAAGTCTCGGCTTGTTGAGTTTTGATGTTTTCTTGAAGATCAGTGACTTGGGTTTCATTTTTTGCTAAGTTCAGCCTGCAAGAGGTGTGCAATTTGTCAGTTGGTAGCATACATTTGAAGTCCCAAGCACATGACAAGTCATACACTTGGCACTTGGGGGCTAATGGCTATCGCTTCTTCTCCAAAATTATTACAAAGTCCCAAGCATATGACAAGTCATATACTTGGCACTTGGGTACTAATGCATATTTGCTCAAAGTTAAAGACTATGGATTTTGCTGCCATCAAAGAGCTTGGTGGTTCATCGGTTTACACAGATTTATACATGAATGTTGAGTCTTGTAGTAAAAAGACCCGGTTCATCTTGAAAAGATAAAACCGGCCCTTAGGGCCTACATAGGGAAAATTGAAGCATTTTCTACAAAGTCCCGGTTCATATTGGTACTATAAATCGGCCCTTGGGGACTACTGGAGTTGGGGGTACTAAACTGGTTATAAGGGAAGAGTAATTATGCAGAAGTCAACAGTGGTTACCTCATATCGCTCTTTCATCATGTTCAATAACCCGGCTTCATAATCACGGCTGGTGTATAGCCAGTTTAAAAACCCAGAGTGGATGTCTTGGGCGCCGAGATGGGCATAACTTTCCAGATCTGCCTTCCACTTGCCCTTGTCTATAGTAGAAAATTCTTCCTTGGCGCAATGTTTTGACAGAGCAATGGGGTTGCCTGGGGCCGTATAGCTGACGCCAGTAACGACAACATCATCCGTTTTATCATCAGCGGCTTTGGTTGGGCTCGGCGGTTTATCATCATGAGCTGTCGGAACAATTTCCACTTGCTCAACAAAGGTGTCATGATCTTGTACTCATGGATCATCAAGGACAGCATCAGTATTTGGCTCAAACGGTTCTAGAGTCTTTTCCGGGTCAGCTGTCGTGTCATCATTAGCCGGTTTATTCAACTTAGCCTTTTTGTTGGGTCCGGCTTTGGCTCTAAAATGAATCGACATAAAGGTTAGTATATTAAGTAGGTGCAGGGTATAAAGGGTTAGTTTAGTATGCTCACCTAGGAACAGTTTTAAGGGGTGGAAGCTATGTCCCTGTTGACTCGCCAGAAGATGAATGAGATGTTCCCTGATAGTCGGAATCAGACGGGTTAAGAGGTTGTCGAAAATAACCTGCCTTGGGATAATATGGGCCAGGAATAGGTGAAACCTCTGGGCGACATTTACGAACCGGCGTGTTCGGTAAACCGGACGAAGTAACCACCTGGCCACTATGCCGGGTTGTGCGGCGAGCTTCGTATTGTTGTTTCTTCAAAAGAAAGTTTGGATCCAGATAAGGAAGAGGGTCTGAAAATCTTACTTTCCGGTTTGCTTGACGGGTTTTTTGTGTTGGCAGAGAGTCTAAACCGGAGGAAAGAATAATTACCTCTACATCAATGATAATGGTCATTGTCAATGAGGTGTATGAAAAAGGAACCAAGAAAATCAAGTTCTACCTCTGATTACGGGTTATCAGGATCGTCATCGATGTTCGGCTCGGCAGACTCGGCGGTTTTCTTCTTGGCAGACCTTTTGATGACTTTGGTCTTGTGGCGAGGTGTCTTGGCCAGTTTATCCTGCGGCTTCTTCTTCCAGAACGGATCATCACCTTGGAAAAGATTGACAAAAGTTATAAGGAAATAAAAAAAGGGGGAACGGATTAAAACAAGAGTTATGCGATTCTTACTGATGGCGGTTTATTGGAAGCGCAGAAAGGACTAAGCCCTGTTTTACCGCAGACAGCCACCGGTTCATCCAGTATCTTCTTGACAGCTTCAGTGATTTCAGCGTCAGTTAGTTGAATGTTGGTGTGCCGTTGAGGGTCTGTCAAATCCCCTGTATACTCACACATTAAACCGGGGCGACGGCTTAAAGGGCAAATGCCCCAAGATATCCAGCAGCGAACAAAATCAATGCATGTTAAACCATTGGCCACAAAGGCCCTGAGCTTTGAAAGATGTGGTGAGTATTTGGCCCGATCTTTCACAGTCATCCTTTGAGGAAATGGGTGTCAATTGGTAAGCCGGTGAGCACGATAACCCAGCAGAGGATTCTCGTCATCTGGAGACGTATCTCGGCAATAGAACCAAGTCTAATTCCAGTCTTTTGGGTGGCTATGATGCTTGGCCTGAGGGAAGCTGACATCTTTCCTTTCCTGAATGGAAACCCCGCCAAGTTCAGTATTTGGCCCATCTGTAAATTCAGTATGGCGGTTTAAGTAGAAGAAATCTCTGAACAGTTCAACGGTCGGTTCTTCTTGCAGATAAGCCTCACAAAACACTTGAAAATTACAAATATTGGACACATAGTTGGGTCCAATGTCTTGAGGGTGGAGTTGGAAGCTAGCAAGCACATCACGGAATTTTTTTGATCCGGGAGGTTTAAAACCACGGCTCAGATGATCAACAAACACGACTACTTCACCAACCTTGGGGTAGGAGGATTTTCTGGACCGGGAGCTCTCCAATGGATTTTACTCTATTTGGGTAAAGCGCCAGTTATAACACACCCGTTCAGATCGTCTTCCGTAATCTGGGACGGAACCCAGTTGCAAGCATAAAAGGACTTGGCCATTTCTTTGACAACCAGAAGGAAGGTTTGTGTCGGTTTAAGATTCATGGTTGACAAGCATAAAGCGTTGCATGTTAAGAGATGGAAAGTATTAAAGCATGCAAAATTGTTAAATCGGATATTGGTATTGTCAGAAGTACAAAGATAAGCGATTGATGGTTTAAGAGGGGACTAATGGTACCTGGCAGATTATCATTTTCTAAAGTTAAACCGCCTACATTGATATTGAAGGTACATATTTGAGATAACTAAGTAATGGAAAACAGGTTTCACAGGGTGACATTATAATTTTGGATCTACCATGGGCTAGAAAATGAAAGTATATTCAGACCTAAATATGGATACCGAAGCAGTGGATAAAGGTTCAGATTGGAGTTTTTGCTTAAACAAGATGCACTGATGAAAAATAAAGACTATGGCCATCGCTATACAGATTGAACATCAAGGTTTGAATCAAAAGAACTACCGCGCAGGGATGAACACCGATGAACGCCCAAACCCTAAAGATAGATCTACGGTGGTGGAAAGGAAGTCTTACTTGTGCTGAGGGAACAGCGGAGAGGCGCCGCAAGTCTCTGGTGTGTTCAGGGTGATGCAGCGGCCAAGGTCAAAGCAGAGGCCAGGTCCGATGGTGGCGGCGGAGTTCGAAGCGCTGGGGCGACGCGAGGAAGACGATGAGACGAAGAGGCACGAGGGGAAAAGTGAAAATGACCCCCCGCTCTATTTATAAGGTGAATGGATAAGTGGTAGGCGCGGGAATCGAGGAGGTCGAAAAATGGATCTGTAGACATACAAATGCCTCGATTTTCGGAGGTTCATTAAAGGAGATACATTAAAAGATTTGGGTTATGTGTAAAAGTTAATGGCAGATGACGTCACGGCGGATTACCATGGTCTTGGAGATGACGTCACGGTGGTTTATAAGATTTTCGGGGAAGTGTTGAAGAAGGAATTTTTCTAAGTACTGAAAATTGACATGAACAAGTTCAAATCAATCTAGGGCCTAATGTTGGGGATATAAATATTGAGTATAAACCGCCCAGGAGGGGCCGGATTATACTCATAGCTAGTTGTTCATATCGAAGCCCACGAGGACAAGGAATGCGGCGATTTACGAAGGAGATTTAACAAGAAGGCCCAAGGACGGATTAGGCCCGTAGATGTAAACCGCCATAGGGTGTATAACTTGTGTTGTAAGATAAGAAAAGGTAGACATCGAGCCGGACACATTATGTGCCGTCCGGAACTCTTCAAACCGCCGGGCGTCAACCTGTGTATATAAAGGGACGACCCGGCGACGGTTTAGGGACAGAAAAACAAGAGATCGAGAGCCGGGTCAAGCATATTCGCTTCCCGGTCATCGAAACCCTAGCAATACCAACTACAAACTGGATTAGGCTTTTACCTTCATTGTAAGGGGTCGAACCAGTATAAACTCCCGTGTCCTTTATCCTGTTTAACCCCTTTAAGCTAGCCACGGCGCGATGGCTCCATGACTAAGTCCTCACACTAGGACATCTGCCGTGACGTTTCCACGACAAGGGTCATATTTCATTCTAGCATGCAAAGATTTTTCTTTCAGCTTAGCTAACAATTTCTTAAGATCATATCTATCTTTGCAAGCTAAAAGATCTCTAGCAATTTCTTCATCCATAACATAACCCTCAGGCACATCAGGCAATTCATATCTAGGGGGGAATCTTTATCATCACTTTAATCAATATTATCAGTTTCAATAATTTCATTCTCTCTAACCCTAGCAAGTTTTTCATCAAGAAATTCACCTAATGGCACAGTATTATCAAGCATAGAAGTAGTTTCATCATAAGCATCATGCATAGAAGAAGTGGCATCATCAATAACATGCGACATATCAGAATCAAAAGCAGGAGTAGGTGTCGCAAGTTTACTCAAAACAGAAGGTGAATCAAGTGCAGAGCTAGATGGCAGTTCCTTACCTCCCCTCGTAGTTGAGGGGAAAATCTTGGTTCTTTCATCTTTCAAGTTCCTTATAGTGATCAACAGATATAAATCCCAAGTGACTCAAAGAATAGAGCTATGCTTCCCGGCAACGGCGCCAGAAAATAGTCTTGATAACTCATAAGTATAGGGGATCGCAACAGTTTTCGAGGGTAGAGTATTCAACCCAAATTTATTGATTCGACACAAGTGGAGCCAAAGAATATTCTCAACTATTAACAGTTGAGTTGTCAATTCAACCCCACTTGAAAGACTTAATATATGCAGCAAAGTATTTAGTAGCAAAGTAATATGGAAGCAGCGGTAATGGTGGCAAAAGTAACATTAGTAGTTTTTGTAGTGATTGTAACAGTGGCAACAGAAAAGTAACTAAGCAGAGATCAATATGTGAAAAGCTCATAGGCAATGGATCAGTGATGGATAATTATGTCGGATGCGATTCCTCATGCAACAGTTATAACATAGGGTGACACAGAACTAGCTCCAGTTCATCAATGTAATATAGGCATGTATTCCGAATATAGTCATACGTGCTTATGGAAAAGAACTTGCATGACATCTTTTGTCCTACCCTCCCGTGACAGCAGGGTCCTATTGGGAACTAAGGGATATTAAGGCCTCCTTTAAATAGAGTACCGAAACAAAGCATTAACACTTAGTGAATACATGAACTCCTCAAACTATGGTCATCATCGGGAGTGGTCCCAATTATTGTCACTTCGGGGTTACCGAATCATAACACATAGTAGGTGACTATTGACTTGCAAAATAGGATTAAGATCTCACATATATTCATGAAAACATAATAGGTTCAAATCTGAAATCATGGCACCCGGGCCCTAGTGACAAGCATTAAGCATAGCAAAGTCATAGCAACATCAATCTCAGAACATAATGGATACTAGGGATCAAACCCTAACAAAACTAACTCGATTACATGATAAATCTCATCCAACCCATCACCGTCCAGCAAGCCTACGATGAAATTACTCATGCACGGCGGTGAGCATCATGAAATTGGTGATGGAGGAAGGTTGATGATGACGATGGCGACGGATTCCCCTCTCCGGAGCTCCGAACGGACTCCAGATCAGCCCTCCCGAGAGAGATTAGGGCTTGGCGGCGGCTCCGTATCGTAAAATGTGATGAATCATTCTTCCTGTTTTTTTTTCTCCCCAGACGTGAATATATAGAGTTGGAGTTGACGTCGGTGGAGCCTCAGGGGGCCCACGAGGCAGGGGGGCGCCCTGCACCCTCGTGGACAGGGTGTGGGCCCCCTGGTGTTGATTCTTTCACCAGTATTTTTATTTATTCCAAATTGTGTCTCCGTTGATTTTCAAGTCATTCCGAGAACTCTTATTTCTGCACAAAAATAATAACATGACAATTCTGCTGAAAACACTTTGTCGGTCCGGGTTAGTTCCATTCAAATCATGCAAGTTAGAGTCCAAAACAAGATCAAAAGTGTTTGGAAAAGTAGATACGATGGAGACGTATCACCCTCCCCCCAAAAAAATGAAAAAAGTCTATTTTACTTCCCTGAAGAAAGTGGGTTGTTCGCATAACCCCCTCATCTTTCTTTTGGTTCACTTAACCCCCTAATCTAACCAATACCGTTCAAAAATCATTGTTGGTGGGTTTCTCAGGTGGTTTGCTGACGTGGACTGGGTCAAAGAGGTTTGTTGACCAGTGGGGTGGTTATGATGCAGATTTCTCCGGCACCGCTACAGAGAATGAGAGAAGAAAGGGGAAGATGGGGTCTTGGTCTGCCGCTGCCGCCGCCTTCATGACCGACCGCCGCTGCTGCTCCCGTAACCCGCCGCCGCCGTTGTTGCCTCCTTGACCCACCACCGCCGATGCTGCCTCTGAAACTCTCTCTCTCTCTCTCTCTCTCTCTCGGTGCTCGTCGTGCACGCAACAAATAGGAACCCACCGCGCTTCATCCTGAGCCCGCACCATCGGGGAATGATCTTCATCGGTTGTCGTGCCCCAAAAAGCTCAAATGCGGACTGAATCATTGACTGAATCACCTGTCACTGTTGTCAATCTGCTGCATCCTCCCATTTTTTGTGGCAACGCTGCCAGAAATAGGAGGCGCGTCCAACCCGATCTGGGGCGAACTCCCGGTCATGCCGACCCTGGCCGCCACCGTCCGCGAAGCGCCACCGCCACTGCATCCGGTTCCCCCGCTCCTTCTTCCTTTTCCCACGGGAAGCTGGCTCCGCGCCGCCCGCATGTGCCTCCGCTCGCCTGCTCGCGGCCCACCGCCGGAACGCCTCCCTACTCCGTTGGCCCGCCGACCCTGCCACCCAGGCGTCGCCCTGCTCACCCACGTCGTCTCCCTGCTAGCCCGCAGGCCCTTACTGCTGCCTCCACGCCCATGGTCGGCCGCCTCTGATCGACGGGAGGCCATGACCTCTGCAGCCGCCATGACTGCAGACCCGGCCTCCTCTATGCACGACTGTGTTTGAGCACCACCGCGTCGTTGCGCTGCCGCTGAATCCCTCCACGCCCAGCGCTGCTCCGCCGCCAGCCACTTCACCGCTTCTGCTCCGACCAGGAGCTTGAAGCTGGCGACCACCGGGCCTCCTGCAGCACCCCCCGTCGTCCAGCCACCCCACCATCGGCCTCCACCTCCGTTCCGCGCCCATAGCTGGTTCTCCGGTCAGCCACGCCACCGCAACCACCTACGGCGCTGCCGAGAGCATCGATGGGTCACCTGACGCGAGGGCCCCACTGATCAAATACCGCTTTGACCTCGTCCACGTCAGCAAACTATTGAGGAAATCCACATAAGATGATTTTTGACTGGTATGAGATAGTTGAGGGGGGTAAAGGAGCAGAAAAAAACATCAGGGGGTTATGTGAACCACCATGATTTTTCAGGGTAGTAAAATGAACTTTTTTCAAAAAAAAAATCTACCGTCATCTATGCTTCTCTCTGAAGCCGCCATCACTACCCCTTTCAGGTTCCGGTGCTACCGTTGTTCCCCCGCCCAGTCCTTAATCTCCAGCAATATTTATTCCCATCCGCGAGCGCCACCACTACCCCTTCCGACGCCACCACCACCGCTCCCCGCGCCAGTTCGACCAGCCACCGCCAACCCAGAACCTTTCCCGGCCACCCAATCTAAACATATCATAGGCAAATACAATAGCAAGTAATTCTTTTTCAGTAGTAGCTAAATGCTTCTGATCATCATCCAAACTCTTGCTAGCATAATAGATGACATTAAGTTTCTTCTTATTCAGTTGTCCTAAAACCACTCCAATAGCATAATTGCTAGCATCACACATTATCTCAAAGGGTTCATCCCACTTAGGAGGTTGGATGATCGGCGTAGTGATCAAGGCATCCCTCGGATTTTCATAAGTCAATACACATTCCTCGCAAAAATAATATGGGAAGTCTTTAGGCAAAAGTTTAGTGAGTGGTTTTGGTAGTTTAGAGAATGAACCGCCTATAAAAACTTGCATGCCCTAGAAAAGTTTGCAGCCCTTTTGCATCTTGAGGATAGGGTAAATTTTCTATTACCTCTATTCTTTCTTAACAATGCAGGAGAGTTGGATGTAGTAATTGCATTAAAAAAAGAAGAGGATACACATGCACAACCCATACATCGCCATAGAGGCACGAGCCATCTAGAGAACCAAACGACTAAGCATTACTAACCCAAAAATTCACGAGTAATAGGCAACAAACTCATCCTAGACTAGAACAAGAGTGTTGTGCATGGCAAGATAGCAAAACACCAGTCAACAACAACACAACTCAAACATGACTCCAAAGATGACAACAATTGAAGCACAATCAACCCAAGGATGAATCCGCCACCAGCCATGCGTCAACAACACTCGCGCAAGTGTAAATAGTCAGCACGATGTCACCGAACAATGAGACCATGCCCAGCGCCATCAGACCAGCAGCCACATAGGCCACAGAAGGAGAACAGAGGAATGGACGAGCACAAACTAGAGGGGGTGGGGGGCACGAGTCATACAACAACGAGGATGACAACATCCATGATAAACAAACGAGGGGCGGGAGAGCGAAGGAGAGGCAGGCGGCAATGCCCCAAAGCCATCCGACAGGAGAAGATGATGCAGAACCGTGGGAGAATTGCACTATGGTATGTTGTGCTATGACCTATGAATCGAAACTTTCCACGGGAATCGGGGCCCTATAGGCGGGACAAAATTTGAGCATCACACTGGACTAGAAATGGAGACAGACATCCGATCCCTAGCCCAAGCAGTCAAGAACGACGAGAATGACTTGGCAGTAAAGCAGGGATCTAAAGTCTTGTTTAGGGAGATGAAATTCCTAGCGAGGTTAAAAATATGTTTCCTTTTTGCTTGGACCCCAGTAGCAACGCTCCCGCAACATAAATTGCCGCGAGAAACGTTCTTAAATGCTATCCTTCATAGGAACGTTCGCTGTATAGCATTACCGTTTGGCTTTTGTATTGCCCTTGGTGGTTGTTTGTTGATGGAACATAAGATATTTTCCAGCTAAGACCAAAACCTCTGTTGAACTCTGAGTCTCGCGTGTTTTTCTACCTAACAGAGCGACCAGCCATCTCAGGCATGCAAGGTCAACACTTTGAAGCCAAATTCAACGCGCGAATAGCTCACGAGGCCTGGTAGACGTCGACGGGTCTCGGTCAAGGTGCAGAAGGATAACATTTCTTGGCAGCCGGGACAAGTTGTGGCGTGAACGAACTGTGCCTTGCAGAGTGCGAAGAAGTGGCGAACCGCTGGTACATATCGCTACCCTACGGAGAGAGAAGGTGGCCGCGCTTTTCGTCGTCCTCTATCAGTGCATGTACCCATGACGGCCGTATAGTTTGAACGGTCCAACCGCGACTTGCAAAACCGCGTGACTGTGTGCCACTGTGCTGCTTGATTGGGGTGCTAGCCAGACATATAATGGCGACGTTGAAGTACTTCGTATTTTGCTTAGGTGTGGTACAGCTCTTGATTTGTTGGTGCGTATCGAAATTCAGCCACTTGGAGGCATTTCTTGAAGCTCTTCCGATTCAGTTTTTGGTTTTTGGTTTCTTCCCTCTGTCAGTTTTTTGTTTTCTCATCTCCGGACTTTCTATCGGAGTATCAGAAACTTAAGCCCTATTCGATAATCATTCACTCCCGAAATCTGCGAAGCAGGGAAATTGCAACTTCGCCGTTTTGAACTGCAGCTCCGCCAACTCCGCTCTCGAAGTTATGGAGCGGTACCGAACAGGGCCTTAACTTCTTGATCGATTGGTCCGTCCGTTGTGTTGTTTCCAGAGATGCTACGAGAAGCGTAAGAATTATTAGGAGACGACAAAATTCCTTTTCTTTATCGCCAAATATCTTGGTGTTTCTCTTTGTGATTCGGGGTAGGCTACAAACCACTACGATCGAGCAGAATTTCGCCAGCTTCCTCCAAGAAATGGAGGCGCAAGAGACGGCCGGAGGCGTCGGCGCCGGCTTCCAAGGCGGCAGCCGCAGCCTCCTACTATGCCGCCGCTGCCTCGACCGCATCGCCAGCCTGCAGCGCGACTGCTACGAGCACATCCGACGGCTCAGGCGCGCGGCCGGCGTCGAGCAAGTCCTTGGGCTCCTCCGCACGGAGCATCCCGGAGCTGTACGGGGAAAGGGGCGCGCAAAGCCTGCTGGAGTTCGGCCTCAGCGAGCTCCGTGGCGCCACGGCCAACTTCAGCCCGCTGCTCATGGTCGGCATGGGCGGCTTCGGGTGCGTCTACAGGGGCGCCCTCCGCCTCCCCGGCGGGAACCCCCACGGCACGGCGGTCGCCGTCAAGAAGCTCAACCCCAACGGCGGCCAGGTACCGAAACTGCGATGCAATTCCATCACTAAAGAATTCAACTGTCTCCGGAATCCGGACTACACCATCTGATCTGATCGCCTGGCTCTCTTGTTCAGGGACACAAGGAATGGCTGGCCGAGGTCCAATTCCTCGGCATCGTCGAGCACCCGAACCTCGTCAAGCTCGTCGGCTACTGCGCAACGCAGACCGATCAAGGGCCGCAGAGGCTTCTGGTCTATGAGTTCATGCCCAACAAGACCCTGGACGACCACCTGTTCAACCCAGAGCACCCTGTCCTCCCATGGGACGTCAGGTTGCAGGTAGCATTGGGTGCTGCTGAAGGGTTACTGTATCTCCACGAGGGCCTTGAGCTTCAGGTAGGTAAAACCAATCTGCCTTCCAGTGCCCATCACCCTCTTAGGCTTTGGTGAAGCTTTTTTTTTATCTGTGACTGAGTTTGCTTATTTTGAGCAAGAGAAGAGTAGGCAGACAGTTTCTACACCAGCAGCTCTCATCAGATCATGGCATCAGAACTGAATTATGAACTACTGCATGGAAAAAGCAGATTGTCCAATTATCATCACAGCCTGAATCGTTATACTCATGATGATCTTTCGATATCTGTAGATTATATACCGCGATTTCAAGGCTGCAAACATACTGTTGGATGAGGAGTTCAGACCCAAACTTTCAGACTTTGGATTAGCAAGGGAGGGGCCATCCGAAGGTCAAACCCATGTATCTACAGTGGTATGTGCAAACTTCGCTACAGTAACCGGATCAATTTCCTTGGGTTGCATAGCCACACCACATGGCATTCTAAATGTTTCATATGTATAGTCCTCGGACACTCATTACCTTCGCAAATTCAGGTAATGGGAACCTACGGCTACGCAGCTCCAGACTATGTCCAGACAGGGCATCTCACCACCAAGAGCGACGTCTGGAGCTTCGGAGTGGTAATGTATGAAATCCTCACGGCTCGATGCTCGGTAGAGAAAAAACGCCCCAAGAACGAACAGAAGCTCCTGGAGTGGGTGAGGCGGCACCCAGCCGACAGCGAACAGTTCGGCAAGATCATCGACACAAGGCTTGAAGGGAGATACTCCATGAGAGGAGCAAGAGAGATCGCCAAGCTGGCCAACAGCTGCCTTGCAAAGTATGCAAAGGACCGCCCCGCAATGGTGGAGGTGGTCGAGAGGCTGAAGCTGGCAATGCAGCACAAGGAATTGGATGGTCAGGATGTCCGTTCACTGGAAGAAAGCTCGCTTCTTCATGAGGCACCAACGACACCACCCATGGAGGATGAGGCTGCGGTGTCGGCAAGGCGGCGGATGCTTCATTTGGCTGCCCTAGGTGAGAATGCAAATGCTCATGCAAGGAGAAGGTTGATGCTCATGAGGGCAGCTGCTCCTCGGACGTGTACCGTGCCATCGTTGAGCTCTTGATTTTGATGGATTTTGTTTTCTTGTTGTTCTATTTTTGATGTATGATTGTATATGGTTTAGAAATTTAGTTTTCTTCAATGCTATAGCTGATGATTGATGAGTAAAGTTTGAAGAGCTGGTGGTGGTACAAAAAGGTTGAAAAGCATGAAATGTAGTTATGCCTTTCTTTTGTCGGCCTCACGTGAGCCAGTAATTTGTATACATGAAAATGGCGCCTACTGTTTCATTTGGATAGTAGTCTTTGGAATACTGGAAGCACATTTTTTTTATTTTTTTATTTTTACTTCTGTTGGCAAAGGAAGCACACTAATTGGAACTTATATAGGAAGGATGCCGATTTTCTCAAGTGAACATCTAGCTACAGGAGGAACAGAGAACAGGGAGCTGAAGCGGGCAGGTCAGCACCTGAGCTGTAAAGGCCAGAATGGTTTTTCTTTGCTAGGTTATCTATAATGATTAATGACAGCAATTCCCACCCTATTTGATCCATGCCCCCTTGTACTCGCTTCTGACTAGTCTATTATACCCTCAACTGATTAACTATATTTCCAAAAACTAACTTAGAATAAACTTGTTAAAACCCCAAGAAACGTTCTATAGCTTGTAAAAATGTCTTACATTATGGGACGGAGGGGCTATGTTTTTGTTTTCAACAAAGCTCATGACACAGAAAGTTAAATCGCATCTCAGTCAGCATCAGCATCCTCGTAATATATGGTATTAAGTGTGGCATTGTAACAACAGAGCGAACAGTGGTTCTTTTTCTTAAGCAACAGTGTAAATTTCACAGAAGTGAAGAGAAATTAAAATCCAAGAATTACAAACCTGCAGAAGCAGGTCATGAGCCATCACACAATTCAGTTCTCAGCAATGGGAAAGACTGATCCAATCTTGTTGTTACCCATACGGTAGCACTTGACGTTCACTGTGTACGGGCCGATATCAACGCGGTTATCCTCCCCGCCCATAAAGAAGCACAGTGTGTAGAGTGCCAGCTCGAACTCAGGGCTAACACCAATCAAAGAGCTTGATACTGATTTCAGCACACCATGCCACTCAAACTGAACGGTCAGTAACTGTGTCTCCGAATCAGGCTGTGAAAACGAGAATGGAACATGTTAGATGCATTACTTACATTATATACATGTACATCTTATGAATGTTGAGACTATATGCTCACCGATTCCCCACGCCGTCTTGGGAATATGTAACCTTGGTAGTCCACATTTCCCTTGGCTTCTTCCAGATAAAACTGCAAATTAGTCATGTAGCTGCAGTCAGATGTATTTTCATACAACGATACGAAACTGCTGAAGCATTACATGGACTTACCTGAATCCAGTTATGGAATCCTGAGACCTCGGTCTCTCCTTGTCTCTGTTCCTTTATCTCACCAACAAACACATGCTCAAATGCAGAAGAGCAGCTAGAGTTGCCACATCTTCCATACAAATTAAACCAAAGGGATGTCAGCATTGCCTTGAAGTCATCATAGTCTTGGGATACGACTCCCTTCAGCACTAAATACCGGTGCAAGTACTTAATCGGCGCCGTCCGGGCAATCTCTTCAATAAATGCTGCTTCTTCGTGCTTGTCCTGCTGAGTAACAACTTCTTTGTACCCTTGGTGTGGGTTGTAATTGTCAAGAAGCGCGCAGAAGCGAGAGTAGGTGGGTTTGGTGAGCACATCATCGCCTAGCCAGCTGAATAGGTTTTCAGATGCCATATCATCCTTCTGATAAACCTTCTTTCCCTCTCCACATTCAATTCTGTAGTCCTTACCAGGAACAAGACGGTTCATATCAAGCTCCCACAACCGGCTACATGCTTCCGTCAAGCTATTGAGCTCCTCCCTGGTAGGCTCTACATTTAGGCCATGGTGGATCTGACCAACATCTTCAGAGTACTCTTGTTCAGATGGTGGCCTTTTGTATGCATTCCATGCTTCAGACTGCATCAACAAGTTATGTAGGAGCTCAGAGTTCAAATAGGACCAGGAAGCTTCACAATATATTAATATAGTACCACCATGACATCTTACCGAAGGAATTCTACCAGTTTAGTTCATATATACATGAAGGTAATACCTTAAAACGTAAAGTCAACAAAAAAATGCCCAGACAAATAGATCAAAGTTTCCAGGTATCGAGCTATGATCAGTTCTTTTTTCTTTTCTTTTGAATACTGATTGGCTCAAATTATAATCTCCGGTGCTTTCAGATACTAAATGGTTTAAAGATAGCAACATGGAAAGGAAAAGTTAGTGGCAAAGATCCTTTAGGAAATCATATTATGTAAAAAGTAATTACTTCATTCAGTGTGTTAATAGTAGTGAAATGGTGTTTGATCCTTGATGTAATTGTTGGATAACACTGATTATATTCCGAGAAAATATTGGCCTATAGACACTACCTAAAACATATAAATTTATCTGGTATTTGCAACCAACTATTAACTCTAATTTAGGTTGCTATGCACAAACCTGTTGTGGTCTTCCATGCTGTTTTTTCTCCCCTACAGTTTGCCAACCTTCATCATTCTTCTCTTCTCCCTCCTCCTAAAATCCAAAAATTAAAGAGTCGGCTTATTAAGAAATCCATCCCAACTTCAGACTGATACTGAAAAGCTCTAAGATACAGTTATAGCACAGACACTACAATATCGGTAGGTATATGACTGAACAGCAGGTCAATTACCCACAGTTTTCATGTAACAAAACGGAGCAGAATCAAACCTGTTGTTGCCTCCTGTATGCTGGCGCCTGCTGCTGCGGTGGCCGGCTACCACCATCACTCCTGTCCTCGCCTTGGTACTACAAAAACAAACCCAAATCAGCACACAGCAACCCAACATGGAAATTCAATCAATGGGAAATGAAAGCACCCAGATCATCTGGACAACCTGGCTGTGAGATCCACCATGCGCAGATGGATGCTGCTGCTGCTGCTGCTTCCGGCCCCACGTCCTCTCCCAGCCCTCATCCTCCCTCCTCTCCTCCTGAATGCAATGACAAAAAATCAACAGCTGCTGATCACACAAACTAACACGAAGTGAACAGGCCACTCACCCGCCTGGAGGGCCGAGAACCCCGGCGCGACTCCTCGGGCTCGCCGCCCTTCTTCTCGGAGACCACCTGCCAGAACCAACCAAAACCATCAGGCTTTACCAGACCGACCAGCCATTCCGCGCCAAGCTTCGGCTTCATTCACAATTGAGCGAACAGCCGGCGCGCACCTCGGCCCACGTCGAGCGGTCCCGCTGCTCGCGGCCCTCCTCATCGTCCTCCACCTCCTCGACGTCCCGCGCGGGGCGGTGCCTGCTCGGCGCCTCGTCGCGGTCTTCGTCCCGCTCCCGCCGGCCGCCGTCGCCTTCCAAGGCGCCGATCGCCGCTTTGGCCAAACCCTTGATGAGCCCCTCCATGGCGAGAGCAGGGGAGTTGGGAAGCGGGGCTGGGGTGGATCCGACTGGCTGTTTGGGATCTGGGTGATGACTGGTGAGGAAGCTGTGCTGTCTCGAGTTGTAGTGCGCCGTGGGTGGACTGTTCGGGTGGAAAAGGAGGGATGATTTGCAGGTGGTGATCGCCGATTGGGCTGGCCGTGGTCGGTGGGGTGGAGTAATCGCGGCGACGAGGATGACCGACGAAATCTCCTGTGTTAATTAACCGCTGCTGCCATTCTCAAAAAGGAAGAAAAAAAATGCTGCTGCCAGACAGCCAGTTCAGCGGGCACAGACGCCTAGCGAGAATATATTTTCTTTTCAAAACGGAAGCCAAAGATTAATTTCATTCCACAATTAAGCAAAAGAGAATTGCTTAGTTACATAATCACTTAGCGGCACACCACAGGATACCCACGCATATACTCCCTCCGTTTTAAATTACTTGTCTTAGATTTGTCTAGATACGGAGGTATCTAGCACTAAAATGAGTCTAGATACATCCGTATCTAAACAAATCCAAGACAAGTAATTCGGAACGGAGGGAGTACCTCTTTAAAGAGGGCATCGTCGAGACATCACACAAGTGTCATCGTCGTTACTCCTCTCCTAGTAAAGCGTCATCGCCATCTCTAAATCCTAAGCAAATGATTTTGACTTCGTTGTAGGCGATCGTCGACCTAATGTAGAGGTTGTAGAGTTATATAAAGATTAGTGTCAAAACACAAACATATGCGACCAGACAGGGTAGACTTGACTTTGTTGAGAACTACAAAGAAGAACTAGACATGGCTAGTGTCACTCACCCAGGGCATTTGGCGTAGACCCGACAATTAACCCAATTGTCGGTTGATTCGGTTATGGGTCTTCGGTTCGGTTTTCATTTCCTACGTGTTCAGTCTTCGGGTTAGGGTTTGGTTTCCACTCTTAGAAATCTGAAATACACACACTAACCGATGTTTCAATAGCCGACGGTATGCGGCTGAGTGATTGTGCCTTGCTGGCCAAAAATCAAGGCCCAACTCATCGCGTCCGACACCGAGAAAAATCTCGAAGCCTCGCATCGCACTCTGGTCGCTCCCAAAATCGCTTCGCTCTTGCCCCCCCCCCCCTTGCCCTAATTAACCCTGGCGGCGGCGGCAACCGCCATTGGCGCCTGCCCTACTGCAAGTCTGCAACACTGCACCGTTGCGTCTATTACATCCTCAGCTTAGAAATTTCCAAGAGCTTAGACTTCATGCAAAATTACTTTGAAATACAACAAGGAAATCCAGTAGAAATGATTCCTAACTATTACATTCCTATAAATTAAATAACACCCAGAGTAAACATTCTATCGTATCACAATCTTATAAAAATTAAAGGAGCCCTAAACTTTCATGCATTAGACAAAACAAGCCCATGCAAACCGTGAAGAAATCCAACTCCTATTTGTCGCCAGCGTAGGTTATAGTGCTTTTTGCAAACCGGCGCACACCCATCCACAACACTGTGTGTCTAAATGGACCAACCCATGTAGGTTTTTTTACTGGTTTTTTGGAAAGCTTTTCATGATTGTTCGGACTTTTTTCTAGGCGATTTTTCTTCTGGATATTCACCCGTACGTGTTTTGCAGGTTTTCTCACTTTGTTTTATTTTTCGTTTCTGTTTTCTATCTTCTTTTTGTTTTCCATTTTTATCGACTTAATGAACTTTTACAAATTTGTGAACATTTTAAAAAAATGTGAATTTTTTTATAAATACAAAAAATTCAAATCCTGTGATTTTTTCCTCAAATTTGTGTTTTTTTCATTTTTGCGAACCGTTTCCAAGTGGTGAACTTTTTTCAATGTTGTGACACTTTTTTTCCAAATTTCCTAAACCTTTTTTCGAAATGTTGAACTTTTTTACTTTTGTGAACCTTTCCTTTTTTGAAAATGTCAATGGTCAACTATCTATTGTCAACGGTCAATGATCGATGATCGCTTTGTCAACAGTCGCAGGTCCACCAGTTAACCGATTTAAAACAAAATGCAGTTGGGCCGGCCAATATAGTCCTACGTGTGAGTGACAGTTATCTAATATGGCGCCAAATAGAAGCTCTCGTGAAGCAAGGGGTTGTGACTGGAGCGCCAGTTATCTTATCTGGCCCCAATCAGAAGCTCTTGTGAAGAAGGGATTGTGGCTAGGAATTAAGCTAGTGGCAAACAAACAGATTTTTTTTGGGTGTGCGTTTAATTTCTAACCCTAGTGCGGCGGCGGCGGCCATTGGCGCCTGCAACACTGCACGAATGCATCCATTACATTCTTTGGCTTATAAAATTTTCGAGAGCTTAGGCTTCATGCGCAACTCCTTTGAAATACAATAAAGAAAATCTGGTAGAAATCATTCCTAACTATTACACTCCTATAAATTAAATAACATCCAAAGCAAACATTCTATGGATCACAATCTTATAAAAAGTACAAGAGCCCTAAACTTTCACGCATTAGATAAAACAAGCCCATGTAAACCGTGAAGGAGTACAACTCCTAGTTGTCACCTTAAACGTCGGTTGTAGTGCTTTTTGTAAACCGGCGCACATCCATATAAGCATTTTTTTCACTGGATTTTTTGGGAAGCTTTTCATGATTGTTCTGATGTAGTTTCTAGGCGGGTTTTCTTCTAGATATTCCCTGATACGGGTTTTGCAAGTTTTCTCACTTTGTTTTATTTTTCGGTTCTGTTTTCTCTCTTCTTTTTTCTTCTTTTTTCGTTTTTCATTTTTTTACTTAATGAACTTTTATCAAATTCGTGATTTTTTTCATTTTATGTTAAGGTTTTTCAAATTATGACTTTTTCAAAAAATCTTGTGATTTTTCCTTGAAATTCTTGATTTTCATTTTTGCGAACCTTTACCAAGTCGTGAACCTTTTTAAAAGAATCTTCGACTTTTTACAATGTTGTGAACCTTCTTTCCAAATTTTCTAAACGTTTTTCAAATTTGTTAAACTTCTTTATTATTGTGAACCATTTTATTTTTTGAAAAAAATCAACAGTCAATCCTCTGTGGTCAACGGCCAACGATCACTAATCACCCTGCCAACGGCTGCAGGTCCATCGGTTAACCGATTTACAACAAAATGCAGTTGAGCCAGCCGATATGACCGTGCGCGTGAGCGCCAATTATCTTATCTCGTGCCAATTAGGAGCTCTCGTGAAGGAAGGGGTTGTGGCTGGAGCGCCAGTTATCTCATCTGGCGCCAATTAGGAGCTCAAGTGAAGGAAGGGGTGGTGGCTGCAGCGCTAGTTATCTCATCTGGCGCCAATTAGGAACTCTCGTGAAGCAAATAGTTGTGGCTGGAAAATAGCTAATGGCAAACAAACAGATTCTTTTGGGGGCGTGTTTAATTTCTAACCCTAGCGCGGCGGCAGCCGCCATTGCCTTGCACAGTTGCAAGCCTGCAACACTACACCGCTGCATCCATTACATTCATTGGCTTATAAAATTTCCAAGAGCTAAGACTTCATGCAAATTCCTTTGAAATGCAATAAAGGAAAACCAATAGAAATGATTCCTAACTATTACATTCCTATAAATTAAATAACACCCATAGTAAACATTATATCGTGTCACAATCTTATAAAAATTAAAGCAGCCCTAAACTTTCACGCATTAGACAAAACAAGCCCATGCAAACCGTGAAGGAGTACAACTCCTATTTGTCCCCTTAGTTGGTTATAGTGCTTTTCGTAAACCGGCGCCCACCCATATAGGTATATTTTCACTGGTTTTTTGGGAAGCTTTTCATGATTGTTCTGATGTTGTTTCTAGGTGGTTTTTCTTCTGGATATTCCCCGGTACAAGTTTTGTAAGTTTTCTCACTTTTGTTTTTTTCGGTTCTGTTTTCTCTCTTATTTTTTCTTTTTTTTCTTTTTTTGACTTAATTAACTTTTATCAAATTCGTGATTTCCTTTTTCATTTTTGTGAAACTTTTCCAAGTCGCAATTGTTTAAAAACAAATCATGAATTTTTCTCATTGTTGTGAACCTTTTTTTTCAAATTTGTTGAACTTTTATTTTATCTTTGTGAACCTTTTCCTTTTTTGAAAAAAGTGAACAGTGAACTCTCTATGGTAATTAGGAGCTCTCATGAAGGAAGGGGTTGTGGTCGGGAATTAAGCTAATGGCAAACAAGAGATTTTGCGGTTAAGTTTAGGGTGAGGTCGAAGGCAGATGGGTTTAACTGGGCTTTGGTGGCGGTATATGGTGCGGCACAGCCCGAACAAAAACCGGAGTTCTTGGCGGATCTGGTTAGGATTTGCGGCTCTAAGCAACTGCCTATCCTGGTGGGAGGTGATTTCAACATTATAAGGAGGCGAGAGGAGAAGATCAATGATAATTTTGACGGTATATGGTCATTCATGTTCAATACCATCATTGAAAGCTTGGATCTGAGAGAGATAGAGCTTTCGGGCATAAAATTTACCTGGGCCAATGCGATGCCGATTCCAATGTTTGAAAAGCTGGATCGTGTTCTGGCAAGTGTAGAATGGGAACAGAAGTTTTCCTTCATCACAGTTCAGTCTCTCTCTCGGGGTATTTCTGACCACACGCCTTTATTTCTGGATTCTGGTGAGGCCTCCCACCTGGGAAACAAGAACTTATTCTCGTTTGAGATGGCTTGGTTTGAGAGAGAAGGCTTCCTTGATTTCGTAGCCAGAGAGTGGGCTAAGGATGTAGGAGGTAGAACTGCGCTTGAGCGCTGGCAGAATAAAATTAGACACCTGAGAAGTTTCCTACGTGGGTGGGCTAAGCATCTTAGCGGGGTTTATAAGGTTGAAAAGGAACGGCTCCTCAACCCTATTCACTCCTTAGATGTAAAAGCAGAAACCACGATTCTGCCAGCCGTAGAGCTCCATGCCAAGCTTGACACTGAGATGAGGCTGAAAGAACTTCTTCGTGAAGAAGAATTAAAGTGGGCTCTGCGGGCCAAAGTCCGAAGAGTGGTCCAGGGGGACGCGAACACTCAATTCTTCCACATGATCGCCAATGGTAAACACAGGAAGAAGAGGATCTTTCAGCTTGAACAAGATGAAGGTGAAAGGATCGATATGGTTGACTAGAGGGGGGGTGAATAGGCAACTAACAATTTTTAACTTTTCTTTACCAAATTAAACTTTGCATCAAAGTAGGTTGTCTAGATGTGCAACTAGGTGAGCAACCTATATGATGCAACAACAACAAGCAAGCAAGCAAGCAAGAGAAGTAACACTAAAGAGCTTGCACAAGTAAAGGTAAGAGATAACCAAGAGTGGATCCGGTGAAGACGAGGATGTGTTACCGAAGTTCCTTCCTTTTGAGGGGAAGTACGTCTCCGTTAGAGCGGTGTGGAGGCACAATGCTCCCCAAGAAGCCACTAGGGCCACCGTATTCTCCTCACGCCCTCACACAATGCGAGATGCCGTGATTCCACTATTGGTGCCCTTGAAGGCGGCGACCGGACCTTTACAAACAAGGTTGGGGCAATCTCCACAACTTAATCGGAGGCTCCCAACAATACCATGAAGCTTCACCACAATGGACTATGGCTCCGTGGTGACCTCGACCGTCTAGGGTGCTCAAACACCCAAGAGTAACAAGATCCGCTAGGGATAGGTGGGGGAATAAAAAATCTCTTGGTGGAAGTGTAGATCGGGGCCTTCTCAACCACTCCCGAGCAAATCAATAAGTTTGATTGGCTAGAGAGATAGATCGGGCGAAAATGGAGCTTGGAGCATTAATGGAGCTTGAGGGGGAAGAGGTAAGTCAACGGGGAAGAAGGGGACCCCCTTTTATAGTGGGGGCAACAATCCAACCGTTGCCCCACTAAACAGCCCCGCATAGGGCGGTACTACCGCTTGAGTGGGGGTACTACCGCTGAGCCAACGGTACTGCCGTTCCACCTAGCGGTACTGCCGCGCAAAGGAGAGAAGTAGGGACTGCTACGTCTCGAGCTAGCGTTGGTTTTCCCGGAAGAGGAGGGGGTGATGCAGCACAGTAGCGTAAGTATTTCCCTCAGTTTTTGAGAACCAAGGTATCAATCCAGTATGAGGTCACGCGCAAGTCCCTCGTACCTGCACAAAATGGTAGCAACTCGCAACCAACGCTTAGGGGTTGTCAATCCCTTCACGGTCACTTACGAGAGTGAGATCTGATAGAAATGATATTTTTGGTATTTTTGGTATAAAGATGCAAAGTAAAAAGTAAAAGCAAAAATAAAGTAATGGAGATTGATATGATGAGAATAGACCCGGGGGCCATAGGTTTCACTAGTGGCTTCTCTCAAGAGCATAGATATTCTACGGTGGGTGAACAAATTATTGTTGAGCAATTGATAGAATTGAGCATAGTTATGAGGTTATCTAGGTATGATCATGTATATAGGCATCACGTCCGTGACAAGTAGACCGACTCCTGCCTGCATCTACTACTATTACTCCACTCATCGACCGCTATCCAGCATGCATCTAGAGTATTAAGTTAAAAACAGAGTAACGCCTTAAGCAAGATGACATGATGTAGAGGAATAAATTCATGCAATATGATAAATACCCCATCTTGTTATCCTCGATGGCAACAATACAATACGTGCCTTGCAACTCTTTCTGCCACTGAGTAAGGACACCGCAAGATTGAACCCAAAGCTAAGCACTTCTCCCATTGCAAGAACTACCAATCTAGTTGGCCAAACCAAACGGATAATTCGAAGAGACTTGCAAAGATAACTCAATCATACATAAAAGAATTCAGAGAAGATTCAAATATTATTCATAGATAAGTTGGATCATAAACCCACAATTCATCGGTCTCAACAAACACACCGCAAAAGGAAGATTACATCGAATAGATCTCCACGAGAGAGGGGGAGAACATTGTATTGAGATCCAAAAAGAGAGAAGAAGCCATCTAGCTACTAGCTATGGACCCGAAGGTCTGAAGTAAACTACTCACACTTCATCGGAAGGGCTATGATGTTGATGTAGAAGCCCTCCGTGATGGATACCCTCTCCGGCGGAGCTCCGGAACAGGCCCCAAGATGGGATCTCGTGGATACAGGAAGTTGCGGCGGTGGAATTAGGTTTTTGGCTCCGTCTTTGGTCTAATGGGGGTACGTAGGTATATATAGGAGGAAGGAGCACGTTGGTGGAGCTCCGAGGGGCCCACGAGGCAGGGGGCGCGCCCTCCACCCTCGTGACCTCCCCGGAAACTTCTTGGAGTAGGGTCCAAGTCTCCTGGATCACGTTCGATGAGAAGATCACGTTCCCGAAGGTTTCATTCCGTTTGGACTCCGTTTGATATTCTGTTTCCTCGAAATACTGAAATAGGCAAAAAAACAGCAATTCTGGGCTGGGCCTCCGGTTAATAGGTTAGTCCCAAAAATAATGTAAAAGTGGAAAATAAAGCCCAATATAGTCCAAAACAGTAGATAAAGTAGCATGGAGCAATCAAAAATTATAGATACGTTGGAGACGTATCAGGCATGCCCAAGCTTAATTCCTGCTCGTCCTCGAGTAGGTAAATGATAAAAAGAGAATTTTTGATGCGGAGTGATACTTTGGCATAATTTCAATGTAAATCTTCTTAATCATGGTATGAATATTCAGATCCGAAAGGTTCAAGACAAAAGTTCATATTGACATAAAAAATGATAATACTTCAAGCATACTAATCAAACAATTATGTCATCTCAAAATAACATGGCCAAAGGAAGTTCATCCCTACAAAATCATATAGTTAGGCTATGCTTCATTTTCGTCACACAAAGATGTTCCCAACTTCTATACCCCCGATGACAAGCCAAGCCATTGTTTCATACTCAAATAATCTCAAACTTTTTCAACCTTCACGCAATACATGAGCGCGAGCCATGGACATAGCACTATGGGTGGTATAGAATATGATGATGGGGATTGTGTGGAGAAGACAAAAAAGGAGAAAGTCTTACATCAACGAGGCTAATCAATGAGCTATGGAGATGCCCATCAATTGATGTTAATGCAAGGAGTAGGGATTGCCATGCAACGGATGCACTAGAGCTAAGAATGCTCAACAAAAGAAAACTAGTGGGTGTGCATCCAACTTGCTTGCTCATGAAGACCTAGGGCATTTTGAGGAAGCCCATCGTTGGAATATACAAGCCAAGTTCTATAATGAAAAATTCCCACTAGTATGAACAAGACAACTTATGAGACTCACTATATGAAAATCATGGTGCTACTTTGATGCACAATATATGAGACTCACTACATGAAGAACAAGGTGCTACTTTGAAGCACAAGTGTGGAAAAAAGAGATAGTAGCATTGCCCTTTTAATTTTCTCTTTTTTTGGGGCCTTTCTTTTTTTTCTTTTTGGCCTTTCTCTCTCTTTTTTTGATTGGGCAATGCTCTAATAATGATGATCATCACACTTCTATTGATTACAACATAATGATTACAACTTGATACTAGAACAAGATATGACTCTATATGAATGCATCCGGTGGTGTACCGGGATGGTGCAATGAATCAAGAGTGACATGTATGGAAAATAATGCATGGTGGCTTTGCCACAAATACGATGTCAACTACAAGATCATGCAATGGCAATATGACAAAAGTAAAGCATGTCATGATGATGATGATGGAAGTTGCATGGCAATATATCTCGGAATGGCTATGGAAATGCCATGATAGGTAGGTATGGTGGCTGTTTTGATGAAGATATAGGGAGGTTTATGTGTGAAAGAGCGTATCATATCACGGGGTTTGGATGCACCGGCGAAGTTTGCACCAACTCTCAATGTGAGAAAGGGCAATGCACGGTTCCGAAGAGGCTAGCAAATGGCGGAAAGGTAAAAGTGCGTATAATCCATGGACTCAACATTATTCAAAAGAACTCATATACTTATTGCAAAAATTTAGAAGTCATCAAAAATCAAGTACTACGCGCATGCTCCTAGGGGGATAGATTGGTAGGAAAAGACCATCGCTCGTCCCCGACCGCCACTCATAAGGATGCACAAGCCAGGTACACTTCATGCTTCAAATTTGTTACACAACTTTAACCATACGTGCATGCTACGGGACTTGCTAACTTCAACACAAGTATTTCTCAAATTCACAACTACTCAACTAGCACGACTATGATATTATCACCTCCATATCTCAAAACAATTATCAAGCATCAAACTTATCTTAGTATTCAACCCACTAAAAAGAAAGTTTCACATATCTTGAATACCAAGTATATTAACATTAAGCAAATTACCATGCTATTAACAACTCTCAAAATAATCTAAGTGAAGCATGAGAGATCAAGTTTCTTTAAAACAAACCACCACCGTGCTCTAAAAGATCTAAGTGAAGCACTAGACCAAAAATTATCACGCTCAAAAAGATATAAGTGAAGCACATAGAGTAAACTATCAAGCTCAAAAGATATAAGTGAAGCACATAGAGTATTCTAACAAATTTCAATTCATACATGGCTCTCTCAAAAGGTGTGTACAGCAAGTATGATTGTGGTGGACTAACAAGCAAAGACACAAATAATACAAGACGCTCCAAGCAAAACACATATCATGTGGTGAATAAAAATATAGCTCCAAGTAAATTACCGATGGAAGTGGACAAAAGAGTGGATGCCTTCCGGGGCATCCCCAAGCTTTGACTTTTTGGTGTCCTTGGATTATCTTGGGGGTGCCATGGGCATCCCCAAGCTTAGGCTCTTTCCACTCCTTATTCCATAATCCATCAAAAGAATTCACCCAAAACTTGAAAACTTCACAACACAAAACTCAATATAAATCTCGTGAGCTCCGTTAGAGAAAGAAAACAAAAGACTACTTTAAGGTACTGTAGTGAACTTGTTCTTTATTTGTATTGGTGTTAAACCTACTGTATTCCAACTTCTCTATGATTTATAAACTATTTTACTAGCCATAGATTCATCAAAATAAGCAAACAACACACGCAAAACAGAATCTGTCAAAAACAGAACAGTCTGTAGTAATCTGTTACTAACGCAAACTTCTGGAACTCCAAAACTTCTACAAAAATTAGACGACCTGGGAAATTTGTTTATTGATTAGCAGCAATTGGAATCACTATTTTATCACGTTCTGGTGATTTTTGAAAATTCGGGCACTGAGCACAAAGATTCTGGAAATTACAGCAAGATCAAATAACTATCTTCCAAGAAGATCTAATAGGTTTAACTTGGCACAAACACTAATTAAAAGATAAAACCACATATAAACAGAATCTAGATGGATTATTTATTCCTAAATATAACCAAAAACAAAAAACACAAAATAAAATTGGGTTGCCTCCCAACAAGCGTTATCGTTTAACGCCCCTAGCTAGGCATAAAAGCAAGGATAGATCTAGGTATTGCCATCTTTGGTAGGCAATCCATAAGTGGCTCTCATGATAGATTCATATGGTAATTTTATTTTCTTTCTAGGAAAGTGTTTCATTCCCTTCTTTAAGGGAAATTGGAATTTAATATTCCCTTCCTTCATATCAATAATTGCACCAATCGTTCTAAGGAAAGGTCTACCAAGAATAATAGGACATGAAGAATTGCAATCTATATCAAAAACGATAAAATCTACGGGCACATAATTCCTATTTGCAACAATAAGAACATCATTAATTCTTCCCATAGCCTTTTTAATAGTGGAATCCGCAAGATGCAAGTTTAGAGAGCAATCTTCAAAGTCACAAAAATCTAGCAAATCACACAAAGCTTTGGGGATAGTAGAGACACTAGCACCCAAATCACACAAAGCATGAAACTCGTAATTTTTAATTTTAATCTTAATTGTAGGTTCCACTCATCATGGAGTTTTCTAGGGATAGAAACTTTCAACTCAAGCTTTTCTTCATAAGATTGCATTAAGGCGTCAACAATGTGTTTGGTAAAGGCCTTATTTCGACTATAAGCATGAGGAGAATTTAACACGGATTGCAACAAGGAAATACAATCAATTAAAGAGCAATTTTCATAGTTAAATTCCTTGAGATCCAAAATAGTGGGTTTAGCAATATCTAGATTTTTATTTTTTTAATCCCTTTTTTATCAATTTCCTCATCAGGATCTAAAAACTCAGAATTCTTAGAATGCCTTCTAGGTAAGGGAAGATCATAATCAGATTCATCAAGATTCATATTGCAAAATAAAGATTTAATAGGGGACACATTAATAACTTTCAGATCTTCATCTTGATTCTCATAGTTATTCGATTTAGCGGCCATCTTATTGACTAAGGTGGCTTGCATATCCGAAATTTCAGCGGTCATTTTTTCAAGATGAGCAATTTGGGCTCTTACACCATCAAATTCTTTGGACATATCATCGAGCTCTTTATTCATATAACTCATAAAACTCTTTTGTTCCTTAAGCTCATTTCTAAAGAAATTATTATGCTCAAATTGCAAGACAATAAACTTCCTGACATTGTTTTCGATATCATCTAGCCTTTTAAGGTGAAGATCACCAAAATTAGGTAAGGCCATCGTGATGAACAAGCAAGCAAACTAACACACGAGCAAACAAAAGGCAACGGGAAAGAGAGAGCGAATAAAACGGCAAGGGTGAAGTGGGGGAGAGGAAAACGAGAGGCAAATGTCAAATAATGTAATGCGGGAGATAGAGATTGTGATGGGTACTTGGTATGTTGACTTTTGCATAGGCTTCCCCGGCAACGGCACCAGAAATGGCTCGTTGATGGGAGAGTAAATCTTGACTTGACTTGGCGTAGGCCTCCCCGGCAATGGCGCCGAAAATCCTTCTTGCTACGTCTCGAGCTAGCGTTGGTTTTCCCCGAAGAGGAGGGGGTGATGCAGCACAGTAGCGTAAGTATTTCCCTCAGTTTTTGAGAACCAAGGTATCAATCCAGTATGAGGTCACGCGCAAGTCCCTCGTACCTGCACAAAATGGTAGCAACTCTCAACCAACGCTTAGGGGTTGTCAATCCCTTCACGATCACTTACGAGAGTGAGATCTGATAGAAATAATATTTTTGGTATTTTTGGTATAAAGATGCAAAGTGAAAAGTAAAAGAAAAAATAAAGTAATGGAGATTGATATGATGAGAATAGACCCGGGGGCCATAGGTTTCACTAGTGGCTTCTCTCAAGAGCATAGATATTCTACGGTGGGTGAACAAATTACTGTTGAGCAAATGATAGAATTGAGCATAGTTATGAGGTTATCTAGGTATGATCATGTATATAGGCATCACGTCCGTGACAAGTAGACCTACTCCTGCCTGCATCTACTACTATTACTCCACTCATCGACCGCTATCCAGCATGCATCTAGAGTATTAAGTTAAAAACAGAGTAACCCCTTAAGCAAGATGACATGATGTAGAGGAATAAATTCATGCAATATGATAAATACCCCATCTTGTTATCCTCGATGGCAACAATACAATACGTGCCTTGCAACTCTTTCTGTCACTGACTAAGGACACCGCAAGATTGAACCCAAAGCTAAGCACTTCTCCCATTGCAAGAACTACCAATCTAGTTGGCCAAACCAAACGGATAATTCGAAGAGACTTGCAAAGATAACTCAATCATACATAAAAGAATTCAGAGAAGATTCAAATATTATTCATAGATAAGTTGGATCATAAACCCACAATTCATCGATCTCAACAAACACACCGCAAAAAGAAGATTACATCGAATAGATCTCCATGAGAGAGGGGGAGAACATTGTATTGAGATCCAAAAAGAGAGAAGAAGCCATCTAGCTACTAGCTATGGACCCGAAGGTCTGAAGTAAACTACTCACACTTCATCGGAAGGGCTATGATGTTGATGTAGAAGCCCTCCGTGATGGATGCCCTCTCTGGCGGAGCTCCGAAATAGGCCCCAAGATGGGATCTCGTGGATATAGGAAGTTGCGGCGGTGGAATTAGGTTTTTGGCTCCGTCTTTGGTCTAATGGGGGTACGTAGGTATATATAGGAGGAAGGAGCACGTCGGTGGAGCTCCGAGGGGGCCATGAGGCAGGGGGGCGCGCCCTCCACCCTCGTGACCTCCCCGGAAACTTCTTGGAGTAGGGTCCAAGTCTCCTGGATCACGTTCGGTGAGAAGATCACGTTCCCGAAGGTTTCATTCCGTTTGGACTCCGTTTGATATTCTGTTTCCTCGAAATACTGAAATAGGCAAAAAACAACAATTCTGGGCTGGGCCTCCGGTTAATAGGTTAGTCCCAAAAATAATATAGAAGTGGAAAATAAAGCCCAATATAGTCCAAAATAGTAGATAAAGTAGCATGGAGCAATAAAAAATTATAGATACGTTGGAGACGTATCAGGGACCTAGACCCAGAGCGGTACTACCTCGGTGGTGAGGGCGGTACTACCGCTGAGAAGCGGTACTACCGCCTCTACTGCCGCAAAACCCGACACGAGAAAAATAGCCCTCGAGTCGAGGCGGTAGGAACCTGGCAAGCCAGCGGTAGTACTGTTGCGGAGTCACCGGCGGTACTACCGCTGTGGGGCGGTACTGCCGCTTGTGACCCCTCAGCGGTACTACCGCTGGGTACCATGGTACTACCGCTGGGACCCAGACAAAGCCCACAAGCAAAGAGAAGATCTCTCCATCGAAGCGGAAGGGCTCGAAGGGTGAGAAGCGGATGTGTATGTGTTGATTCCACCCAAACAATACCAAAGCGGACCCCCTCTTGATAGTACGGTGCCCTCTACACAACTAGTCCACCGAAAGAGAAACGAAAAAGCAACACCGTCTTGAATGACACTCCGAGGGGAAGAAATCGTCTCGTGCCAAGGATGAATCTCTGAAATGTTTAAAGCACACGATTAGTCCGCAAGCACGTTGTCATCAATCACCAAAACCACATCGAGAGAGATATGCCTCAACAATCTCCCCCTTTTTGGTGGATTGATGACAACTAGGGATTTGCACAAGGAAAAGATATAAAAGTAAGGATACTTAGAACTACAAAATATAGACAGGCTCCCCCTGAATGTGTGCACCTAGTTAGTGGAGCCTTTGGAATGCAAGACACACACATTCGGATCAACACCCCCCTATATTTTATAGTCCAACAATTCTAAGCACAAGATATATGAGAGAAGGGTATAAAACAGGATAAGCATGCAACTCATAAGATATTACAGTACTGAATAGACATAAGTAATAAGGTAGCGATAGGGAGCATATGTCTCACACCATATGTCTAGAACTTAGGTCTCACTGGCACCAAACCAAACCAAGCAAAGACAACTAGAAAACACACGAGAAAACACAAGACACAAAGACACACTCGCAACACAGCAACAACACAAATCCCTAAACTCTCTCCCCCTTTGGCATCGAGACACCAAAAGGGCAAAGAGCGTTGCTACGGTTCCAGGTGATGGTAAGCTGAGGATCTCGAACATCACATCTCAGCGTGATCATCTGCATCTCCGTCGTTGGTCGGAAACTGCTCGGCGTCTGAATCAGTCCAAGGGCAATGCTGGTGAATCCATTCCTCCTCTTCAGTGATCTGTCCCTCAGAACCGCTGGCAACAGTCGCACCCAGGTGATGCATGAGCTCCTTGTGGCGCACCCTGGCCTGCTTCTCAGCCACATGAGTCATGTACTGACCATGAGACTCCATGCAGAAAAGCTTCTTCATCTTGCGTTTAAGCTTCTTTGCCCAAGAAGGTTCTCCACTAGCGGGCCCAAAGTCCTCCTCGTGATCATTAGTTGCAGCCTCACCCTCGGTCTCCATGGCAGCAGCAGCAGTAGATAGACCCCCGAGTTTGGGCGCTGGGGTGCCCCATTTGTCCTTCTTCCTCAGATACTTGATCTCATGAGAAACCAAGTCTCCAGTTTCCAACAGCACTCTGGGACACAAGCTTAGGCCTTCTCAATGAGCCTCATGATGAATGGACCATATATCGGGCACTTGCGCTCAGAAACAGCGGAGAGAAGTTCAGACCACATAACATGAGAAATGTCCAGGCTCTTGCTTCCTTCTCATGCTGGCAGAAAAGAAGCATGTCCACGAGATAGGAGTGGACCATATCTAGATTCCCGATGCGAGGGAAGAGAGTCTCAGGAAGACACGATGAAGAATGTCCAGATACGTAGACAGCTCATAGGTTTCCTTCTTAGTCACTGGGTGAACCTTCACAGTGCAGTAGGCCCAAAGGGCTTGCTTGTGAGTGGATGTAGCATCGCGGTGAGGGCGGAAGCCTACTTGAGTCTCAAGCCCTTGATCTTCCACATCAAGTAACTCCATGAAGGCCTTCCACTTGACGGAAAGCAACTTGCCATTGGTCATCCAAGTCAGAGTCCTGTCGGCATCAGTTCCAAGATGAACGGTGGCAAAGAATTGAGCCACCAAATCTGCATCGAAATCCTTGTTGAACTGCATGATCCTGAGGATGTTCAGCTGAGAACACATATGAAAGGCTTCGCCAAAGTACTCAGGGTCCTTCTCCATGGCATCTGTGTCGATGGAGCGAACATCAACATAGAGATTCTTCTTGGCCTTGATCACATCAAAATAGATGGCAAACTGAAAGCGGTTCCAGAACGGGCGGTTGACCAAAGTGGGATCTTGGTCTGCTTCATAGGGGTTGCGGCGACGCTTTTCCCAAAACTCCTTGGCAGTCATCTCAGTCACAGTCTTTCCCTTTGACTTGTTGGTGGATCTCTTCGACTGCTGAGGTGGTGGTGGAGCACTTGCGGATGCGCCTGCCGGTGGCGGTTGAGTACTAGAGGAACCACCTGCTGGCTCAGAGGTGCGGTAGTGCTTTGACATTGCACGCCCGGGGTTGACACGGCGAGCTTGAGGCTCAGGATGTTCATCACCTGGAACCAAACACAAGAACACGCAAAACAACCAGAAAGAACGAGCATAAGCCAACAAACACAACAAAAAGGATCAAGGTATGGCAGGAACATGATGGAACTTGGCAGGCAGCGATAGTACCACGACATGCACGCGGCAGTACCGCCCAAGCGGTAGTACTGCTCCAAAGAGAGCAGTAGTGCCGCTCGAGGCGGGGAAACCGTAGTTCCCTACTACCGTGGTCAGATCCGGCACTACCGGCCTGCCAAATTCAAAAATATTCCTACCAAACTCTAATCTAGAAAGTCTAGTTGCCTTCTCCAACCTACTCAAGCCTAGATTTAGCCAAAAATCTAGAGATGCAACCACCATTGCCCCTAAGACGCAAGATCTGAAAACGAGACGAAAGGAGAGAAGGAACGGGGGCAATACCGGAATCCATGGCAAGAGAACGAGGTGGGGATCGACTCCACCGAAGGAAATGGAGAGGGACGCCCCAGAGACGAAGATCCGCCAGAGCCCTCCCGCGGTGATGCGTGGCTGGAGAGAGGAAGAAGAACGAGGGGGCGAAGCGAATGGGTATGGGGGAGAAGAAACCTCCCCCTACCCTGATATAACCCCCTGGTCCCATCCTGCGGCAGTAATACCATGCTGGGGGGCGGTAGTACCGCGCTGGGGGGCGGTAGTACCGCCCAGCACGCCACGACAACTAAACAACACGGCTTAGCTCGAGAAAAAAAAGAACAAAAGGCAAGAAAAAGAGAGAACACACCAGCAAGAGGCCAAGACACACCTCTTCAAGAGAGGGCGGTGGCCGAGGCCACCTATGTTTGAGTCAAGAGGTATGGCGCCGCGAATATTTTAACCTTGGGCCCATGACCAAAACTCGTCTTTGAAGCACAAGTACCATCAACAATGGCTAATGTGAGAGACTTGATCAATTTATGCATAAAGGGGGGAGGGAGAGTTCATTGAGAGAACAACACTCCCCCTATGTCCATGCCTACATCTAAACTAGACAACAAATTGAGTGTGGTGGGGTGTGCAAGGGTTCAAGTCACATTGCTCGAATCAATGATATTTAGCTCATGCGTGAACTCGCAAAATCTTGCTTCATCCAAGGGCTTCATGAAAATATCTGCAAGGTTATCATGAGTGTTGACATAGTTGAGCTTGATCTCTCCTCGCCTAATGTGATCCCGGATGAAGTGATACAGAATCTCAATATGCTTCGTCTTGAAGTGTTGCACCGGGTTGGGAGAGATCTTGATGGCACTTTCATTGTCACATCAAAGAGGCACTTTGTCACAAATGACACCGTAATCCATTAAAGTTTGCCTCATCCATAAGAGTTGTGCACAACAACTACCAGCCGCTACATACTCCGCTTCGGTGGATGAGAGAGACACACAACTTTGCTTTTTGGAAGACCAACTTACCAAAGAGCAACCAAGGAATTGGCACCCTCGGGAAGTGGACTTCCTATCCACTTTGTCTCCCGCCCAATAGGAATCCGAATACCCTACAAGCTTGAAGTTTGCTCCTCTTGGGTACCATAAGCCAAAGTTTGGGGTATGAGCCAAATATCGAAAGATTCGTTTGACCGCCACATAGTGACTTTCCTTAGGTGCGGCTTGAAACCGTGCACAAATTCCCACACTCAACATGATATCCGGTCTAGATGCACAAAGGTAAAGCAAGGAGCCAACCATGGAGCGATATACCTTTTGATCCACCGCTTTACCATTGGGATCTATGTCAAGTTGGCACTTGGTGGGCATTGGAGTGGAAGCCGGCTTGACATCACTTAGTTTGAATCTCTGGAGCATGTCTTGAGTGTATTTGGCTTGGTTGATGAAGGTTCCTTCTCTTCTTTGCTTCACTTTGAACCCTAGAAAGAACTTCAACTCTCCATGGAAGACATCTCGAACTTTGAGGTCACGAGAGCGGCAAATTCCTCATTGAAAGCTTTGTTAGGGGAACCAAAGATAATATCATCAACATATAATTGGCACACAAAAAACTCCCCTTTGACCTTCTTAGTAAAAAGAGTGGGGTCGATTAGCCCAACTTCAAAACCATGGTCTTGTAACAACTCGGTAAGGTGGTCATACCACGCACGTGGGGCTTGTTTAAGGCCATAGAGTGCCTTATCGAGTTGATACACATGATCGGGAAAGTAGGGATCCTCGAACCCGGGGGGTTGCTTGACATAAACAAATTCATTAATAGGACCATTAAGAAAAGCACTCTTCACATCCATTTGTTGTAACTTAAAGTTATGATGAGAAGTATATGCAATCAACATGCAAATGGATTCAATACGAGCAACGGGAGCAAAGGTTTCACCGTACTCGATACCCTCGACTTGGGAGTAGCCTTGTGCTACCAAACGAGCCTTGTTGCGAATGATAATCCCATGGGCATCTTGCTTGTTCTTAAATATCCACTTGGTTCCAATGACATTGTGGTTCCCCGTCGGTCTTGGCACCAATCTCCACACTTTGTTGTGCTCGAATTTGTTGAGTTCTTCATGCATGGCATTGAGCCAATCCGGATCTTCGAGCGCCTCATAGACCTTGTGGGGTTCGACACAAGAGACAAACACGTGATGTTCACAATAGTTTGCTAATTGTCTACGAGTGCTTACCCCCTTTCTTAATCTTCCAAGCACATTCGTCATGAGATGATCCTTGGTGGAGAGCTTGGAAGCATCCTTGGCGGCACGACGCTCCATTTCCTCCTTAGGGGTGAGATGAGGAGTGGTCACTTGATCATCTTGAGCGTCGTCTTGAGCCTGTTCTCGTTCTTGAACTTGCTCGGAGGAGAGAACTTGACCTTGGGCATCACTTGGTGTGTCAACACCGTCTTGAGCATGATCTTGCCCTTGGTCTTGTTCTTGAGGGTGAGGGCCTTCACGTTGTTCTTCGGAAGCGTGTGGGCCTTGGGTTGGTGATGGCTCCACTTGAGTGGAGCATTGTCCTTCTCCTTCGTCCACAAGGGGTTCCTCAATGGGTAGGATAAAACCAGCACCCATTCTTCTTATGGCTTGAGGAGAAATTTCATCACCTACATCACAAGTGCCACTTTGCTCCACTTGGGAGCCATTATTCTCATCAAACTCCACGTTACACGTCTCCTCAATAAGTCTCGTGGATTTATTGAGGACACGGTAAGCATGAGAGTTTGTAGCATAACCAACAAATATGCCCTCATAAGCTCTAGCCTCAAATTTAGACAACCGAACACCTTTCTTGAGAATGAAACAGTTACACCCGAACACCCGAAAGTACTTAAGGTTGGGCTTGTTACCTGTGAGTATCTCATATGGAGTCTTGTTCAAGCCCTTGCATAGGTAGAGCCGATTGTACACATGACACGCGGTGTTGATGGCTTCGGCCCAAAAGTTGTATGGAGACTTGAACTCCGCCATCATGGTCCTTGCCACATCCATCAACGTCTGGTTCTTCCTCTCAGCAACACCGTTTTGTTGAGGGGTGTAAGGTGCGGAATATTGATGCTTGATCCCCTCATCACTAAGAAACTCATCCAAGGTGTAGTTCTTGAACTTGGTGCCGTTGTCACTTCTTATTGTCAAGATCTTTGCATTGTGTTGACGTTGTGCTTCATTTGCAAAGTCAATGACGGTTTGTTGGGTCTCGATCTTCCTCTTGAAGAAATACACCCAAGTGTATCTTGAGTAGTCATCCACAATCACCAAGCAATACTTCCTACCCCCAAGACTATCAAAGGATGGAGGCCCAAAGAGATCCAAGTGAAGGAGCTCCAAAGGCCACTTTGAGTAAATGATAGTCGTGCGGGGGTGAGCCTTCTCATGTAGCCTTCCTTCGATACAAGCACTGCAAGCACGATCTTTAGCAAAACTAGCATTGTTAGTCCACGGACATGGTCCCCCTTGAGAAGACTTTGCAAAGATCTCATATTGACATGGGCTAAACGGCGATGCCAAAGCCATCCCACATCAACTTTAGCCATTAGGCATGTCGCAGTCTTAGTGGGTCGCTCCGAAAAGTTAATCACATATAGACCGTTTGTCGGTGTCAAAACCGGCGGATCTCGGGTAGGGGGTCCCGAACTGTGTGTCTAGGCCGGATGGTAACAGGAGGCAAGGGACACGAAGTTTTACCCAGGTTCGTGCCCTCTCGATGGAGGTAAAACCCTACGTCCTGCTTGATTAATATTGATGATATGGGTAGTACAAGAGTAGATCTACCACGAGATCGAGGAGGCTAAACCCTAGAAGCTAGCCTATGGTATGATTGTTGATGTGTACGTTGTCCTACGGACTAAACCCTCCGGTTTATATAGACATCGGAGAGGGTTAGGGTTACACAAAGTCGGTTACAATGGTAGGAGATCTTCATATCCGTATTGCCAAGCTTGCCTTCCACGCCAAGGAAAGTCCCTACCAGACACGGGACGGAGTCTTCAATCTTGTATCTTCATAGTCCAGGAGTCCGGCTGAAGGTATAGTCCGGCCATCCGAACACCCCCTAATCTAGGACTCCCTCAGTAGCCCCTGAACCAGGGCTTCAATGACAACGAGTCCGGCGCGCAGATTGTCTTCGGCATTGCAAGGCGGGTTCCTCCTCCAAGTACTTCATAGAAGATTTTGAACACGAAGATAGTGTCCGGCTCTGCAAAATAAGTTTCCACATATTGCCATAGAGAGAATAATATTTACACCAATCTAATCTGCTGACGTATTCCGTAGCGTGTCACACCACGGCCAAGCCTTTATCCGAGTCGTTTCATTATCCCACCTCAGCGCGTCATGCGAGGCGGTTTCCTTGGCACGTCTTGTTAAAGCAGAGATCGTGTCCCCTTATCCCGGGATTCTCATCAATACGGGCGTGGGTAACCCAACCGCTTCTAGGACTCCTAGATTATAGGCAAGTCCAAACGGACACGGAGAGGACGCTTGATATTCACCCTCTTTATAAAGGGGACAAGGCTTTTATTTTTCCCTCCCGTGCTCAATCGAATCCTTCCCCCACCTCAAGCTCAAACGCCCGAAGTTCAGGTCAGGCGCCCCGAACCTTCAGTCATGTCCGGATCTAGCCTTCAAGGCCGATGGATGCCTTCCACCGTCACGGAAGAAGACATCAAGAAGTTGAGGGAGGCCAGATATCTGACCGCCGAGATTTTGCATCGGCTGCCTCCCCGAGGGCAGGCCGTCCCCACCCCCGAACCCAACGAGAACGTCGTGTTCGTTTCCCACTTCCTCCGAGGCCTAGGCCTTGCCCTGGATCCTTTCGTCAGGGGTTTGATGTTTTACTACGGGCTAGATTTTCATGATCTAGCTCCGGACTCCTTTCTTCATATCACGACATTTATTATCGTGTGCGAGGCCTTCCTCCGGGTTACCCCTCACTTTGGCCTATGGCTCAAGACCTTTGAAGTGAAGCCGAAGCTGGTCGAGGGGCAACATGCAGCGTGTGGAGGTGCCTCAATACGCAAGATGACGGGAGCTCCATGGCCCAAAGGTTCCATCCCAGAGGTGTCTGAATTGTGGCAACAGGAGTGGTTCTACATCACGGCTCCTAGAAGTGCCAAGTGGGCGGCCCCCCTGTTTTCCGCTCGGGCCCCCCCACCACAGCTGATGTCATGGATCAGCAGAGGTCTGAGCTGGGGTCCAGTCAAGGACGTGCCTATACTGCAAGGCCGCATTCGAGATCTCTTCAATGGAGATTTCAGTTTGGTTGCGGTGATACAGGTTATGCTGGTTCGTCAAGTCCAGCCTTGCAAACGCCGGCCTCTTCGCCTGTGGGAGTTCAATCCCGAGGGACCGCGTGCCATTCAAAATTTTCTCGGCCTGACGCACGAGGAGATGTACAAGTCATTCTTCGGACCTCAGACGGAGTGTCCGGAAATCACCGAGGACGTGGGCCTGAGTAGTAACCGCACCGCCGAACAGGTAAGGCATCTTCCGGCCGAACATACTTTCTCTACTTTGTTACGAAGTTATTTCTGAGAGTTCGCTTTTTGACCAGGACTGGCTAACAAAGGCGAAGTTGATTCGGTGTTCGGCCCCCCTCCCTGAGGGTTTGGAAAATCCGGTATTGGAAAAGATGCTCCAGACCGCACCTTGCCCGGAGCCCTTGAAGGAAGATACTGTGGAGGATAATGCGGGCGGACGCGGGCCCCCAACGCTGCCCATTCTAGCCGAGGGAGCGAGCGTCTCCATGAGGGAAGGCGACCAGAAGAGGAAAAGGACTGCGCCCGGGGATTCGGAAGCCGAAGCTTCCAAACGGGAGAAGAAGTCTCCCACAGAGGGTCCCACCTTGGGGGGCGCTGTTGCCGCACAAAGTCCGCGGGGGGATCAATTCTCCCACGAGTCGTAAGTGACCCGAAATACCTTTAATAGTACAGATATGCCATTTTTTCTTCTGAGAAAATAACCACCGCATATATTTTACAGTTTGGGCCTTAGCCCCTCTCAAATGAGCTCATCTTCGGGGGATCTTCTTCCAGAGATGATGGAGAGCGAAACGCCTCCTCCGGACTCCTCCGCTCCAGAAGCGGGCGACCCTGAAGTGTCGTCGCGGAGGGCCTCTCCGAGTCCGGTGAGGCCAGAAGATAATCCCATTGACCCCCGAAGCTCCCAGTGTCCGGCTCCCGAAGGGAGCAGACAAAAGAGTCCGGCCCCGTCTAGTGTGCGATCGGATGTTCTGAGGGAGTTGGTGGGGCGAGCGGCCATCTCAGATGAACACCGTGTGATGATGAATACGGTGATGGAGAGAATATCGTCCGCCAAAAGCGGATTGCATGAAGCTTTTATGAGTCTACTGACAGGCTTTGAGGTACATAAAAGAATGTATGATAATCCTGCACATGTTAGGTGTGCCCTGTGTAGATAGTAGCCCCTGAGACTCTGGTTGTCGTCGGAAACGACGATGAACAGAGGATCATATTCCCAGGAAATAACCATACTGCCTTTATGTGCAGGTGATGGAAGCTCCGGTGGCTAGCCGGACTAGCGAGTTTGCCCATTTAGAACGGCAGTTGGATGCGGCAGATGCCGACATCGAGCTTGTTAACAAAAGGCTTGACGAGGCACAGGGTAAGTGTCAATATCTGGTAAACGCCACATAGGAAGAGCAGCATGATGCCAGTATCTTAAATATGTTGTGACTGCAGATGGAGCTGCCACTGTTGAAGCCTTGCGGGCAGAACTTGCCCGAGCCAAGGAACAAGCGAGGTTAGGTAATGCGGCTGCTGTGAAGGCGGCCGAAGAGTTGCAAGCCGAGAAGGCCGCGCATGGCGAGACCCGAGACAAGATGGCCAAGATGGCTATAGAATTAAAAGCCGCCGCCGACCGTTGCCGGGTTCTTGAAAAGGAAAACCAAGCGAAGGCATCGGACCTTGAGAAGGCTGCTGCGACGAAAAAGGATCTCCGCTCTGCTATGAGGGCAAAGAAGGAGGAGCTGCGGGAAGCCGGGGATATTGTAGCTGGGAAATCCTTTATGTTGCGGAGGAAATTCGGAGATCCACGGTATGCCCCTCTGGATCGGCTGTGGAGTTCGGAGGATGTGTATATGGATTTGGCGGCGAGCGCTGCCGATGCGGCCAAGTACTTCCAGGGTCAGACGGACCGTGGAGTAGACCAGCTGTTTTGGAGACAATTCCATTCTCCCGAGCGTCCACTTTCATTGACTGACCAATTAGCCGAATGGGCCGAACTAAATAGGTTGTCCGGACTCTCTATGAGGTCTGTTGTGGATCAGCTATGGCCGGGAAGGCCAAAACCGAACAGCTATTTCAGCTTGGTGCAGCAGGTCCTTGACGTGGTGCCGCGCATTGATGCGATGAGGAGGTCGGCGTGCATAGAGGGCGCACGGATGGCCTTTTCCCGTGTTAAGGCATGTTGAGCGGAGATGGATGCTACCAATGTTGCAGCGCGGGATTCGGCTATAGGTCGAAAGGCTGCCGAGCACTACTTTGAAGAAGTTCTTGAGGGTGCCCGTTTGATAGAGACCCAGTGCTCAAAAAATATTATGTTTGAGTGATATGTAATCTCATTGTAAGCGAAATGCTTTTATAAATTTTTATAAGGCTATTTTTATACTTTTGCCTGAAAGTAATATGATGCCTCCTGGGCGGCCGTTTATGTATACATGTGTATAACCTGAAAGATTGCAGCCGTCGGCTTCAACCCTCACGCATATAATGCGGAGGTGCTCGCAAAAACACGCATTCACACTTAACCCAATGTCTTGGTCCTATTAAGGAGGTGATAGCGGAGCGAGCGAGGCAACCGGACTATAATGCTTTAGCACTTTCACTTAGCCATAGGAGTTTGACAGTGGGGCTACTAGATAGCCCCTGGTGGCTCCGCACTCTCCCGATCTCGGGGTGCGTACATGCCTGGCCGGGAAACGGCCCTTCGTTAAGGCGGAGGAATTCTAACATTCCCACAGGTCATCGAGTGGTTGACCAGTCTCACGCTATATCATGACAGTCAGTTTTCGGCTTTCTCTACTGAGGTGCTCGTCCGGATGAACCAGGGCACAATCGCAGTAGTTCTCCTGGTGCTACCTTAGCCGGCAAGGCGGAACGTAAGGCACCAAAAAACAGGAGCTGGGCAAACCCAACATTTGACCAAAGACAATGATTCGGAGCTGATGCATATAGGGCCAAACTCGTGACGCCGAACACTCCCTAAGGTATTTGGTCTTTGTGGTATAAACCGGGCCTTAATAGTGGCCTTTGTAAGAAGCCCCGTGTGTCCAGGTACGTGCATTGTTCTGGCGTGGCCACATGCCAAGACGTCAGCATCCTTCTCAACGGTGGATATGTATCAACAAGAGACAGTAAAAAAGGTTTACGCAGGGTATTAATCTAAAAAGAATCCTTGGAGCGGGTCCCTACTGCACGTCTGCGCCTATGTCTCCATTATGCCGTGTCCTGGACAGGTGTAGCATGATGATCGTCTGTAAAAGAGAGGAAGTTAAGTGAAAAAGTTGTCGTGCAAAAGGATAGTTTTCAAAGAAACCATGTATAATTCAAGATGATAAGAAATTGCCACTTGTCTGCGCGCGTTGAGCCCCTTGTATTGACAAATAGGGGTGTGACCACTTATTTCCATATAAATAGCGGCGCCGGACTTGATTAGTTGTATCTGAGGTCTTGACGACCTATTGGATGCTTTCGCTTGTCCGGGCGCCTTTAGTGTGCGGCGACCAAGGCAGCCTCACTCTCTTCGGCGCGTAGAGATCGCTTGATATTTCCATGCACTGTGATGATGCCACGTGGACCGGACATCTTGAGTGTGAGGGAGGCGTAGTGTGGTATTGCGTTAAAGCGAGCGAAAGCTTCGCGTCCGAGCAGTGCTTGATAGCCACTTTGAAATGGAGCGATGTGGAAAGTTAAATGCTCGCGACAAAAGTTATCGGAGGAGCCGAATGTAACTTGTAGTAGGAGGGAGCCCGTACAACGAGCCCCTGGGCCTGGCGTTACTCCTTTAAAGGTCGTATTGCTATGGCGAATTTGTGTTGGGTCTAACCCCATCCCGCGGATTGTATCCTGATATATTAGGTTTAGGCTACTGCCGCCATCCATCAAGACCCTTGTGAAGTGATATCCGCCAATTACTGGGTCTAATACCAGGGCAGCCCATCCTGCGTGTTGGATACTTGCTGAGTAATCGCGATGGTCGAAAGTGATCGGTTGAGATGACCAGTGGCAGGACTTCATGGTGACAGGCACTTGGGTATACTTTCCTGGGAGTGCCGCCTTGTTTTTTCCCTTGATTACATGTAACACGTTTACTGTTTTGACTTCTGGTGGAAATTTCTTTTGCTCCCCTGGGTCTTGCTTGGGGGGCTCGTCCTCGTCTTCACTTGGTGTATCCTCCCCCTTATGTATGGTGTTGAGCTTGCCGGACTGCTTGAAGACCCAACATTCTCTGTGGGTATGATTAGCAGGTTTACCAGGGGTACTATGAATCTGACATACTTGGTCCAGAATTTTGTTGAGGCTGGACAATTCATCCCTGGTGCCTTTAGGGGGCGGCTTTTGTCCTGGCCGAGAGCTTTTGAATCCGGCATTTACTGCCATGCCCTTCATGCTGTCTTCTTTATTCCGACGTTTGTTATTGCTGTTGCACCATGATTTCCCGTTTCCATCTCTAACTTCAGATGTACTAGGGTCGCTGGTGTTGCATCTGGCTAGCCAGCTGTCTTCTCCCGCGCAAAAGCGGGTCATGAGGTTTGTTAATGCGGCCATCATTCTCGGCTTATTTTGGCCGAGGTGTCTGGTGAGCCATTCGTCATGGACGCTGTGCTTGAAAGCCGCTAAGGCTTCGGCGTCCGGACAGTCGACAATCTGGTTCTTTTTAGTAAGAAACCTGTTCCAAAGCTTTCGGGCTGACTCTCCGGGCTGTTGAGTTATATGACTCAAATCGTCCGCATCCGGAGGTCGGACATAAGTCCCTTGAAAATTTGCCCGAAAGGCGTCTTCGGGCTCTTCCCAACTTTCAATGGAGCTTTCGGGGAGGCCTTTGAGCCACTGACGAGCTGGCCCTTTGAGATTGAGGGGTAGGTACTTGATGGCGTGGAGATTATCTCCTCGAGCCATATGGATATGAAGGATGTAGTCCTCAATCCAGACCCCAGGGTCTGTTGTTCCGTCGTATGCCTCTATGTTTACGGGCTTGAATCCCTCTGGAAATTTGTGGTCCAGCACCTCATCGGTGAAACATAGGGGGTGTGCGGCACCCCTGTAGCTGGGTGTACCGCGTTGTTTGGATGTCTGTTGTGTTGCATTGTATGCTGGGGTGCGCTTGCGTGGTCCATAGATGGATCTTGTTGCACTGTTCTTTGGGTGCGAGCCCTCGCATTGGTTGCGTGTTGTATGGTGAGCGGCATTGTATGCCGCTCTGTGTTGGTAGAGTGGTCGTCCATCCGACCAGGTGGCTGCTTTGATATTTGGTTGTGGGGGGTCTGAGGCCTCCTCATCGAATTCGGGTAGCAGCTTCCGCTTTGGGTAGCTCTTGTAGGGGCGATTGTCACCGTACCTTGCTGTTGTGTTAAGTATTTTACTCCATCTAATTTGGAGTGTGTCTTGCGCGGCCTTGAGCCTTTGCTTCTGCTTTCTCAGACTCCTCGCGGTGGAAACAAGCCTTTTACGGGCAGTCTGCTGCTCCGGGTGCCTGTCCGGCGTTATGTCGTCCGGACCATGATCCTTGATAGGATTTGTTTGTTCGGTTTGATTATCCGGATTGCCGCTGTCCGGCAGCGGTTCGCCCTGCTCCAGCTCTGGGTCTGTGTGATCGCTATTTCTGTCGGGGAGGGATTTGGGGCGGCGCTTGCGTCGCCGCTTTGACTGCTTTTCGAGGGAACAAGCCTTCGGTGCGCCCTTCCGCTCCTCGTCGTCATCTTTTGGTGCGTCCACCATGTATACGTCATGTGACGAGGTGGCGTTCCAGGGCCCAATAGGCGCTGGTTCTTCATCGTCTCCTTCATCGGCGTCCATACCATCGATGTCTTCGGACTCGAGGTCGAGCGTGTGGGTTAAGTCGTCGACAGTGGCTACAAAGTGGGTGGTGGGTGGGCTTTGAATTTCTTCATCATCCGTACCCCAACCTTGCTGACCGTAATCCGGCCAGGGCTCTCCTGATAAAGAGAGAGACTTCAGTGACTTTAGGATATCGCCGAGAGGCGAGTGCTGAAAGATGTTCGCGGCAGTGAACTCCATGATCGGCGCCCAATCGGATTCGATCGGCAGGGGCGCGGAGGGTTCGGAGTCCGGAGAGGAGTCCGGCTCCTTGGAGTCACGAGTCTCACAGAGTACGGGGCTAGTGTTCGGCTCAATCGCCGTTGGGGTCACAGCCCCCGAGGTGGCATCCAACCGCCCATCCTCGATCGACGCAGTTGGCTCCGGATTAAGGGTCGGAGCCGATGCGGGTGCGGCCTCCAGGGCACTGTTCGGTGGCAGAGCTAGATCATGCTCGTCGTGACAGTGCAGCGCGCTCGGCAGTGGCTCGAATCCGTCGAAGATCAAGTCCCCGCGGAAGTCCGCCGTGTAGTTTAAACTTCCAAATCTGACCTGACGGCCAGAGGCGTAGCTTTCGATCTGCTCCAGACGGCCAAGCGAATTGGCCCGCAGTGCGAAGCCGCCGAAGACGAAGATCTGTCCGGGGAGGAAGGTCTCACCCTGGACTGCATCGCTATTGATGATCGTAGGAGCCATCGAGCCTGACGGCGACACACAGAGGAACTCTCAATGAAAGCACCAATGTCGGTGTCAAAACCGGCGGATCTCGGGTAGGGGGCCCCGAACTGTGCATCTAGGCCGGATGGTAACAGGAGGCAAGGGACACGAAGTTTTACCCAGGTTCGGGCCCTCTCGATGGAGGTAAAACCCTATGTCCTGCTTGATTAATATTGATGATATGGGTAGTACAAGAGTAGATCTACCACGAGATCGAGGAGGCTAAACCCTAGAAGCTAGCCTATGGTATGATTGTTGATGTGTACGTTGTCCTACGGACTAAAACCCTCCGGTTTATATAGACACCGGAGAGGGTTAGGGTTACACAAAGTTGGTTACAATGGTAGGAGATCTTCATATCCGTATCGCCAAGCTTGCCTTCCACGCCAAGGAAAGTCCCTTCCGGACACGGGACGGAGTCTTCAATCTTGTATCTTCATAGTCTAGGAGTCCGGCTGAAGGTATAGTCCGGCCATCCGAACACCCCCTAATCCAGGACTCCCTCACCGTTCTCGACATGCCCAACAAAGGCTACTTTAAGAGTCTTGCTCCACAAGAGGGCCACGGTATCAATATCAAAGAAAGTGGCAAAGCCCATGATTGCAAGTTGACGAACAGAAAGTAAATTGTACGCAAGGGACTCAACAAGCATGACCTTATCGATCGTGAGATCATGAGAGATGACTACCTTGCCAAGTTCCAATACCTTAGAAGATGAGGCGTCACCCCACTTGACATTGGTGGGCATAGATGGAATCTTGTGCACGTCCACCACCAAGTCCTTGCTTCCGGTCATATGATTTGTAGCTCCGCTATCGAGCAACCATGACCCCCCACTGGAAGCAAACACCTACAAGAGATCAATGCTTGGTTTTAGGTACCCATTTTGTAATGGGTCCTTTGATGTTAGTAACAAGGGTCTTTGGAACCCAAATAGACCATTCAATGTACTCATGAGGAGAACCAACAAATTTGGCATAGACATGCCCATCACTAGCACGACATAACACATAAGAAGGATTAAAGTAGTTGGCTTTGATGGAAGGGGTGGCATTGCCCTTTTTGACACCGCCACCCTTCACATTGTTCTTCTTCTTCTTGGAAGCACTCTCTCCCTCCTTCACAAAGGTTTGCATGAGAGGAGGAGGTCATTTGGTCTTGTCATTCTTCTTCTTGTTCTTGGACTCGGGCACGTACCCAATCCCTTCCTTGGCCACAACTCCCTTTTGGTTGGTCAAGAGGTCGTTGAGGTTCTTCTTTCCTTGTATGCAAGTCGCAAGACCTTTCTCAAGTTGCACCTTTAGCTTAGCGTTCTCCTCAACAAGATGCACATGCTCACAACACGGGTTAGTAGCATTTGCATTATCAATTAACATCATACGAGGAAAAGTGGCTTTTTCCTTGGTTAGCTTTACTTGAAGTTGATCATGAGACTCTTTGAGGCTAGCATGAGAACCCTTCAAGACCTTGTGAGCCTTGTCAAGTAGATCAAACTCCTCTTTGAGTCTAGCAAGATCAACCTCAAGTTCGGCCTTCTCGGAGTTTAGCACACGAGAAACAATGAGAACATGATCAAAATCTTTCTTTAACTTAGCATGATCAATGTTGTGTGACTCCTCAAGAGCCAAACGAAGACCACACTCTTCCTCAAGAGCATTGGAAAGATCTGAAATCTCATCGGCATAGTCACAACTATGCCCTTACATCTTAGAGATGGTATCTTCGTGAGCCTCAATCATGTCATTGGCTTCACCAAGTTATTCCAAGAGAGCAACAAAGTGGTTCTTGGATTTACCCTTAAGTTTCCCCATAAAGGCTTCAAACTCATTCACCTCCACATTAGCTCCCTCATGTTCATCAATGCTATCCGTCAAAGAAGGATAATTAATGATGGTAGTTTTGATGTTGGGGGTTACCTTGTTGGTGACTTTTGCCATGAGGCACTTGGCGGTGATGCTCTCATTGGGTGAGTCGAAGAGAGACACCCGTGGAGTTGTCACAATGGCAACTAAGGCCATGGCAACCGACTCACCATCTTCATCATCGTCATCATCCTCATTGTACTCTTCTTGTACCACCAATGCCTTGGGAGGAGTCTTCTTGGTGAAGTTGCCCTTGTTGGGGAACGACTTGGCCTTGTCCTTTCGGATGAGCTTGCCACCATTGTCTTCCATCTTCTCATACGGGCACTCCACAAAAAAATGACTCACATTGCCACAATTGTAGCAAGTCCTTACACGTTGCTTGCTCTTCGTGCCACTTGAGTTGTTTTTGTTAAAGTTTGGCCTTGATTTCTTCTTGCTCCAAAATTGCCTTGAAGCAAGTGCCATGTGTTCATGATATGCATACTTTGTATCTTCGGGGTTGCTCTCCTCTTCTTCCTCTTCTTCTTCTTCAATGCAGACCTTGGCCTTCAAAGCAAGGTTGGGCTTCTTTGCCCTTTGAGAACGGAGCACCGCATTGTCGGCGGTCTTGTCCAAAATGTTCATGGCCACAAACTCATCCAACATTTCGCTTGAGGTCAAAGTGTGGAAGTCCGGCTTTTGATGAATGACGGAGGACATGGCCTTGTGGTAGGGCATCATTGCCTTGAGGAATTTGTGCTTGATCCAATTGTCATCATTGTCCTTGCTCCCATGATCTCAAAGTGAGACTGCGAGTTTGGTTACTCTCCGATAAAGCTCATGAGGTTCTTCATCTTCTTTCATTGCAAACTCATCGGCTTCATCTTGCACCACTTCATAGTTGGAGCGTTGAATGCTTGCGCTTCCCTGGTAGAGTGAGACAACATAAAGCCATGCATCTTTGGCCAAGGCGAAGGGCTGAAGATGAGGTAGATCTTCGGGTGGAATTGCATCTTGAATGATGAAGAGAGAATTCTCATTGAATTGATTATCCGCGGCTTCTCGAGGAGTGAAGTTGCTTGGATCATGTGGATGGAAACCTTCTTTAATGATTCTCCAAAGATTAGTGTTCACATGATTTAAATGACGCTTAAAGCGGTAAACCCAAGAATCAAAGTCCTCATTTTTCACAATCTTAGGGGGAGGACCGGCATGATTGCGGTAAACCCAAGAATCAAAGTCCTCATTTTTCACAATCTTAGGGGGAGGACCGACATGATTCAAATGAGTGGAAGGAACCGGTCCACCATAAACAAGTGGTGGTTCCACATGAGCAAAGATGCCGGTGCCATTCTTACCACTAGAGGAAGGAGCCTTTCACTACTAGCTTGCCCTTTGTCGGAGATAGCATCCGTCACCTTGTCGGTGGGATTACCCACTTTCAATGGTGCGGTGGATAGTTTAATCCCTTCAAGGAATTTAGTAAACATGCTTTCAACCTCGGTCGTCATGGAGGTTTTCAATGTCTCCAAGGCCACATTGAACTCCTCACGAGAGACCGAGGTTCCCCCATCGCCCGTAGACGAGATCGGATTCACACCGGAGTGTTCCTCCACACTGTCTACGATATCAACCATACTCTTCGGACGGTAAAGTCCTTAATAAAGAGACGAGGCTCTGATACCAATTGAAAGGATCGATATGGTTGACTAGAGGGGGTGAATAGGCAACTAACAATTTTTAACTTTTCTTTACCAAATTAAACTTTGCATCAAAGTAGGTTGTCTAGATGTGCAACTAGGTGAGCAACCTATATGATGCAACAACAGCAAACAAACAAGCAAGCAAGAGAAGTAACACTAAAGAGCTTGCACAAGTAAAGGTAAGAGATAACCAAGAGTGGATCCGGTGAAGACGAGGATGTGTTACCGAAGTTCCTTCCTTTTGAGGGGAAGTACGTCTCCGTTAGAGCGGTGTGGAGGCACAATGCTCCCCAAGAAGCCACTAGGGCCACCGTATTCTCCTCATGCCCTCACACAATGCGAGATGTCGTGATTCCGCTATTGGTGCCCTTGAAGGCGGCGACCGGACCTTTACAAACAAGGTTGGGGCAGTCTCCACAACTTAATCGGAGGCTCCCAACAATACCACGAAGCTTCACCACAATGGACTATGGCTCCGTGGTGACCTCAACCGTCTAGGGTGCTCAAACACCCAAGAGTAACAAGATCCGCTAGGGATAGGTGGGGGAATCAAAAATCTCTTGGTGGAAGTGTAGATCGGGGCCTTCTCAACCACTCCCGAGCAAATCAACAAGTTTGATTGGCTAGAGAGATAGATCGGGCGAAAATGGAGCTTGGAGCATTAATGGAGCTTGAGGGGGAAGAGGTAAGTCAACAGGGAAGAAGGGGACCCCCTTTTATAGTGGGGGCAACAATCCAACCGTTGCCCCACTAAACAACCCCGCATAGGGCGGTACTACCGCTTGGGTGGGCGGTACTACCGCTGAGCCAGCGGTACTGCCGTTCCACCTAGCGGTACTGCCGTCCAAAGGAGAGAAACAGGGACCTGGACCCACAGCGGTACTGCCGTGGTGGTAAGGGCGGTACTACTACTGAGAAGCGCTACTACCGCCTCTACTGCCGCAACTAGTGCAGGAAAACCTGACACGAGAAAAAGAGCCCTCGAGTCGAGGCGGTAGGAACCTGGCAAGCCAGCGGTAGTACTGTTGCGGAGTCGCTGGCGGTACTACCGCTGCGGGGCAGTACTGTCGCTTGTGACCCCTCAGCGGTACTACCGCTGGGTACAACGGTACTACCACTGGGACCCAGACAAAGCCCACAAGCAGAGAGAAGATCTCTCCATCGAAGTAGAAGGGCTCGGAGGGTGAGAAGCGGATGTGTACGTGTTGATTCCACCCAAGCAATACCAAAGCGGCCCCCCTCTTGATAGTACGGTGCCCTCTACACAACTAGTCCACCGAAAGAGAAACGAAAAAGCTACACCATCTTGAATGACACTCCGAGGGGAAGAAATCGTCTCGTGCCAAGGATGAATCTCTGAAATGCTCAAAGCACATGATTAGTCCGCAAGCACGTTGTCATCAATCACCAAAACCACATCGAGAGAGATATGCCTCAACAGAAGGAACGGTTATTGGTCAGGAGAACCTAAAACTTTACATCACTAAGTATTACAAGCAGTTGTTTGGACCCCCAGAGGTTAACTGTGTGTCTCTGGATGAGTCTAGGGTTGAGGACGTGCCTCAACTTACTACTGTTGAGAATGAGATTTTAGCTGCTCCTTTTTCTGAAAAGGAGGTGTTCGAGGCCATATCGCAGATGAAAAATAATAAAGCTCCCGGCCCGGATGGATTCCCGGCTGAGTTTTATAAGAAGTGCTGGCATATTATTAAAGGGGACCTGTTGCCGATGTTCCATGATTTGTTCTCGGGACAGCTTCAACTCTTTCAACTCAATTTTGGGACGATAACCTTGCTTCCTAAGAAAACAGAGGCTGTGAGAATTGAGCAATTCAGGCCCATCTGTCTTCTAAATGTTAGTTTCAAAATCTTTACCAACGTCGGGACGATTAGGCTCACACAGATTGCGCATGCTGTGGTGCAGCCTACTCAAACTGCTTTCATGCCGGACAGGAACATCCTCGAAGGGTTTGTGGTCCTTCATGAAACGCTCCATGAGATCCACACGAAAAAACTTGATGGAGTTGTTTTCAAGGTGGATTTCGAGAAGGCGTATGATAAGGCAAATGGCCATTCCTTCAACAGGCCTTACGCATGAAGGGTTTTGATGAAACTTGGCGACGTCAGGTAGAATCTTTCACGCAAAAAGGGAGTGTTGGAATTAAAGTGAATGACGATATAGGTCATTATTTCCAGACACACAAGGGCCTGAGACAAGGTGACCCCATGTCTCCTATCTTGTTCAACATTGTGGTTGATATGTTAGCAATCCTGATAGGTAGGGCAAAGGAGTGCGGTCAGGTGGGTGGCTTGGTGCCTCATCTAGTTGATGGTGGCGTGTCCATCCTGCAGTACGCTGATGATACAATCATCTTTATGGAGCACGACCTGGCAAAAGCGAGAAATATGAAGTTGGTGCTATGCTTATTCGAGCAATTGACGGGATTCAAGATTAACTTTCATAAAAGCGAGTTGTTCTGCTTTGGTAGAGCCAAGGATGAACAAGAGGCTTATAGGCAATTGTTTGGGTGTGAATTGGGGGCTTTACCTTTTACGTACCTAGGAATACCCATTCACCATCGTAAGCTATCTAAAAGTGAGTGGAAGTGCATCGAGGATCGGTTTGAGAAGAAACTGAGTTGCTGGAAAGGAAAACTTATGTCATATGGAGGCCGATTGATTCTTATTAATTCGGTGCTCACAAGTATGCCAATGTTTCTCTTATCCTTCTTTGAAGTCCCAGTTGGGGTTAGGAAAAGACTGGACTTCTATCGATCCCGATTCTTCTGGCAGAGTGATGAACTAAAGAGAAAATACTGACTCGCCAAGTGGGATATCATCTGTCGACCAAAGGACCAGGGGGGCCTTGGTATTGAGAATCTTGAAGTCAAGAACAGATGTCTCCTCAACAAGTGGCTTTTTAAGTTGTCAGTTGAAAACGAGGCAACTTGGGCGCAGATTCTCCGTAGTAAGTATCTGCAGTCCAAAACTTTGTCCCAGGTGACAGTGAGACCAACTGACTCGCCGTTTTGGAAGGGGCTTATGAGAGTCAAAGCTGCCTTCTTTCATAGAACAAAGTTTATTGTCGGTGATGGCAACACCACTTGCTTCTGGGAGGATACGTGGCTTGGTACAATGTCGTTGGCGCTCCAGTATCCGTCCTTGTATCGTATTGTTCAGCGTCGTGATGCTCGTGTTGTAACGATTATGCAGTCCATCCCTCTTAATATTCAATTTTGGAGGGTGCTTGTTGGTGACCGATGGGAAACATGGCTTCATCTGGTGAGTAGACTGATGTAGGTTCAGCTAACTCATCAGCCCGATCAGCTGTGTTGGAGGCTTACTAGGTTTGGAGACTTCACGGTCAAGTCGATGTATATCGATGTCATCAACTCTAGTGTTATTCCAGTTCCAAACATGTTTGGAAAGTCGAAGTCCCTTTGAAGATTAAAGTGTTTATGTGGTTTGTGCATAAACAAGTAATTTTAACAAAGGATAATTTGATTAAGCGCAACTGGACATGATCTACTAGGTGTAGTTTCTGTGATCGGGATGAGAATATCAAGCACCTCTTTTTTGATTGCCCGTTGGCGAGAGTCTTGTGGCGCACCGTGCAAATTGCCTTCAACATTACTCCTCCGAATTCGGTCGGTACGTTATTTGGAACGTGGTTTGTTGGGATAGAGTCCGAAACAGGTAGACACATTCGTGTAGGAGTATGCGCGTTGTTATGGGCAATTTGGAATTGCAGAAATGATTTGACTTTTAACAGAACAACAACTATTCATTTTTTGCAGGTTTTATTCCGAGCTACTGCGTTGATTCGTATGTGGTCCTTACTCACTCCGACGGAGGCCAGGGAGCGTTTGGTTACTGGATCTGTCCGGTGGGAGATGGTAGCGCGGGATATCTTCAACCAGTTTGAATGACGGTCATGTAATAGGATATGCAATTAGTTTTCCTATCTTTTGTTATGCCAGGCGGTTGTGGCTTTTGGGAGTTTTGTTCTTGGCATTGTGGCTCTGTGTGAGCTTGTCGTTTTCTATTTTGCTTTGAGACATTAAGACCTTGTTGAACCTCATTTTTATTTATATGTGTGGCCATATGCATCATTCTGATGCAGAGGCCGGGGTGTCCCCCTTTTCAAAAAAAAACAAACATATTCTTCAGGGCGTGCATTTAATTTCTCCACATGACACCCATTTATGCCTACTAATAAAGGGAGATGGTATTCTTGGTCCATCATGCACTCTATCCAAAACGATCTTTATATTTCTGAGTATCAACCCGCAGTCCGTCAGTAGATAAAAAAAAGTTTGACATCTTTTATTTCCATGTCTCACGCACATGGGCCACCCCTCGAGGCCTTTGTCCCATGTCTCGCGCACATGGGCGAGGTTGGGCCGTAGCTCGAGGGCTACATTACGGCCCTAACAAGTCCGGTAAAAATAGATGTAGCGACAAAGAATCGAACTCCAGACCTCTCGTTGGATCACCCTAGCAATGTACAATTGGCTTAGGTGATGCATGTGTAAAGATAAATGTCTTGTTTATGTTACACAATACCACCTCACTCTTTTTACACGCAATGCCACCAATTTATATATGTCCGCCGGTTCAAATTTATAGTTTCCTTGAGAATTAATAAGGAGAAGAGGGTAAAGGGTGGGCCTGTTTATCCTTAGGAAGAACAAACATTATCCTAAAAAAGAAGGAAAGGAATTGGTGAGAAATTCGGGAGACAAATCTATGGTGGAATCAACAGTAGAAAAACTACTCACATAGGGGACTCGTGAGACATGCATGAAGAAGGAAATATGAATTAATGTGAGCTACTCCGGTGGGAGAGGAATTCATCAAATGATTTGATTAAATGGGTGAATTAATTGGAGAGAGAGAGAGAGAGGGAGAGAGTTGATGATTAAGTATGATCGATTCAGTATAATACATATTTTATACTATATATAATATTATATGAGCAATTCCTCTATAAAGTTTGTCAAAATTTAAAAAAGATTGACTTAGAACACACATATAATTTCAAGTAATTTGAAACAGATGGTGGTTCGGCCTACATGCATGCTTGAAAAAAAGACACAAATGGATGATTGACCAATGCTTGCATGGGCTTAATTGCAGCAATAATCCCCTTAGATGGCATATGCACCTGCACGAAGAGAGCGTTTTATTCATAGCGAAACATAGGGCACCGTGCAAACCATTCTCATTAAATTTGTGTACACATAAACTAATTTCCTTCCCAGTTGCAACACCTAGACATATATGCTATAAGACTAGTCACAATGGAGAGTAACATACACTAGTAACATACACATTTCCCTAGACTATGTTACTACCTTCATAATGGGTAGTAACTTAAGTGTGGTAACATGCAAAGATTCATTTATTATGTTACAGACTCATATTGCATTGGGATATGTGATCTTACAGTAACTAGCTAAGTTACTACAACTAGCTTTCTCCTCATTAACTCATTGCCACATAAGCAAATTTACTGAGTTGGACCCGATGTTACTGCTGAAGTTACTCCCACTGTGGCTAGTCTAAGCCCAAAAAGAACTGGCCTGAAGTGGCTGGGCTAAAGTTTTTTTTCCTTCTTGCTTCTAGGTTCTTTTCCTTTTATCCTTCTTCGTTTATCTTTTTTTTACTTTTTATTTCCATTTTATGTTTTTAGTTATGTGTTTTTAGTTCATATGTTAATTATTCAAATAATTTACTTTGTTCATGGATTTTGTGAGACTTTCCGTGTATATAAAATATTCACACTACTTACTAGAGGTGTTTGAGTATAATCACAAAGATATATCACATCACACCTAACTAATTTTATCCTCACTATGTTCCAAAATTTAAGGCGCATTGTTTTTTTTTAGATTTGAATGTTCATGTGTTTGACCAGGATTATTGTCAAAAATCAATATATGCAATATAACAGTCAGTATAATTACATCCATCATGAAACATATTTTATTTATTTTTTTATTGTAGATGTTCATATTTTCCCTAAGAACTTGATCAAACATAAACAAGTTGGACTTACAAAGAATTAATGCACATTATATTTTAAAACAAAGGGGTAATAATACCAATTCAAAATCTTCAGAATCCAAAACATATGTCCATGACTCCAGGTGTTGCAAAATAATACTCCCTTCGTCTTGCAATGTAAGACGTGCTTTTAAAAACGTCTTACATCGTGTAACGAAGGGAGAGAAAAATGTTTATATATTTTAGAAAGAAGGTCTGTAACAAAAGGCTACTACCTTCGTCTCTTGTCCAAGAGAATAGGCAGCTAGGATTACTGCCTCCTATCAGCGGCGCCACCGATCTACCTCGCCTTCTGTGGCATTAGGGCCATGGGGGCGTGGTAGATCCCGGCCCTTTCCGGCGGGAGGACTCCATTTTAAGATATTTTTTTGGTTTTTATTAGGGTCGTGTCCTGCTCAAAAAGCGAGACGGTGATGGCTCCCTGAAGATGAAATAAGGTTCTTCCCGCCTAGCCGCCGTCTCGGTGTTACATCTAGCATCATTGGATGGCCTGTGGATGTGTGTCTTCGGCTGATCTCGTAGGATTCGATTGGTGGTTGTCTTTGGTGGATATGCTTAGATCCGGTCTTTGATCGTCTATGTTCGTGTCTTAAGGTTGGATCGTTTCGGTCCATGCTTATCTTCATTGGCTGCAGTTGCTTTTTTGGTGCGCTAATTCTATGTGCTCTTAGCATGACGACTTCTCGACTGTCTACTATAACAAGTTTTGGCCGGCTCCAGCGAGGGAATGGTGATGACGGGGGCGCGGCTTTGGCTCGCTTCAGTATCTGTTGTCGTCGCTAAGTGGTCTACGGATCAGGATGCAATTTTTATTATTTCTGGTGTTCATAATATTGTTATGATTGAAGACGAATGGAGTGAAAGTTTTCCGATAAAAAAGTGTGTAAACTTTATGGTTTTCTTGTATTCATGTGCCGTTCCCATGCTTCATAAGGGCATGTATAATGCATAGCCTCAAGGTGATGCCTTGCATGCCATGTAGGATTGGATATGACGTAAAGTAGGTTCGGATAGAAAGCGGGATTCTCTTCAGGAGGCGGGTGCTTGAAGAGAAAAAGTGTGGTCCGGTGACAAAAGCTGAAAAGGTTGAGTGAAAAGTAGAGATGCATGTGTACTAGAATCTTTATTTTCTATTTTTTAATGAGACCTACTAGTGATAGCTTGCATTGAAGAGAAGAAATTAATATAAGTGCCTCAAATTATTTTTTGTCATGAGGTATATGTATTCATATGCTAGTACCATTGTACATGCCCTAATAAAGTCATATTTGACTTTCCAATAATGACGCGCACTCCCCGCAGAGCATCCTGTTTAGAGTAGGCTGTGGGACGGGATATATAATTTACTCCGTTTTTCTCAGAGAAAAGCAGGGCATAATTGTGATACGCATCAAAGATCCGGGAGATCTCGCTGGGACGTGGGATGCCGTCACGCCTCCAGCTCGCTCGTTGTTTGGTGCTCGTGCTCCACTTTGGCGTTCCAACACCACCGGGCTGAAAAGGGCCATCTGCCCATCCTCGTCTGCTGGGCCTCGTCCATCCCTGCTATGCTGGAAAGTTTGGATTTCAAAAAAGAAGAAAGGCCTCAGATTCGACAGGTTAGAGTAACTTCAAAGGATCGATCCATTTTATCTGCCTGCGTTTGTTTGGGTCGGTGCGGATAAAAGTGGCGGCCCAACGCGCCGACTCAAACTCAAATCATGTCCGCGTCGCATCCGCGTGGACGCATTTGCGGCCTAAATTTGCGCCCTAAATGCGTCGGCGCGGACGCCGAACGGACGCTTCGCGCACCTTCTCGCTATCCGTCGCGTCCCCACATGGCAGCCGTCTAACTACCCGCTGCCCACGCGGTCAATTTAATTTATGACGACGGGCCCACGCGTCAGCGACAGCGCTCGTCCTTTTTTAAGCCGACCGTGCGGCGGGGCTGTCCTCATCCATACTCGCCGTCCACATCTATCCACCTTTGCTCCCTCGTCGCCGACAAACCCTAGCCACCACAACCACGGTGAGATGGGCCTCTTCTCCGGCGCCAGCGGCAGCAAGGCCAAGGCCAAGGCGCGCCAGGCCGCGGCTGCACAGGCGGTCGCACAGCCCCCCGCCCCGGCACTGCCCGACATGGCGGCACTCTGGAACACGGCGTTCGCCTGGGCCGGGCCAGCGCCGACGCTCATCGACCTCAAGGACCCCGAGGACGACGACGCCGCCGCCTAGGGCAGCGCGCCGCCTCGTAGTTTAGCATGTTTTTATTTTTTTTAAATGCAAATGTGGACGCGTGGACTCTCGCCGGCCTTCGTGGCCGGCTTTAATGTTTAATTAATGTTGTTTTTCTTTTTTTTTTAAATATGCATGCGTTCATTTTTTTTTGGCGTCGTCAAAATGGGTCTCAGGCCAGTGTTGGGCGTAGACGCCGACCCAAATGCGAAAGCGGGCATCCATGTCCGTCTGGCCGATCCAAACGGACAAAAAAACGAATGAAATCGTGTCTGTTTAAGTCGGCCCGTTGGAGTTGCTCTTATTGACGGCTCCTGTGCAGTTCGTCACGCAGATAGATGGAGAGGTCACAGGCAGAGGGGCGCTTCTCGGTATCTGAATTTGATGCGTGGCAGCATAATCTTCCTGTGTCATGTGATGCTCTGCTTCATCATGCTTGGTTCTCTGGTTTAACAAATCTTCTGCCCTGCTCCTATATTATTTGCCAACAAGGAAGAAGTGACGCCTGCTCGCCCCTGCCTTTTTTTCTCAGGCAGCTTGTAATTTCTGTCGTGTGTGCACGCGTGTTTTTACTGAAAATGTACGCAGGGGATTTCCCACTTTTTTTTTTGGCGGGGTAGGATTTCCCAACTAGCTAAGTAGCTCTGTGTATGACTTTGCGGCAGCACCTGGACAGAAAGTCTGACGTTCGGAAGTTACATCCAGCCAAAAGCTAAGGCTGGTCACAATGGGCAAGAACATAAGCTAGTAACTTCACACTTCTCTAGACTATGTTACTACCTTCATAGTGGGTAGGAACATCTATGTAGTGTCATGCAACGATGTATTTATTAGGTTATAGACTCATTGTTTCTTGGAGTGTGTGATGTTCCGGTAACTTAGCTAGTTACCACAAGCACCTCTCTCTTCATTAAATACGTGCCACATAAGCAAAATTGTATTGAAGTGTGTGATGTTACTCCTAAGTTCCTCCCCACTGTGACCAGCCTAAGCTAAGCTCATTGAATGGTCCGACATCAGCATAGTAGAGTGATGCATGTATATCATTTTTTTGCTTTAAATTGCGTGCCAATTAATTGAGTTGGGTTTTTTTCTTTTGCGAGAAAACTTTCGATCTATTCATCTTCAATTATGGCCGTCATTGCTTCTTCCTCACCGGAGCCGGGTAAAACTTGTTGTAAGTAGAATCAGGAAGATGTCGGGCTAACACCCAATAGGACCAGCGCAACAAAACAACAACTACCGCCGATAAAGAGAATCAATGCCATGCATGTGTAAACGTAGCCCGCAAAATTATTCAACAGCAACCTAGGACGATGCTACCGCCTACTGTTATAGTACGTACCATACCACACGAAATAAATCAATAATTGGGCAAAAGTGCTCTGCACACACACGATTGACTGCTGGACGATTTGTGCCCGACAGGAGCATGAGCCACACGGACTAAAAACCCCAGCTGATCCTACTTATCGTCTGTGGGTCGTGCGTTCATACGTCGTGTGTATAGCAATGCTCATAATTGGGATCATGCTACAGGAGAGGAGACCTTCACATTCAAACTCTTGCGTTCAGGTAGCACGTAGCCGACTAGGCGTAGTGAGTGTGATCCCAATCACGCTAGACAGTGCAGACACAACAATATTACGCACGACTAACGGACCAAGGCATATCGCATACGGCAGTTTCGCCGAAGCTTCAGAGAAAAGTTATTTTTTTTAAATGTTCAGACAAAAGTTTCGTAGTAGGACTACTGCTGCTGCTGCTGTTTAGTTTAGCACAGCCGATCCAGTGAATCCAATCCAGTCCAACGAGCCAACCACGTGGAACTGGCGCAAGTTGATCAAAAAACAAAGATATACTACTGCTCGCAGCCACCGCGCGCGCTCCGGGCGACGATCGGTCGCCATCCCGCACCCAACCAGAGAAGAGAGGTCAAGTGGATCTCAAGGAAGGAACAAGCGCTGGCGTCCGGCGAGGTCGTCGCCCCAGAAAAGATCGCACATCACTGACCGACCGGTCCGTTTTCAACGCCGTCCGCTCCCGTTGTACTGCAGCCCCCAAACTTCTCCCCGTTTTGTACTTCCGCGCGCATGCGGCAGCCGCAGTAGTACATCCCCACCCGTCTCCGCTCGTATAAATCCCGCGGCCCGCCCCGCGTGCGTCCGTGGGAGTGTGCGTGTGTCCGCGCGCCGTTCGTTCCGCGAGCCGAGCCGAGTCGAGCGAGCGGGCGGGTGGCGGGTGGTGGGTTTTGGCGACCGGATTGCAAGAAAACCAGGTGAGTCGCGCGGCCTTCATCATCTTCCCGCCCGGTTCGGACGCTACGTCTCCATTCCTGATGCGTTGATCCTCTCACTCGTTTCTTGCCATGTCTGGAGCAGAGCGGATGCGCCTAGCGTTTCTTTCTGTTTTCTATTAGTACTAATTAATTAATTAAATAATCTTTTGCGCAAAAAAGGCAATTGTTTGTTTAATACCAGCAGTTCATCGCTGGTTAGTCAACAACCCTTCACGTTACCACCGCTGGCCGGCGCACGCACATGGACGTCTTGTGCCTGGTAGTATATTTGTTTTTGCGCGCACGCATCCATGGGCTCACGGCGTTCTCATCCCCGCAGCGCCGCCGCCGCCGCCGTCGAGGAGCTCGAGCTGCTCGCCCGGGGGGCCTTCGCGGGCGCCGGCATGGACCGCCACGACCTGGGCGCGTCCGGCGAGATCGAGAAGACGCCGCGCGAGGCGGACATGGAGTCGGAGCCGGCGGCGGCGGCGGCGCGCGCGGCGGAGCGCGTGCCGCCGTGGCGCGAGCAGGTGACGGCCCGCGGGATGGTGGCGGCGCTGCTCATCGGCGTGGTCTACACCGTGATCGTCATGAAGCTCAGCCTCACCACGGGGCTCGTCCCCACGCTCAACGTCTCCGCCGCGCTGCTCGCCTTCCTCGCGCTCCGCGGCTGGACGCACGCGCTCCGCCGCCTCGGCATTGCCTGCCGCCCCTTCACCCGCCAGGAGAACACCGTCGTCCAGACCTGCGCCGTCGCCTGCTACACCATCGGCTTCGGCGGTAATCAAGCTCCCCCGCTCCATCCCTCTCCCTCGCGCCGGCGCCCGGCCTCATCAATCAATCACCCCCAATTCAGCACCCCGGCCATTGCCGAATCCATTTCTAGATCAAATCTTGATTACTAGCTTGCTAACTACTGATTCGTGCTCTGCGCTGGATCCTGGGCATGCATGCAGGCGGGTTCGGGTCCTTCTTGCTGGGGCTGGACAAGAAGACGTACGAGCTGTCCGGGGTGAACACGCCGGGCAACGTGCCGGGGAGCTACAAGGACCCCGGCATCGGCTGGATGATGGGCTTCCTCCTCGCCATCAGCTTCGTCGGCCTCCTCACCCTGCTCCCTCTCAGAAAGGTACAGTTCAGTACAAACGATTCCATTTCCATGCTCCTGTGCTCTCCTTCTCTGCTCTCTCCGTGTCCATGGCGAGCCGCACTTCCTGATTTTTCCCGGGTCGTTGCTGTTACTGTCAGAAGAACTGAAACTTTGGCATTGCTCGCAAGACCGTAGCATCAGGGTTGCGGTCACTGACGGCGATTAGTCCCCCCACCTCCTACCCAAAAAATTATTTTCTCCCGTTCTCACTTGTTAACCGGAATTTCAACATCGACGACCAACCCCTAACAAGTCATATCATTTTCCACAATGCTGACGGAGCCTAGTCTGCGTTTTATTTTCTTCTTGATGAGAAAGATATTTGCAATCGATTTTGTAGTCGAAATCGCTAATAACCAAACACTTTCAGGTACTGGTGATCGACTACAAGCTGACCTACCCAAGTGGGACTGCCACTGCCGTGCTCATAAACGGGTTCCACACACCTCAAGGAGATAAGAATGCAAGGTCAGACCCTTTCTTTTGCGTGAAAAGCACATCTTTTTATTCCCGGCTACGATGAATCAAATCGTGTTTCAACTGTGTGAAAAACGCTTTAGAAACGGATGGCCCGGACTGATTCAGACAGAATTTCTTTCAACCTTTACCGCGACAGGCAGCAGGTCCGTGGGTTCCTCAAGTACTTTGGGATCAGCTTCTTCTGGAGCTTCTTCCAGTGGTTCTACACCGGCGGCGACGTCTGTGGCTTCCTCCAGTTCCCCACCTTCGGGCTCAAAGCCTGGAAGCAAACGTAACGCCTCTATATGACTTCTTTTTTTCTCGCTGAATGAACAATTTTCAAGTTTCAATGGTTGAAAAAATGAAAATGCATGAGAGCGTTCACCGTTTTAAATCCTCGATGATTCCGTGGCCAGATTCTTCTTCGACTTCAGCCTGACGTATGTTGGCGCCGGGATGATCTGCTCGCACCTCGTCAACCTCTCCCTCCTCTTCGGCGCCGTCCTCTCTTGGGGCGTAATGTGGCCGCTCATGAGCAAGCAGGAGGGGAAGTGGTACTCGGCCAAGGCGTCCTCGAGCAGCATGTCAGGCCTGTACGGCTACAAGGTGTGTGTCAGTGTGTGCGTGTTACTGAATTTGGCTGTTCTTGTCAAGGACTAGTTCAGGCACAATGGCTTAGACTGTCACCTCCGTTTATGTCCAGGCCTTTCTCTGCATTGCGCTGCTCATTGGCGACGGCTTCTACAACTTCCTCAAAGTCATCCTCGTCACCCTCAAGAGCATACATGAGAAATCGCAGCGCGGCCGTCTCAACAGAGGTGAGTTATGGCAGTACAAGATTTGTTCGCGTTTCTTTGATCTGTTGTTACGGATGAAATGAACCATGCATGCTGACATTGCATCGGCATTGTAGTGGCGGATGAGGACTCGGTGGCCATCGACGACCTGCAGCGCAACGAGGTGTTCAACAGGGACAACATCCCGGCGTGGGTGGCCTACGCCGGGTACGCGCTGCTCAGCGCCATGGCGGTGGTGGCCATCCCGCTCATGTTCCGGGAGGTGAAGTGGTACTTCGTGGTGATCGCGTACCTGCTGGCGCCGGCGCTCGGGTTCTGCAACGCCTACGGCACCGGGCTCACCGACATGAACATGGGGTACAACTACGGCAAGGTGGCGCTCTTCGTGTTCGCGGCGTGGGCGGGGAAGGACAACGGCGTGGTGGCCGGGCTGGTCACCTGCGGCCTGGTGAAGCAGCTGGTGCTCGTGTCCGCCGACCTCATGCACGACTTCAAGACGGCGCACCTGACGCTGACGTCGCCGCGGTCGATGCTGGTGGGGCAGGCGGCGGGCACGCTCATGGGCTGCGTCGTGGCGCCGCTCACCTTCTTCCTCTTCTACGAGGCCTTCGACGTGGGCAACCCGGACGGGTACTGGAAGGCGCCCTACGCGCTCATCTACCGCAACATGGCCATCCTCGGCGTGGAGGGCTTCTCGGCGCTGCCGCAGCACTGCCTGCAGCTCTGCGCCGCCTTCTTCGCCTTCGCCGTGCTGGCCAACCTGGCGAGGGACTTCCTGCCGCGGCGGCTCGGGAGGTTCGTGCCGCTGCCCATGGCCATGGCCGTGCCGTTCCTCGTCGGCGCCAGCTTCGCCATCGACATGTGCGTGGGGAGCCTCGTGGTGTTCCTCTGGCACTGGCTCGACGGGAAGAAGGCCGCGCTGCTCGTCCCGGCCGTCGCCTCGGGCCTCATCTGCGGCGACGGGATATGGATATTCCCGTCGTCGCTGCTCGCGCTGGCCAAGATCAAGCCGCCGATGTGCATGAAGTTCATGCCCGGAAGCTAGAGAGAGGATCCACACAACGTCAGATTACATAGGCCGTCTGCATATAGAAGAAGCAAATAACCAGAGCATTTTGGGGTGGCAATTACGTTACATAGAGTGACGCCGGGTAAATCCGGCGACTTGTTCATATGAGTCTAGACTCTAGGGGGTCGTGTATACTGTACATCAGCAGAGATGTCGAATTTTCAGAGCGACGAGAACAATTGCTTGTTGTCGCCTACAGACTACAGAGAATATGGTGTCTTACCTTCGTTTCTTAGAGAATCTCGAACTAATCCCGTTTAGTTTAGAGGGTAAACCGCCGACTATGTTTTAGAAGAGCACATCTGCTCCTCTAAAAAAAGTGTCTTTTTAACCGATTCCCTGAACTTAACAGAGTAAAAAGAGATATTTGACTCGAGAAATGATGTTCTACCATGCACGGTATATCCCGTGGGTAGCTAAGCCATCCATTTGTTAGAGATTTGGACACATGCATATTCTAGCTTGCTGTATTTCACGGAGGTTGCTCATTCAATTGAATTTTATTCCTCCATATTCTATTACTATTGTGTCTTGTCACATCAATCATTTATTACTATGCTCCATCCCAACACGTTCACCAGAGAATGCACAAAAGCTATGCTTTGTCCATCGTATTCGTATCATGTCATGCTCCACGCTCACATCTTTTTTCACGTGTTTCAAAATTAGAAATCATTTTATCTTATAAACAAAAATTCCAATAGAAGATGCATCCGCATATTTGTGCTTCTCATGACAAGGTCTTTCAAACAAGATCATTCTTGAATATATTTTAACAAGTTTTAGAAATCAAAGTTTGAAACACGGTAAAACTTTATTAAACAAGGTCTCGTTTAAAATTTCACTAAAAAAACTCTTGTCTGATCTTGTTTAAAAGGTCTCGTCGTGCGGATCCCAAAGATGCAAACAAATCATAATTCAAACTTGAGGTTCATATTGTATGTGGGTTTCAAATATCCTCAACTTAAAATAGAATTGAGTAGGAGAAACGAGATAGGCTGATAGGTAGGAGTAGGTAGACTATTCATCTAACTTGGTCAGGCACCACTTACACGAGTACATCACATGGCGGGGTGATGCACGATAGATAATCCGCTCTCATATTTGACTCAAATATTTCGTCGAACACTTGTTATGCGGCGAGGAAACCACACCGGAAGTCGCAGGTCCTCGTCCACTGCCGAACGCATCGCACACATCACAGTTCGGCTGCCTCATCGTGTTGTTTCTCGCTGCCGGACGTGCTTCCCGGGTGAACGCCGAGCCACCCGAGTGGTGGGAGTTGCCCATCATCCCGATGTACCTTTTTTTTAACCGGGCTTACCTCCTTTCCATTACAAGAATACAACTGTTCCAGAAACATTCAGGAGGAGAGGAAAGAGAGGTAGCGAGTCCAACGCACTGTCAGGAAACCCACCGCACTTACTCGCCATCGAAACGAGTACTATGGGTTGAAAACATGACAGCACCAAAAGCATCTAGTCCTATTACACTCATGTCGTGCTTCCTCCAGTGGCCGGAGAGACGAAGACATGTCGTCGGAGCTCCGGGTGGAGCTCGAGGACGACCCGATCGTACTGGAGAACCCCATGCGCTCCGCTGCCGACGCAAAGGCCAAGGACAAGATCATGCACAATCTCCTGCATCGTGGCTTCGCCAGCTCCGACTACGAGAGGGGCACCGCCGGGCTACGGACGAGGAGGAGGAGTGGCTCTGTTGCCAAACACGGTGAAAAGGACAAAAAATAAAGAAAAAATGACTGCCGAAATTTGTTGGTGGGAGATCGACTAGGATGCGGGATGTGGATGAAAAAATAAAGAAAAAAAAGATTGCCGAAATTTGTTAGCAGGAGATTGATGGGGCTGCGAGCTGTCGACGGTAGTCGGTGAAGGCTAGGAGGATGGTGTTGGAAATATGCCCTAGAGGCAATAATAAAAGTGTTATTATTATATTTCTTTGTTCATGATAATAGTCTTTTATTCATGCTATAACTGTATTATCCGGAAATCGTAATACACGTGTGAATACATAGACCACAATATGTCCCTAGTGAGCCTCTAGTTGACTAGCTCGTTGTGATCAACATATAGTCATGGTTTCCTGGCTATGGACATTGGATGTCGTTGATAATGGGATCACATCATTGGGAGAATGATGTGATGGATAAGACCCAATATTAAGCATAGCACAAGATCGTGTAGTTCGTTTTGCTAGAGCTTTTTCAATGTCAAGTATCTCTTCCTTAGACCATGAGATCGTGTAACTCCCGAATACCGTAAGAGTGCTTTGGGTGTACCAAACGTCACAACGTAACTGGGTGACTATAAAGGTGCATTACAGGTATCTCCGAAAGTGTCTGTTGGGTTGACACGGATCGAGACTGGGATTTGTCACTCCGTATGACGGAGAGGTATCTCTGGGCCCACTCGGTAATGCATCATCACAATGAGCTCAAAGTGACCAAGTGTTTGATCACGGGATCATGCATTGCGGTACGAGTAAAGTGACTTGCCGGTAACGAGACTGAACGAGGTATTGGGATACCGACGATCGAGTCTCGGGCATGTAACGTACCGATTGACAAAGGGAATTGCATACGGGGTTTGATCGAATCCTCGACATCGTGGTTCATCCGATGACAACATCGAGGAGCATGTGGGAGCCAACATGGGTATCCAGATCCCGCTGTTGGTTATTGACCTGAGGTCCTCTCGGTCATGTCTGCATGTCTCCCGAACCCGTAGGGTCTACACACTTAAGGTTCGGTGACGCTAGGGTTATCAGGAAGACAAGTATGTGATTACCGAATGTTGTTCTGAGTCCCGGATGAGATCCCGGACGTCACGAGGAGTTCCGGAATGGTCCGGAGGTAAAGATTTATATAAGGAAAGTGGTTAAACGGACACCGGAAAGTTTCAGTGGCATACCGGTATTGTACCAGGGCCACCGGAAGGGTTCCGGGGTCCACCGGGTGGGGCCACCCCTCCCGGGGGGGGCCACATGGGCTGTGTGGGAGAGGGAGCCAGCCCCTAGTGGGCTGGGCGCGCCTCCCCACCTAGGCCCATGCGGCTAGGGAAAGGGGAGGGGAAACCCTAAAGGGGGCGCCCCCCTAGCTTGGGGGGCAAGCCACCCTTTTTCCCTCTCCCTTTGGCCGCCCCCCCCCTCTAGGGTTTCCCCTAGAGGGCCGGCCCCCTTGCCCCTCTCCTCCTATATATAGAGGGGTGAGGGGAGGGCTGCTACACACAAGCCAAGGCGCAGCCCCTCCCCTCCCCAACACCTCTCCTCCTCCGTGCGTGCTTGGCGAAGCTCTGTCGGAGTACTGCTGCACCAACAACACCACGCCGTCGTGCTGCCGTTGGAGCTATCTTCCTCAACCTCTCCTTCCTCCTTGCTGGATCAAGACGGAGGAGACGTCGCCCGTACCGTACGTGTGTTGAACGTGGAGGTGCTGTCCGTTCAGCACTTGGTCATCGGTGATCCGAATCACGTCGAGTACGACTCCATCATCACCAACCCCTTGAACGCTTCCGCACTCGATCTACAAGTGGTATGTAGATGCAAACTCACTCCCTTGACTCGTTGCTTAGATGAACTCATAGATGGATCTTGGTGAAACGGTAGGAAAATTTTTAATATTCTGCAACGTTCCCCAACAGTGGCATCATGAGCTAGGTCTATGCGCAGTTCTCTATTGCACGAGTAGAACACAATTTTGTTGTGGGTGTGGATCTTTTCAAATTGCTTGCCGCTACTAGTCTTATCTTGCTTCAGCGGTATTGTGGGATGAAGCGGCCCGGTCCAACCTTACACGTACGCTTACGTGAGACCGGTTCCACCGACTGACATGCACTAGTTGCATAAGGTGGCTGGCGGGTGTCTGTCTCTCCCACTTTACTTGGAGCGGATTCGATGAAAAGGGTCCTTATGAAGGGTAAATAGAAGTTGACAAGATCACGTTGTGGTTATTCGTAGGTAAGAAAACATTCTTGCTAGAACCCAATTGCAGCCACGTAAAAGATGAAACAACAATTAGAGGACGTCTAACTTGTTTTTGCAGCAATTGTCATGTGATGTGATATGGCCAGAAGTTGTGATGAATGATGAATGGTATATTGTGATGTATGAGATCATGTTCTTGTAATAGGAATCACGACTTGCATGTCGATGAGTATGACAACCGGTAGGAGCCATAGGAGTTGTCTTTATTTTTTGTATGACCTGCGTGTCATTGAAGAACGCCATGTAAACTACTTTACTTTATTGCTAAACGCGTTAGTCATAGAAGTAGAAGTAGTCGTTGGCGTGACAACTTCATGAAGACACGATGATGGAGATCATGATGATGGAGATCATGGTGTCATGCCGGTGACAAGATGATCATGGAGCCCCGAAGATGAAGATCAAAGGAGCTATATGATATTGGCCATATCATGTCACTACTTTATATAATTGCATGTGATGTTTATTATGTTTATGCATCTTGTTTACTTAGATCGACGGTAGTAAATAAGATGATCCCTTATAACAATTTCAAGAAAGTGTTCCCCCTAACTGTGCACCGTTGCTAAAGTTCGTCGTTTCGAAGCACCACGTGATGATCGGGTGTGATAGATCCTTACGTTCACATAGAACGGGTGTAAGACAGTTTTACACATGCAAAAACACTTAGGGTTAACTTGACGAGCCTAGCATGTACAGACATGGCCTCGGAACACGAAGACCGAAAGGTCGAACACGAGTCGTATGGAAGATACGATCAACATGAGAATGTTCACCGACGATGACTAGTCCGTCTCACGTGATGATCGGACACGGCCTAGTCGACTCGGATCGTGTAACACTTAGATGACTAGAGGGATGTCTAATCTGAGTGGGAGTTCATTCAATAATTTGATTAGATGAACTTAATTATCATGAACTTAGTCTAAAACCTTTTGCAAATATGTCTTGTAGATCAAATGGCCAACGCTCATGTCAACTTGAACTTCAACGCGTTCCTAGAGAAAACCAAGCTGAAAGATGATGGCAGCAACTATACGGACTGGGTCCGGAACCTGAGGATCATCCTCATAGCTGCCAGGAAACAATATGTCCTAGAAGGACCGCTAGGTGACGCTCCCGTCCCAGAGAACCAAGACATTATGAATGCTTGGCAGTCTCGTACTGATGATTACTCCCTCGTTAAGTGCGGCATGCTTTACAGCTTAGAACCGGGGCTCCAAAAGCGTTTTGAGCATCACGGAGCATATGAGATGTTCGAAGAGCTGAAACTAGTTTTCCAAGCTCACGCCCGGGCCGAGAGATATGACATCTCCGACAAGTTCTATAGTTGTAAGATGGAGGAAAATAGTTCTGTCAGTGAGCACATACTCAAGATGTCTGGGTTGCACAACCGTATGACCCAGCTGAATATTAACCTCCCTGATGAGGCAGTCATTGACAGAATCCTTCAGTCGCTCCCACCAAGCTACAAGAGCTTTGTGATGAACTACAATATGCAGGGGATGGTAAAGACCATTCCTGAAGTATTTTCTATGCTGAAGTCAGCAGAGGTTGAAATCAAGAAAGAACATCAAGTGTTGATGGTCAATAAGACCACTAAGTTCAAGAAGGGCAAGGGTAAGAAGAACTTCAAGAAGGACGGCAAAGAGGTTGCCGCGCCCGGTAAGCCAGTTGCCGGGAAGAAGTCAAAGAATGGACCCAAGCCTGAGACTGAGTGCTTTTATTGCAAGGGGAAGGGTCACTGGAAGCGGAACTGCCCCAAATACTTAGCGGATAAGAAGGCCGGCAACACTAAAGGTATATTTGATATACATGTAATTGATGTGTACCTTACCAGTATTCGTAGTAACTCCTGGGTATTTGATACCGGTGCCGTTGCTCATATCTGTAACTCACAGCAGGAGCTGCGGAATAAGCGGAGACTGGCGAAGGACGAGGTGACGATGCGCGTCGGGAATGGTTCCAGAGTCGATGTGATCGCTGTCGGCACGCTACCTCTATATTTACCTACGGGATTAGTTTTGAACCTTAATAATTGTTATTTGGTGCCAAGTTTGAGCATGAACATTGTATCTGGATCTCGTTTGATACGAGATGGCTACTCATTTAAATCCGAGAATAATGGTTGTTCTATTTATATGAGAGATATGTTTTATGGTCATGCCCCTATGGTCAATGGTTTATTCATAATGAATCTCGAGCGTAATGTTACACATATTCATAGTGTGAATACCAAAAGATGTAAAGTTGATAACGATAGTCTCACATACTTGTGGCACTGCCGCCTTGGTCACATTGATGTCAAGCGCATGAAGAAGCTCCATGCTGATGGACTTTTAGAGTCTCTCGATTATGAATCATTTGACACATGCGAACCATGCCTCATGGGCAAGATGACCAAGACTCCGTTCTCCGGAACAATGGAGCGAGCAACCAACTTGTTGGAAATCATACATACCGATGTGTGCGGTCCAATGAGTGTTGAGGCTCGCGGAGGATATCGTTATGTTCTCACTCTCACTGATGACTTGAGTAGATATGGGTATGTCTACTTAATGAAACACAAGTCTGAGACCTTTGAAAAGTTCAAGGAATTTCAGAATGAGGTAGAGAATCAACGTGACCGAAAGATAAAATTCCTACGATCAGATCATGGAGGAGAATACTTAAGTCACGAATTTGGTACACACTTAGAGAAATGTGGAATCGTTTCACAACTCACGCCGCCTGGAACACCTCAGCGTAACGGTGTGTCCGAATGTCGTAATCGCACTCTATTAGATATGGTGCGGTCTATGATGTCTCTTACCGATTTACCACTATCATTTTGGGGATACGCTCTAGAGACAACTACATTCACTTTAAATAGGGCACCGTCTAAATCCGTTGAGATGACACCGTATGAATTATGGTTTGGGAAGAAACCTAAGTTGTCGTTTCTAAAAGTTTGGGGATGCGATGCTTATGTCAAGAAACTTCAACCTGAAAAGCTCGAACCCAAGTCGAAAAAATGCGTCTTCATAGGATACCCTAAAGAAACCATTGGGCATACCTTCGACTTAAGATCCGAGGGCAAGATCTTTGTTGCCAAGAACGGATCCTTTCTGGAAAAAGAGTTTCTCTCGAAAGAAGTAAGTGGGAGGAAAGTAGAACTCGATGAAGTACTACCTCTTGAACGGGAAAGTAGTGCAGCTCAAGAAAATGTTCCTGTGATGCCTACACCAACTGAAGAGGAAAATAATGATGATGATCAAGGTACTTCGGATCAAGTTGCTACTAAACTTCGTAGGTCCACAAGGACACGTTCCGCACCAGAGTGGTACGGCAACCCTGTCCTGGAAATCATGTTGTTAGACAACGGTGAACCTTCGAACTATGAAGAAGGGATGGCGGGCCCAGATTCCAACAAATGGCTAGAAGCCATGAAATCCGAGATAGAATCCATGTATGAAAACAAAGTATGGACTTTGACTGACTTGCCCGATGATCGGCGAGCGATAGAAAACAAATGGATCTTTAAGAAGAAGACGGACGCGGATGGTAATGTCACCATCTATAAAGCTCGACTTGTCGCTAAGGGTTATCGGCAAGTTCAAGGGATTGACTATGATGAGACTTTCTCTCCCATAGCGAAGCTTAAGTCCGTCCGAATCATGTTAGCAATTGCCGCATACTATGATTATGAGATATGGCAGATGGACGTCAAAACGGCATTCCTTAACGGTTATCTTAAGGAAGAACTGTATATGATGCAGCCGGAAGGTTTTGTCGATACTAAGAACGCTAATAAAGTATGCAAGCTCCAGCGATCCATTTATGGGCTGGTGCAAGCATCTCGGAGTTGGAACATTCGCTTTGATGAGATGATCAAAGCGTTTGGGTTTATGCAGACTTATGGAGAAGCCTGCGTTTACAAGAAAGTGAGTGGGAGCTCTGTAGCATTTCTCATATTATATGTAGATGACATACTTTTGATGGGAAATGATATAGAATTCTTGGACAGCATTAAGGCCTACTTGAATAAGTGTTTTTCAATGAAGGACCTTGGAGAAGCTGCTTATATATTAGGCATCAAGATCTATAGAAATAGATCGAGACGCCTCATAGGTCTTTCACAAAGCACATACCTTGATAAAATTTTGAAGAAGTTCAAAATGGATCAGTCCAAGAAGGGGTTCTTGCCTGTATTGCAAGGTGTGAGATTGAGCTCAGCTCAATGCCCGACCACGGCAAAAGATATAGAAGAGATGAGTGTCATCCCCTATGCTTCAGCCATAGGATCTATTATGTATGCCATGCTGTGTACCAGACCTGATGTAAACCTTGCCGTAAGTTTGGTAGGAAGGTACCAAAGTAATCCCGGCAAGGAACACTGGACATCGGTCAAGAATATCCTGAAGTACCTGAAAAGGACAAAGGACATGTTTCTCGTTTATGGAGGTGACGAAGAGCTCGTTGTAAAGGGTTACGTCGACGCTAGCTTTGACACAGATCTGGATGACTCTAAGTCACAAACCGAATACGTGTATATGTTGAATGGTGGAGCAGTAAGCTGGTGCAGCTGCAAGCAGAGCGTCATGGCGGGATCTACATGTGAAGCGGAGTACATGGCAGCCTCGGAGGCAGCGCATGAAGCTATTTGGGTGAAGGAGTTCATCACCGACCTAGGAGTCATACCCAATGCATCGGGGCCGATCAAACTTTTCTGTGACAATACTGGAGCTATTGCCCTTGCGAAGGAGCCCAGATTTCACAAGAAGACCAGGCACATCAAGCGTCGTTTCAACTCCATCCGTGAGAATGTTCAAGATGGAGACATAGAAATTTGCAAAGTACATACGGATCTGAATGTCGCAGATCCGTTGACTAAACCTCTCTCGCGAGCGAAACATGATCAACACCAGAACTCTATGGGTGTTCGATTCATCACAATGTAACTAGATTATTGACTCTAGTGCAAGTGGGAGACTGTTGGAAATATGCCCTAGAGGCAATAATAAAAGTGTTATTATTATATTTCTTTGTTCATGATAATAGTCTTTTATTCATGCTATAACTGTATTATCCGGAAATCGTAATACACGTGTGAATACATAGACCACAATATGTCCCTAGTGAGCCTCTAGTTGACTAGCTCGTTGTGATCAACAGATAGTCATGGTTTCCTGGCTATGGACATTGGATATCGTTGATAACGGGATCACATCATTGGGAGAATGATGTGATGGATAAGACCCAATATTAAGCATAGCACAAGATCGTGTAGTTCGTTTTGCTAGAGCTTTTTCAATGTCAAGTATCTCTTCCTTAGACCATGAGATCGTGTAACTCCCGGATACCGTAAGAGTGCTTTGGGTGTACCAAACGTCACAACGTAACTGGGTGACTATAAAGGTGCATTACAGGTATCTCCGAAAGTGTCTGTTGGGTTGACACGGATCGAGACTGGGATTTGTCACTCCGTATGACGGAGAGGTATCTCTGGGCCCACTCGGTAATGCATCATCTCAATGAGCTCAAAGTGACCAAGTGTTTGATCACGGGATCATGCATTGCGGTACGAGTAAAGTGACTTGCCGGTAACGAGACTGAACGAGGTATTGGGATACCGACGATCGAGTCTCGGGCATGTAACGTACCGATTGACAAAGGGAATTGCATACGGGGTTTGATCGAATCCTCGACATCGTGGTTCATCCGATGACAACATCGAGGAGCATGTGGGAGCCAACATGGGTATCCAGATCCCGCTGTTGGTTATTGACCTGAGGTCCTCTCGGTCATGTCTGCATGTCTCCCGAACCCGTAGGGTCTACACACTTAAGGTTCGGTGACGCTAGGGTTATCAGGAAGACAAGTATGTGATTACCGAATGTTGTTCGGAGTCCCGGATGAGATCCCGGACGTCACGAGGAGTTCCGGAATGGTCCGGAGGTAAAGATTTATATAAGGAAAGTGGTTAAATGGACACCGGAAAGTTTCGGTTGCATACCGGTATTGTACCGGGGCCACCGGAAGGGTTCCGGGGTCCACCGGGTGGGGCCACCCCTCCCGGGGGGCCACATGGGCTGTGTGGGATAGGGAGCCAGCCCCTAGTGGGCTGGGCGCGCCTCCCCACCTAGGCCCATGCGGCTAGGGAAAGGGGAGGGGAAACCCTAAAGGGGGCGCCCCCCTAGCTTGGGGGGCAAGCCACCCTTTTTCCCTCTCCCTTTGGCCGCCCCCCCCTCTAGGGTTTCCCCTAGAGGGCCGGCCCCCTTGCCCCTCTCCTCCTATATATAGAGGGGTGAGGGGAGGGCTGCTACACACAAGCCAAGGCGCAGCCCCTCCCCTCCCCAACACCTCTCCTCCTCCGTGCGTGCTTGGCGAAGCTCTGTCGGAGTACTGCTGCACCAACAACACCACGCCGTCGTGCTGTCGTTGGAGCTGTCTTCCTCAACCTCTCCTTCCTCCTTGCTGGATCAAGACGGAGGAGACGTCGCCCGTACCGTACGTGTGTTGAACGTGGAGGTGCTGTCCGTTCAGCACTTGGTCATCGGTGATCCGAATCACGTCGAGTACGACTCCATCATCACCAACCCCTTGAACGCTTCCGCACTCGATCTACAAGTGGTATGTAGATGCAAACTCACTCCCTTGACTCGTTGCTTAGATGAACTCATAGATGGATCTTGGTGAAACCGTAGGAAAAATTTTAATTTTCTGCAACATTCCCCAACAGATGGTGCCGGAGTGGGTGCGGCCAAGCAGGGTAAAGCGGTAACAAGAATCGAGGCAAAAGGTTTTTACTCCACAGGTGGGCGAACGAGTCTATTTACTCCGCGGGAGACCACGGAAGAGAAATTATTCTCCTCTAAGAGCATCTATAGCCGGGCACCCCAAACCCACATCGAACGTCCGGGCGGCCCGCCCGGTCACTAACCGGTCACGAAATCTGATCCAGATGGGCACCTTAAACGGGTCTTAAACACTCGGGCAGACCGGCACCCCTCATATCCAGCCCAAATATGGGGCGAATATGGGGGAGTCCGGGAACACCCGCTACGTTGGACCCGGCTCACTCTAGCCCACTCGACCACACATATATCCGTTCCCATCCGCTCGCCGGACCAAACCCTAGCCACTTCACACTCCTCTCCCTCCACTCCCTCCGCCACCCGAGCTCATTTCCGGTGATTTTCGGCCGTCTCCATCATGGCGGGCAACGGATCTGACTTTGACCAGTCCGGATCCGTCGACTGGGATGTCATCCCGTGCGGGTTGGAGGAGGCAATGGTGGTCCGCATTGCACTCCGCCGCTCCCAGGAGGGCAACGCCCGACCGACAAATGGATCTGTCCGGCATGACTCCATAGCGTCGGCTCAAAGGGCGCCCGGGTCCTCTAGGGCTGGAGGTCCCGACAGCCGGAAAATCTCTCCTTCCCCATCACCGGTCGGGGCAGACTATGAGTCCCATCGGAAACCGGCGGCCCGCCGTGAGAAGGAGAGGATAAGGTTCACTGAGGCCCGTATTGCGGCGGAAATGGCAGTGCGGAGGTGGCTGATGCGGCGGCGCGGGCGACCGCAGAGGAGGAAGCCATTCGCGCCTACGTTGTGAAGAAATGGCATCGGAGGAACACACGGGCCCTCGCTCGAGAGCAGAATCGGGCAGTCCTTGCCATGGCCGGACTACCATCGAAGGAGGAGGAGGACATCAACGTCGACGAGCAGATCCAGCTCGATCCCTACCGCGTCTTCGACCGGTACCTTCACGAGAAGGATGATAAGGGCGCTGGGAAGGGCAAGGGAAGCTGTAGATGATCTTCATCATAGCCAAACATGCCAGATTTTGGTAGTCTGATGGCATGTTTAGTTAATAATGATGGAGTAACCGGACGATGTGTGTGTATCAACGTAGCTGCATAAGTTTATATGAATTTAAGATATGATAATTGAGGTGTCTGGATGTGGATTGCATTAAATGTGATGTGACCGGTTAGTGCCCATGGACGTGAGGCATTTGAGGGCCCGAATTTTTCCAATGCTGTTGTACATGCTCTAACCGTTATAAGCAATTGGTTAGAAACCAGTTAGAGAAGAAAAATAAAGGACGACGATAACTGCCGCACGTGTGGTATATTCGACATGCGCACACACATCATGTGTGGTGTGAGCAGGAGGGAGCCCACACGGGCTGTGTGTGGACGGACATTAGAATTGCCCACACATGTGGGCGTGGCTATTTCGTACCACACGCCCAACAAATACTATTCATCTCACCCCGCGCGTGTGGCACGAAGCAAAAATGCCCACACGTCCTGGCGCAATTACGTTAGGTACCCGCAAGATGTCGATTTAGTTGCCATCCTGGTTGGCAGATGTAGTTATCCGAGATGACAAGTGTAGTTGTAAAAGCATGGCAACTATCTGTTTTGGATAACTATATAGTTGCCATGTCTAATTTATGGTAGTTGTCGTGTGTAATCAAACCATAGTTACCGTGTGTGATTAACTACTTATCACATATGGTCAAACAGTAGTTGCCATGTGTATTTACTGTTGGAAATATGCCCTAGAGGCAATAATAAATTAGTTATTATTATATTTCCTTGTTCATGATAATTGTTTATTATCCATGCTAGAATTGTATTGATAGGAAACTCAGATACATGTGTGGATACATAGACAACACCATGTCCCTAGTAAGCCTCTAGTTGACTAGCTCGTTGATCAATAGATGGTTACGGTTTCCTGACCATGGAGATTGGATGTCATTGATAACGGGATCACATCATTAGGAGAATGATGTGATGGACAAAGACCCAATCCTAAGCCTAGCACAAGATCATGTAGTTCGTATGCTAAAGCTTTTCTAATGTCAAATATCATTTCCTTAGACCATGAGATTGTGCAACTCCCGGATACCGTAGGAGTGCTTTGGGTGTTCCAAACGTCACAACGTAACTGGGTGGCTATAAAGGAACACTACAGGTATCTCCGAAAGTGTCGGTTGGGTTGGCACGAAACGAGACTGGGATTTGTCACTCCGTGTAAACGGAGAGGTATCTCTGGGCCCACTCGGTAGGGCATCATCATAATGTGCACAATGTGATCAAGGAGTTGATCACGGGATGATGTGTGATGGAATGAGTAAAGAGACTTGCCGGTAACGAGATTGAACAAGGTATCGGGATACCAACGATCGAATCTCGGGCAAGTATCGTACCGATAAACAAAGGGAATTGCATACGGGATTGATTAAGTCCTTGACATCGTGGTTCATTTGATGAGATCATTGTGGAACATGTGGCAGCCAACATGGGTATCCATATCCCGCTGTTGGTTATTGACCGGAGAACGTCTCGGTCATGTCTACATGGTTCCCGAACCCGTAGGGTCTACACACTTAAGGTTCGGTGACGCTAGGGTTGTAGGGATATGTATATGCAGTAACCTGAATGTTGTTCGGAGTCCCGGATGAGATTCCGGATGTCACGAGGAGTTCCGGAATGGTCCGGAGGTAAATAATTATATATAGGAAGTGCTATTTCGGCCATCGGGACAAGTTTCGGGGTCACCGGTATTGTACCGGGACCACCGGAAGGGTCCCGGGGGTCCACCGGGTGGGGCCACCTATCCCGGAGGGCCCCATGGGCTGAAGTGGGAAGGGATCCAGCCCAAAGTGGGCTGGGGCGCCACTTCCCCCTAGGGCCCATGCGCCTAGGGTGGGGGAAACCCTAAAGGAAGAGTCCTAGAAGGGGAAGGCACCTCCTAGGTGCCTTGGGGAGGAGGGATTCCTCCCTTGGCCGCCGCCCCCCTAGGAGATTGGATCTCCTAGTGCCGGCGCCCCCCTAGGCCCCCTATATATAGTGGGGGGAAGGGAGGACCTCTCACCCTTGCCTTTGGTGCCTCCCTCTCCCTCTCCAACACCTCCTCCTCCTCCATAGCGCTCAGCGAAGCCCTGCCGGAGTACTGCAGCTTCACCACCACCACGCCGTCGTGCTGCTGTTGGAGCCATCTTCCTCAACCTCTCCTTCCCCCTTGCTGGATCAAGAAGGATGAGACGTCACTGCTCCGTACGTGTGTTGAACGTGGAGGTGCCATCCATTCGGCGCTAGGATCATCGGTGATTTGGATCACGACGAGTACGACTCCATCAACCCCGTTCTCTTGAACGCTTCCACTTAGCAATCTACAAGGGTATGTAGATGCACTCTCCTTCCCCTCGTTGCTGGTTTCTCCATAGATAGATCTTGGTGACACGTAGGAAAATTTTGAATTTCTGCTACGTTCCCCATCAGTGGCATCATGAGCTAGGTCTATGCGTAGTTACTATGCACGAGTAGAACACAAAGTAGTTGTGGGCATTGATTTTGTTCAATATGCTTACCGTTATTAGTCCAATCTTGATTCGGCGGCATTGTGGGATGAAGCGGCCCGGACCAACCTTACACGTACGCTTACGTGAGACCGGTTCCACCGACTGACATGCACTAGTTGTATAAGGTGGCTGGCGGGTGTCTGTCTCTCCCACTTTAGTCGGATCGGATTCGATGAAAAGGGTCCTTATGAAGGGTAAATAGCAATTGGCATATCATGTTGTGGTCTTTGCGTAGGTAAGAAACGTTCTTGCTAGAAACCCATAGCAGCCACGTAAAACATGCAAATAACAATTAGAGGACGTCTAACTTGTTTTTGCAGGGTATGCTATGTGATGTGATATGGCCAAAAGGATGTGATGAATGATATATGTGATGTATGAGATTGATCATGTTCTTGTAATAGGAATCATGACTTGCATGTCGATGAGTATGACAACCGGCAGGAGCCATAGGAGTTGTCTTAATTTATTTATGACCTGCGTGTCAACATAAACGTCATGTAATTACTTTACTTTATTGCTAACCGTTAGCTGTAGTAGTAGAAGTAATAGTTGGCGAGGCAACTTCATGGAGACACGATGATGGAGATCATGATGATGGAGATCATGGTGTCATGCCGGTGACGATGATGATCATGGAGCCCCGAAGATGAAGATCAAAAGGAGCAATATGATATTGGCCATATCATGTCACTATTTGATTGCATGTGATGTTTATCATGTTTATGCATCTTGTTTACTTAGAACGACGGTAGTAAATAAGATGACCCCTCATTAAAATTTCAAGAAAGTGTTCCCCCTAACTGTGCACCGTTGCGACAGTTCGTTGTTTCGAAGCACCACGTGATGATCGGGTGTGATAGATTCTAACGTTCACATACAACGGGTGTAAGACAGATTTACACACGCGAAACACTTAGGTTGACTTGACGAGCCTAGCATGTACAGACATGGCCTCGGAACACAAGAGACCGAAAGGTCGAGCATGAGTCGTATGGTAGATACGATCAACATGAAGATGTTCACCGATGATGACTAGTCCGTCTCACGTGATGATCGGACACGGCCTAGTTGACTCGGATCATGTAATCACTTAGATGACTAGAGGGATGTCTATCTGAGTGGGAGTTCACAAGATGAACTTAATTATCCTGAACATAGTCAAAAGGTCTTCGCAAATTATGTCGTGGCTCGCGCTTCAGTTCTACTGTTTAGTTATGTTCCTAGAGAAATTTAGTTGAAAGTTGATAGTAGCAATTATGCAGACTAGGTCCGTAAACTGAGGATTGTCCTCATTGCTTCATAGAAGGCTTATGTCCTTGATGCACCGCTCAGTGTGCTGAACCTCGAACGTTGTCTGTGGATGTTGCAAACATTTGACATACACATTTTGATAACTACGTGATAGTTCAGTTAAACGGTTTAGAGTTGAGGCACCGAAGACGTTTTGAAACATCGCGAAACATATGAGATGTTTCGAGGGCTGAAATTGGGATTTCAGGCTCGTGCCCACGTCAAGAGGTATAAGACCTCCGACGATTTTCTTAGCCTACAAACTAAGGGAGAAAAGCTCAATTGTTGAGCTTGTGCTCAGATTGTCTGAGTACAACAATCATTTGAATCAAGTGGGAGTTGATCTTCCAGATGAGAAAGTGATGTTTCTCCAAAGTCATTACCACCAAGCTGCTAGAGCTTCGTGATGAACTATAATATATCAGGGACATATATGATGATCCTTGAGATATTCGCGATGTTTGACACCACAAAAGTAGAAATCAATAAGGAGCATCAATTGTTGATGGTTGGTGAAACCACTAGTTTCAAGAAGGGCAAGGGTACGAAGGGATACTTCATGAAACGGCAATTCAGCTGCTGCTCTAGTGAAGAAACCCAAGGTTGAACCCAAACCCGAGACTAAGTGCTTCTGTAATAAGGGGAACAACCACTGGAGCAGAATTACCCTAGATACTTGGTAGATGAGAAGGCTGGCAAGGTCGATAGAATTATATTGGATATACATTGTGTTAATGTGTACTTTACTAGTACTCCTAGTAGCACCAGGGTATTAGATACCGGTTCGGTTGCTAAGTGTTAGTAACTCGAAACAAAAGGCTACGGAATAAACGAAGACTAGCTAAAAGGTGAGATGATGATATGTGTTGGAAGTATTTCCAAGGTTGATCAAATATCGTACGCTCCCTCTACCATCGAGATTGGTATTAAAACCTAAATAATTGTTATTTGGTGTTTGCGTTGAGCATAGACATGATTGGATTATGTCTATTGCAATACGGTTATTCATTTAAGGAGAATAATGGTTACTCTGTTTATTTGAATAATACCTTCAATGGTCTTACACCTAAAATGAATGGTTTATTGAATCTCGATCGTAGTGATACACATGTTCATGCCAAAAGATAGTAATGATAGTACCACCTACTTGTGGCACTGCCACTTAAGTCATATCGGTATAAAACGCATGAAGAAGCTCCATGTTGATGGATCTTTGGACTCACTCGTTTTTGAAAAGTTTGAGGCATGCGAACCATGTCTATTGGTGTATATGCATGAAGAAACTCCATGCAAATGGACCATTTGGACTCACTTGATTTTGAATCACTTGAGACATGCAAATCATACCACATGGGCAAGATGACTGAAAGCCTCGGTTTCAGTAAAATGGAACTAGAAAGCAACTTGTTGGAAGTAATACATTTTGATGTGTGCAGGCCAATGAGTGCTGAGGCGTGTAGTGGATATCGTTATGTTCTTACTTCACAGATGATTTGAGTAGATATTGAGTATATTTACTTGATGAATCACGAGTCTGAATTATTGAAAGGTTCAAGTAATTTCAGGGTGAAGTTGAAAGATCGTCATGACAAGAGGATAAAAGATCTATGATATGATCATAGAGATGAATATCTGAATTACGAGTTTGGCACATAATTAAGACATTGTGGAAATTGTTTCACAACTAATACAACCTGGAACACCGTAGCGTGATGGTGTGTCCGAATATCATAACTGCACCCTATTGGATATGATGCATACCATGATGTCTCTTATCGAATTATCACAATAGTTTATGGGTTAGGCATTAGAGACAACCACATTCACTTTAAATAGGGCACCACGTAATTCCGATGAGATGACACCGTATGAACTATGGTTTAGAGAAACCTAAGCTGTCATTTCTTAAAAGGTTTGGGGCTGCGACGCTTATGTGAAAAGGTTTCAGGCTGATAAGCTCGAACCCAAAGCGGATAAATGCATCTTCATAGGACACCCAAAACAGTTGGGTATACCTCCTGTCTCAGATCCGAAAGCAATAAGGGATTGTTTCTAGAATCGGGTCCTTTCTCGAGGAAAAATTTCTCTCGAAAGAATTGAGTGGGAGGATGGTGGAGACTTGATGAGGTTATTGAACCGTCTCTTCAACTAGTGTGTGACAGGGCACAGGGAGTTGTTCCTGTGGCACCTACACCAATTGAAGTGGAAGCTTATGATAGTGATCATGAAACTTCAGATCAAGTCACTACCAAACCTCGTGGGATGACAAGGATGCGTACTACTTCAGAGTGGTACGTGATCCTGTCTTGGAAGTCATGTTGCTAGACAACAATGAACCTATGAGCTATGGAGAAGCGATGGTGGGCCCGGATTCCGATAAATGGCTCGAGGCCATAAAATCCGAGATAGGATCCATGTATGAAAACAAAGTGTAGACTTTGGCAGAACAACTCGATGGTCGTAAGGCTGTTGAGTGCAGATGGATTTTAAAAGGAAGACGGACAATGATGGTAAGTATCACCATTAAGAAAGCTCGACTTGTCGTTAAGATGTTTTCCGACAAGTTCAAGGAGTTGACTACGATGAGACTTTCTCACTCGTAGCGATGCTAAGAGTCTGTTGGAATTATATTAGCGATTACTGCATTATTTATGAAATCTTGCAGATAGGATGTCAAAACATTGTTTCCTCGACGATTTTCTTGAGGAAAGGTTGTATGTGATACAACCGAAAGGTTTTGTCAATCCTGAAAGATGCTAATAAGTATGCAAAGCTCCAGCAATCCTTCTAGGGACTGGAGTAAGCATCTCAGAGTTGGAATGTACGCTTTGATGAGATGATCAAAGATTTTGGGTGTATACAAAGTTTATGAGAAACTTGTATTTCCAAAGAAGTGAGTGGGAGCACTATAGAATTTCTGATGAATATATGTTGTTGACATATTGTTGATCAGAAATGACGTAGAATTTCTGGAAAGCATATAGGGTTATTTGGAAAGTGTTTTTCAATGGAAAGCCTGGATTAAACTACTTGAACATTGAGCATCAAGATCTATAAGGATAGATCAAAACGCTTAATGGTACTTTCAAATGAGCACATACCTTGACATGATCTTGAAGGTGTTCAAGATGGATCAGTCAAAGAAGGAGTTCTTGCCTGAGTTGTAAGGTATGAAGTTAAGACTTAAAGCTCGACCACGGCAGAAGAAAGAGGAAGGACGAAGGTCGTCCCCTATGCTTTTGTCATAGGCTCTCTACAGTATGCTATGCTGTGTGCCGCACCTGAAGTGTGCCTTGCCATGAGTCAGTCAAGGGGTACAAGAGTGATCCAAGAATGGATCACAGGACAACGGTCAAAGTTATCCTTAGTAACTAGTGGACTAAGGAATTTTCTCGATTATGGAGGTGGTAAAAGAGTTCGTCGTAAAGGGTTATGCCGATGCAAACTTTGACACTAATCCAGATTATTCTAAGTAGTAAACTGGATTCGTATAGTAGAACAGTTATTTGGAATAGCTCCAAATAGAACGTGGTAGCTGCATCTAGGAGATGACATAGAGATTTGTAAAGCACACACGGATCTAAAAGGTTCAGATCCCTTGACTATAACATCTCTCACAAGCATAACATGATCAAACCCAGAACTCATCGAGTATTAATCATATGGTAATGTGAACTAGATTATTGACTCTAGTAGACTCTTTGGGTGTTAGTCACATGGGGATGTGACCTTGAGTGTTAATCACATATCGATGTGAACTGGATTATTGACTCTAGTGCAAGTGGGAGACTGCTGAAAATATGCCCTAGAGGCAATAATAAATTAGTTATTATTATATTTCCTTGTTCATGATAATCGTTTATTATCCATGCTAGAATTGTATTGATAGGAAACTCAGATACATGTGTGGATACATAGACAACACCATGTTCCTAGTAAGCCTCTAGTTGACTAGCTCATTGATCAATAGATGGTTACGGTTTCCTGACCATGGACATTGGATGTCATTGATAACGGGATCACATCATTAGGAGAATGATGTGATGGACAAAGACCCAATCCTAAGCCTAGCACAAGATCATGTAGTTCGTATGCTAAAGCTTTTCTAATGTCAAATATCATTTCCTTAGACCATGAGATTGTGAAACTCCCGGATACCGTAGGAGTGCTTTGGGTGTGACAAACGTCACAACTTAACTGGGTGGCTATAAAGGTACACTACAGGTATCTCCGAAAGTGTCTGTTGGGTTGGCACGAATCAAGACTGGGATTTGTCACTCCGTATAAACGGAGAGGTATCTCTGGGCCCACTCGGTAGGGCATCATCATAATGTGCACAATGTGATCAAGGAGTTGATCACAGGATGATGTGTTACGGAATGAGTAAAGAGACTTGCCGGTAACGAGATTGAACAAGGTATCGGGATACCAACGATCGAATCTCGGGCAAGTATCGTACTGATAGACAAAGGGAATTGCATACGGGATTGATTAAGTCCTTGGCATTGTGGTTCATCTGATGAGATCATTGTGGAACATGTGGGAGCCAACATGTGTATCCAGATCCCGCTGTTGGTTATTGACCGAAGAACGTCTCGGTCATGTCTACATGGTTCCCGAACCCGTAGGGTCTATACACTTAAGGTTCGGTGACGCTAGGGTTGTAGGGATATGTATATGCAGTAACCCGAATGTTGTTCGGAGTCCCGGATGAGATCCCGGACATCACGAGGAGTTCCGGAATGGTCCGGAGGTAAAGAATTATATATAGAAAGTGCTATTTCGGCCATCGGGACAAGTTTCGGGGTCACCGGTATTGTACCGGGACCACCGGAAGGGTCCCGGGGGTCCACCGGGTGGGGCCACCTATCCCGGAGGGCCCCATGGACTGAAGTGGTAAGGGATCCAGCCCAAAGTGGGCTGGGGCGCCACTTCCCCCTAGGGCCCATGCGCCTAGGGTGGGGGAAACCCTAAAGGAAGAGTCCTAGAAGGGGAAGGCACCTCCTAGGTGCCTTGGGGAGGAGGGATTCCTCCCTTGGCCGCCGTCCCCCCCTAGGAGATTGGATCTCCTAGGGCCGGCGCCCCCCCTGGCCCCCTATATATAGTGGGGGGAAGGGAGGACCTCTCACCCTTGCCTTTGGTGCCTCCCTCTCCCTCTCCAACACTTCCTCCTCCTCCATAGCGCTTAGCGAAGCCCTGCCGGAGTACTGCAGCTTCACCACCACCACGCCATCGTGCTGCTGTTGGAGCCATCTTCCTCAACCTCTCCTTCCCCCTTGCTGGATCAAGAAGGAGGAGACGTCGCTGCTCCGTACGTGTGTTGAACGCGGAGGTGCCGTCCGTTTGGCGCTAGGATCATCGATGATTTGGATCACGACGAGTACGACTCCATCAACCCCGTTCTCTTGAACGCTTCCGCTTAGCGATCTACAAGGGTATGTAGATGCACTCTCCTTCCCCTCGTTGCTGGTTTCTCCATAGATAGATCTTGGTGACACGTAGGAACATTTTGAATTTCTGCTACGTTCCCCATCAGTGGCATCATGAGCTAGGTCTATGCGTAGTTACTATGCACGAGTAGAACACAAAGTAGTCCAACCATAGTTGCCATGTATGATTAATCACATATGCCATGTGTGTTTATCTGGTTGCCACGTACGCGCAACTGCAGTTACCGTGTAGCAAAGAATTACAGTTGTCATGTTTGTTTACCTAGTTGCCACAATCGCGTAAATGCAGTTGCCATCCCCAACGTAGGAGTGTCGTGTGGGCGAAAAACAGTTCGCCCACACGCGCATGGACTAGGTGTTGGTTGTGTGCGCAGAAACTAGTTCGCCCACACAGCGCAGCTGGCAAACAACGTGGTGCGGGCGTGTGGGCAAACTCTTCAACGCCCACCCACCAAGCCCATCCTACGTGGCATGCAAATTCTGCCTCAATGTGTCAAGATTCGTGTAAACTGTACTGGACGATGATCCACGCGTGTGGACGAATTACAAAACTGCTACACATGTGGGCGTTAATGTTTCCGAAAATAAATTTATGCTCCTCTAACCGTTTACAAGTCATCGGTTAGAGATGCTCTTATAGCCAGAATAAACCAGATCCCTAATTAATCACTTGTGCGTCGAATCGACACCTACAACGTCGATCGCAGCGATGCCTTTCAGCAGATTCCGCCGGGTCTTCTTCCACCTCCTGTCCATATCATGGACTAGCGCTGTCGCCCCACCCCAGCGCCATATTCTTCTTCCACGGCATTTCTTGGCTCCATGCGCCGCCGCGCCACTTAGTTCCCTATCGTGCGCCCAAGGACAGGTCGGCGTCAAGCGCCGGCCACTTTCGTCCACTCCGCCGCGGTTCGTTTGTTCAACTTGTCCATCCCGAGATTCTGCCTCCTCCCACGAGCACCACAGCTTTACGGGATTTCGTTTGGCACATTGCTCCCTTTCCCCCTTGCGTGCCCGCCTCACCGCCATTACCCGGACCGGTGGGAAGCTGACCTATCGGCGGACACACTGAACTGATGCGCCGGTGGTTGTTCGCGGAGGCTATTCCTATTCCCTTTTGCATGGCTGCAGTGGGTCGTCTCGTTCTTGGCCCCTCCATTGCTGTCACCTCAGAGGTCGGCTCGCACCGATTCGGCGCAGAGCTCCGAAGCAACATGCGAGGAGAGGAAGAGTGCAGTGCAGTTCGGCGAACAGTTTGCGTCATCTTCCTTATCGCTCGGGCAGTGGATGTACCAATCGGGCGATGTGCTTCCGTTCCGTGGCCGTATGTGTCCGGATAGGCTCGCTCACTGTGAATGATTGGATGAAGTGGGAGGCTGTACGTGTGCGTGCTTAGAGCTTCTTCAACAGCCGCGCAACGCGTCGCGCGTCATTCGCCTGGTTTGGCGCGGCCGGCAGCGATGGCTTCAGTAGACGCGTCAAAATTGAACACACGCTTAACTCCAGCGGCCGCGCTAAAATGTAGCGCGCGCTAAACAGTGTGTACATTTTTTTAAATAAAATTCATAGATAGAAAAAACGATACATAGATATTTTACATACTTTCATAGTATAGATAGATAAAAATTATTTAGATAGTGCAAGGACATAGATAAAAACTACTAGTGCAGCTACAGCCTACTCCCAGTCGTCATCGTCATCGTCATCGTCGCCATCCTCGCTGGTCTGATCCGAGGTATCGAGCCACATGTCTTCCCAACGATCATCATCAGATGTAAAGATCGTCTCACCACCATTCTCAACTACATCGCACTGGGATAGCGCCAGGGCCTCCGCCGACGCCTGTCCAACTGCTCAGCGCGGCGCCTTTGCGTCTCCTCCTCGCGGCGCCTTGCCCAATAGGCTTGCTCGTAGGATGCGTCCTCCGGGTGTTGTTGGCGCCACTCCGCCATGACCCGCTCGTTCTCATGGGCGACGAGGAGGCGGTTCTGCCGCTCAGCGTGCTCCGCACGGTTTTGTGCCGTGCGAAGACGAGGCGGCGGGGCGACGTCCAACGCCTACTGCAGCGTGTGGACATCGTGGAAGTTCATCTGCTGGAGGGGCCTGCCTAGGCGCCACGCCGCCGCGTCGTACGCGCGGGCGGCCTCGTGCGTCGTCTCGAAGGTGCCGATGCCGAGCCGGAGTTGGCCGGACCGTATCTCCAAGTAGAACCCGCCGTTGGGGCGCTGGCGGACGCCACGGTAGCCCGACACTCCTCGACGGCGTGGCGGCATGGTGGCGGGGCGCTGGAGCGGTGGTGCGGGTGGCAGCGGAAGCAACCGAGGAAGCGGTGGAGGGGCGTGTGATAACGGAAGAGGAAGAGAAGCGTGTGCAATAGGCGTGTGGCGCGCGCCACATTTTATAGGCGCGCCGGAAGCGGTGCGGCAAAAAAAACGTGCGACCTGCCGCCTTTTCCCGCACGCGCGCAAACTGTTCCCGCGCGCGCGATTTTCCCGCCACCGCTAGAGCGCGCCGAAACGTCCCACGCGTTCAAAAGACTCAGTTTACCGCACACGCTTTTTACCGTTGCTGTTGGAGATGCTCTTATACTGTTGCGATAAAGAGGAATAAATCTTGGCCAGAAATCGTGGTAGCTCCACTTTCGTTGCGCCTGCAACTCACGCAGAAGGCAGAACCGACTGGCCAACTGTATGGATGTGCTCGTAGACTTTTTCTCTGCGCTAAGTCCATGAACGCGTGTCACGTTGTTCCTCATGGGCTGGTTAGTGCGTGAGGGCTGTTGGGAGTGATTAACTGGAGCACGAACGACTTGACAAATGAGCCTAAACTTAACCCTAGGCGACTTGGGCAAATTCTCCCCTGCAGGTTTTGCCGGCAAGCCTGTAGATTCGCCTCCCGATGCCTTCGCTCCGCTTAGTTGTATAGTTTAGCCTTTTTAGTCTTTTCAGGAATTCGGGCGGATGGGCGGCGCTTCTTCTTTGAGTTCGTCTCTCAGGTTCCTATTATCCTTAAATTTGTCCGTCTTAACATACTCGATGGAGCTCCGGCATAGATTCCTACCGTCACTTTGAGGCGGTGAGGTTAAGGTTTCACGTCATGTGACGAGATTTAGTGTGAGGTACTTCATATCTATGCAAGGGATCAATGTAAGCGATCGCGGCTCTAAAGGGCTGGTCTTTAGGGGCACGTGCATGAAGACTTTCTCATTGTCATTGACAAGGTCAAGCCGGTACGGCGGCAGTTCGTTCTGGCAGCAGTAGTGATCGTTTGGTGGTCTCGAAATCTTAATATAATTTTTATTACGTTTGAGATGCTTCATATTTCTGGTGAACTTTTATAATAGATCCGATCATTTTCGTAAAAAGAAGAATAACTTGACAAATCACAATCATGCCTATTCTTATTTGAGAATAAAATGATTTTATACCCTTCCCGCACCTGCAACGCATGGCCACATACACCTACAGATCTACACAAAATTATTGACGGAAGTTCGAATAATACCACAACTATGAAATACAAGCTAAATATCCGTATGTTGCAATGGAGAAAGTATCTCTTGACATCGATATTGTAACGCTCACGATGCGGTTATATCTACCACGTGTCGAAGCACGACTTAGAGGCATAACCGCATTGAAAGCAATGTCGCAAGTGAGGTAATCTTCACACAACCCATGTAATACATAAGGGAAAGAGATACATAGTTGGCTTACAGCGACTTCACACAATACATGAATAAAACATTACATAATCCAGACACAATCAAGGTCCGACTACGGAACCAAAAATAAAAGAAAAACTACCCCAAAAGCTACACAGATCCCCGATCGTCCCAACTGGGCTCCACTACTGATCAACTGGAAACGGAACAACATAACGAATGTGAATCTCATCGAGCTCCTCCTTGAGCTCAGTTGTGTCACCTGCACGGTTTCATCGGCACCTGCAAACTGGTTTTGGAAGTATCTGTGAGTCACGGGGACTCAGCAATCTCACATCCTCGCGATCAAGACTATTTAAGCTTATAGGTAGGGTAAAAGGTATGAGGTGGAGCTGCAGCAAGCGACTAGCATATTTGGTGGCTAACATACGCAAATGAGAGCGAGAAGAGAAGGCAAAGCACGTTCGAGAAACTATGATCAAGAAGTGATCCTAGAACAACCTACGTCAAGCATAACTCCAACACCGTGTTCACTTCCCGGACTCCGCCGGAAAGAGACCATAATGGCTACACACGCGGTTGATGCGTTTTAGTTAAGTTAAGTTTCAGGTTTTCTACAACCGGACGTTAACAAATTCCCATTTCCCCATAACCGCGGGCACGGCTTTCGAAAGTTCAAATCCCTGCAGGGGTGTCCCAACTTAGCCCATCACAAGCTCTCACAGTCAACGAATGATATTCCTTCTCCCAGGAAGACCCGATCAGGCTCAGAATCCCGGTTACAAGACATCCTCGATAATGGTAAAACAAGTCCAGCAAGACCGCCCGATGCGCCAACATCCCGATAGGAACTGCACTTATCTCGTTCTCGGGGCACACCGGATAAGCAATCCGTACAACTAAAATCAGCCCTCGAGTTTCCCCGAGGTGGCGCTGCAAGGGGCTCTAGTTTGGACCAACACTTAGACAAGCACTGGCCCGGGGGGGGGTTAAAATAAGATGACCCTCGGGATGCGCGACTCCTAAGGGAAAAAGGCTAGGTGGCGAATGGTAAAACCAAGGTTGGGCCTTGCTGGAGGAGTTTTATTCAAAGCGAACTGTCAAGGGGTTCCCATTATAACCCAACCGTGTAAGGAACGCAAAAATCTGGGAACATAATACCGATATGACAAAAAACTAGGGCGGCAGGAGTGGAACAAAACACCAGACATAAGGCCGAGTCTTCCACCCTTTACCAAGTATATAGATGCATTAATTAAATAAGAGATATTGTGATATCCCAACAAAATATCCATGTTCCAACAAGGAACAACTCCAATCTTCACCTGCAACTAACAACGCTATAAGAGGGACTGAGCAAAGCGGTAACGTAGCCAAACAACGGTTTGCTAGGACAAGGTGGGTTAGAGGCTTGGCTTAACAATATGGGAGGCATGATAAGCAAGTGGTAGGTATCGCAGCATAGGCATAGCAAAAGAGTGAGCAACTAGCAAGCAAAGATAAAAGTGATTTCGAGGGTATGATCATCTTGCTTGAGATCCCGCAAGGAAGAAGAACGAGTCCATGAAGAAGGCAAAAGGACGTAGTCGAACGAATCCTCACAACACGACGTTATCGGAACCAACCCGAAGAAGCAACAACGGAAAGAAGCAAACAACATAGTAAACAACCATCACATCAACATGGCATGATGGACAACCAAGTATGATGCATGTCAGGTTTAATGAAGCATGGCATGGCAAAGTGCACAAACAACCCTACAAATTAAGTGGAGCTCAATATGCAACTCTGTTGCATATTGATGAAACACCACGTGACTTATTTAGTTCGATCTTGTTTATGTACCCAACAATATTAAATGTTGTTTAGCATGGCAAGGGGTGAAGCAAAGTAAAACTACCTATCTAGTCAAGTTTAAATGAGGCCGGAAACAACGAACAACAATTCCGGAAAATCCTCATATGCATATATTAGGTTTGGGTACTGTTCTGCCCTAAACATAATTTTAGAGTTGTTAAACATGCAAAGCAAGTACACCATGTTAAACTAGGCATTTTTCTAACCCATTTACATATAAAGTTTATTAAATTCCGAGTTACGGTTATTTAGTTATGAAATAAAGCATTTTAGCAAGTTATTTAAGCAAATTTAAACAAACAACATTTTAAAAAATTTAAACATAGATGAAAGTGGCAAATTATTAATCTACACACAATTCTAAGCAAGTTTCATATATTAAGTTTTTACATGTGATGCTTAGTTTGTGAGTTAAAATATGCATGAAGTTCAAGGGTGTTCCTGCAAATATGTAAATCCCTGGTATTTATCAAATTCGCAGAACCAAAAAAAAAACAACCACTGGGCCGAGACTGTCTGGCCCAGCCACACAGGGGGGGGGGGGTTGGCGGCTACTCACCACTGGGCCTTGGGGCCAGCGGAACTTGTGGGCTAAAACAGAGCGCGGGGCGGCTGCACGCCTTGGCAAAGAAACAGGCCGGGCCTGGCGCTGGCGTGGTCAATGCGAGCAGGCGCGGGACAAATGACCTGCTCCTCGCAGTCGCAGAGGAAGCAGAGGCCACGACAAAGCATGGCGAGGCAGAGGACGACGGAGGGGCGCGGCGAGGGTCATGCGCGGGTGAGGGCGCGCAGGAACCGGCCGGATCCGAGGCTCGGTGGCGGTGGAGCTCTGTTCTGAGGGCAGTGGATCGGGCGGCTAGGTGCGTGCATCCTCAACCTGTCGCTCGGAGCAGAGGAAAGAGCGGTGCTCCGGCGAGGAACTTGGGCGACGACGGCGAACGTGGCGCGGCTGGAGCGTCGACCTCTTCCCGCAGTAGAAGAAAGGGGAGGCCAGCGGGGTCCTGGACGTCGACGCGGTGGAGAGATCCGGCAGCATAGCACGACGGCGGAAGCTCCTACTGCTGCAGTACCAAGAGAGGAATAGAAGGTCAGGGAGGCATAGAGAGAAAGGGGCGAATCAAGGAGGCAAGGGAGGGCCGGCGGGGCTCATGTGCTGAGTGCGCCGGCGATGTGTATGGCCGGACGGAGGCGGTTGCTGGGGCTTCGCGGGAGGAGCTGCTTGAAATTCTCCCATGGTGGGCGACGACGCCGAACATCAATGGCGAAGAGAAAGCTTCGGGAGGAGCTTGACGATGGCGTGGTCCTCTCCTCTGGATCGAGCGAAACAGGGGCGCGGGGACGAGGGGCACGACCTCGATCCCATCCAGATCGAGCAGAAGGACTGCAGGTTGGAGGCCGAGGGAAATTTGGATCGATGAGTAGCAGTGGAGAGAGCTGGTTGGTGGGTGGAGGAAAAATGAGGAGAAGGGGATCCCGAGGTAGATGCGGTAGGTGGCGGCGGCTCGACGGGACAAAGTCCCTAGATTTTAGGGTTTGTCCAAAAAGACTAAGGGTGGACTATATATACATCACAGATTAGGTTAGGGGCTACCTTGGTCCCTCTGATCGGAATCGGACGTTCGAGATAAATAGGCTAGGGAGACCAAAAAGAAAAACGGAGATGTTTTGTAGATGTTTGGGGATGATCCGGACCCAATGGTGACGATTGTCCGGGTCGGGTCCGGGACAGCTTTTAGGACGCGCGCACGAGGAGGGCCGCGGGCTGATGAGAGGGGTAGGCATGGGCCTAGGTGGACTGTGGAGAGCGGGTTGGTCTGAGAGAAGAGGGGAGAGATGCAGCCCGGCATGATTTCCGGAGACCGAAAACGTCCGACGTTTGATCGGCTATAATGCCGCTATAGTTTAACAGTTGGGCTATCAAACGAACTCCGAATGCAATGAAACTTGACAGGCGGTCTATCTACACTATAATAAGACCACACGCCAACTTTCAACCCATTCCGAGAACATTTTCTGGCTACTTATAATATAATATTTCGGACATGCCGCAGGTGCGTGCAAGTGAGTCTGGCCTGAGAACGGACAACGGAAGGAACTGGAAGACCCGGACGAATGCAAGTTTTGAAAATATGATGATGCAATGCACATGATGACATGACAAGATGCAACATGCAAGCGAATGACATGGCAACAACAGCGAATAACTGGACGACACCTGGCGCAACGGTCTCGGGGCGTTACAGATAGAAGGTACTTTTTCTTACGAGCATGGAAGTGAAGCTAAAATAATAATAATAATAATAATAATAATAATGATAATAATAACTATAACAATAATAACATAACAACAGCAGCAATAATGATAATGATAATAAAATAATAATACAATAAAAATAATAGTAATATAGGATCGCCATTTTAAGGAACATGATTGAGAATCACAAGTTGCTTTAGTAGCAAAGAGAATCACATGCTCATGTGTTTTTTTAGATACTCATGTGGTATTATTTTCCTAGATAATAATAATAATAATAATAATAATAATAATAATAATAATAATAATAATAATAATAATAGCAGTAGTAAGAAATAATAATAATAATAATAATAATAACAACAGTATTAGTAGTGATAAATAATAATAATAATATAGCACCATTTTTGGAAAATGATTATAAATCAGATGTTGTTTTACTAGGAAAGAAAACCACACGCTCATGTGATATTTCTTTCCTACATACTCATCATGTGCTAATGCGTCACTTGACTCAGAGCATCTCTAGCAGACCCTGCATCCCATCGACCCGCAAAACGCGTTTGCAGTTCACAGAAAAACGATTTTGCAGGCTAGCGCGGACGGCCGCAGAGGCAGACCCTGCAAAACGGACCCGTATAAAAGGATATTCACGGAATATGTTCTTTTACGAGTCGGCTTTGCAGGGTCTGGTTTGGCGCCGCTCCCTTCGGCCCGCAAATCCTAAATTTGCACCTCAATTTGACACAACATAATGCATTTCTTTGCTTTTTCAACAAGATTGAATACATAGGACATCACCAAATCTTTGCTAGAATAGTAAGACCAAAGAAAACAAGAACCACATGTATGCATTTTAGAAGATTTCCAACTTTCATAACTGCTCCCACTAGTTGGACCAATATCTTCTCAATGCATTCATTGTTGATCTATGGATTCTTGATTTTGCATTCTTCATCTTTGGTTCTAAAGAAGTAGACGTTGCTTCCCGTCTAGTTGCGCATGCAACCGCATCATTGCCTTCGATTCTATAAGGAGTACACAGACATTTATTAAGTTTCTTTCTATCAATAAATCAATGCACTCGCCTTCACAAAACCAAAATTAGTATCCATCTTCCTACACACATGATGATGTTTGAAATGAGCTATCGCAATTGAAACAAAGAATGCGGTGCCAAAGCCGAATGAAAACAACACGTATCCCGTCGTTTTTGCATTTGAAGAACACCCATCCGAGGTGCTTCGGCGTGTCCGAAGTTAGCCGCAGCACTGCCCACGTGCAGTCGTCGCACTGTATGAACGACATCGGCGAGCCACAGAGCCCCTGCGCAAGCGCTGAGCCCGGCGGCCGGCCGGCCGAATCCATTCCCGCAAATTGGCGGCGGCGGCGACATGATGAACCTGTACTTGCATGCGGCGATGCGACTTTGCCGGGGAGGGGGGGTTGGGGTCAAGATTTTGTCGCGCCCCTCAAAATTTGCGAGGCGGCCGCGTTTGCGGGGTCTGCTAGAGATGCTCTCACTTCGTTATGTGTATGTGTGTGTGTGTGGGATGGGGGGGGGGGGGGGGTTGTTGAAACCTAAAGGCTATATCTTGGCTAATGTGATATATGGCCCATGGTCGCCTCCTTATCTAATGACGTGAGTTGTGGGCTAGTGGCAAATGCAGGGGGTAGTTTTTCTTTTGTATTTTTTGGGTGCCGTTTTCAACCTGGTTTCAGATTTTAATGTGGGGTATGTTTTTCGTCCAGTTTTTTTGTGTACTTGTGTACTCTCTTCATTTTCAAATATAAGACCTTTTAGAGATTTCAATATGGACTTCATACAAAGCAAAATGAGTAAATCTACACTCTAAAATACGTCTATATATATCCGTATGTAGTCCGCATTTAAATCTCTAAAAGGTCTTATATCTAGAAACGGAGGAATTATTTCTGTTTTCATTCCGCTAGATTTTGGTGCATTTGTTTCAGTTTTCTTACTTTCCATTCCTTTTCCTTTTCGTTTCTTCTAATTTCCTTTTTCTGTTTCTTATTTTCTATACTGGCTTCTTATCTTTTTTATGATTTCTATACAAAAATGATTAATTTATAAAATCGTTACAACAACAACAAAGCCTTTAGTTCCAAACAAATTGAGGTGGCTCCGGCGCAAGGATAGCAAGCTTCCACGCACCCCTGTTTATAGCTAGTTTTTTGGTAATTCTTCAATCCTTCAGGTCTCTTTTAACGGACTTTTCCCATGTCAAATTCGGTTTACCCTGACCTCTCTTGACATTCTCCGCACGCTTTAGCCATCCGATATGCACTGGCAGCCTGCGTTGAATATGCCTAAACCATCTCAGACGATGTTGGACAAGTTTCTCTTCAATTGGTGCTACCCCAACTCTATCTCGTATATCATCATTCCGGACTCGATCCTTCCTCGTGTAGCCACACATCTATCTCAACATACGCATCTCCGCGACACCTAACCGTTGAACATGTCGCCTTTTAGTCGACCAACACTCAGCGCCATATAACATTGTGGGTTGAACCGCCATCGTGTAGATCGTTAACCAAAAAATGCATGTTCATGTGCATTTTTGAATGGTACAACATTTTTATATGTCATGAAATGTTTTTCTAAAATTGTGCGGTTTTACTTATAGTTCATGAATAATTAAAAGTTGACATGAACATGTTTTAAATGTGTCAAAAAACACAATATCTTTTAAATGTCATGAGTATTTTTTTGGAATATTACAAGTTTTTTTCATATATCATGAACATTTTTATAAAATAGCGCAATTTTTTTACATTTATGAGCATTTTTGAATGGTATCATCATTTGTAAAAACGTATGGACATTTACCATTTAAAAAATCATGATTTTGTTTCCTAAATGTATCAACATCTTTTAAAATATCATGAAATTTATTAAAAATGCACTCACAGTTGTAAGTTTTGATAAACATTTATCTAAATGGTGAAACCTTTTCAAATAATTCATGAACATTTTAATAAACACGTGAAGACTTTCTTATGCTACTCCCTCTGTTCACTTTTGTAAGTCGTTTAGGACAGCTGAAATTGAACTGTTTTAGGTGCTGTCTTAAATGTCTAAAAGGTTTTACAAAAGTGAATGAAGGGAGTAATAGAATAAAATTTTAAATTATATGAAAATTATTGGTGTTTTAATGCAAAGTACTGAAATGTTAAATTATATGAAATTATTGGCATTCTCACGCAAAATACATTAATATATTTATAAATAGAAAAAATAAAGAATAAAAACAAAAGTTGGAAAATAAGAAAGGAAAAGTACCTACCTTTTCTATGGTAGGAAAATTATGTACGTGCTGGGAGCGCTTCCGTTGCTCTCACATATAAAAAGATGCGCCCTTGAAACCATATGGGCCAAGCCTGGGGAAAATTATGGGCTCTTGTGAAGTCTGGGCTCATAGGCTCATAGGGTCCTAATTCGGCATTTTGTCTGAAAAAAACCTAATTCGGCATTTTGTCTAAAAAAACCTAATTCAGCATTTTACGACCATTGTTTTTTTCTCTGGTTTTCTGAGTTTCCTCCATGAGCACGGAGAACCACAGTTGAGACAAGTCCTGTTCTCCCATGAGTTGGCGACCTGGCTAGATCACCCACCATGAGAAGACATCACATCTCTGTTGCTTGACTTCTGCTATGCACTAGGACGAGCAATCACATCAAATCGGCCGGTGCCTTTGGTCCAAGCTGAAGTACAATATTAGGCCTCTGAAAACCCAGTGCAGTACAACATTTGTACTACTGCTTTCGTCTTGTGCAATTGCGCGCTCAACCGAAAGCTAGCCTCATGGGCGCCTAACACCACCACCAAATGATATAGTGCTAGAGAAGAAAAAACATAATACTGGAATGAATGGAGGATGGAGGAACACGATACAGGGGTACTACGTAGATGAGGGCCCAGACCAGCTAGCTAGGCTCGCCTTGTGGAAAACTGAGAGAAGAAATAAAGGCTAGGATGCATATATACGCTACACGGATCATATGAGAATATGAGATACGCCATTTGTCAGGATCGTGGAACTGACCTCTCGGACAGGGACAACAGCCGGTGATTCTCATCGGAGGGAAGCCAGGCAGAGAGAGTCCTCTCCCCACACTCATCTCGACATCTTCGTGATCAGATCAGAGATTGCTGTTCGGTCCTTCTCGAGGAGAATTCGTGGGATTTCCTGCGTGTTGTGTACTGTACTAATCAGTGAGTACTGATTAGTCCTCGGCGAGAATTGGCGAGTTGCACGAATCGCTCTCCCCGCCCGCTTCATCTCTTCTTCGTGTCGGGAGCTGATTTGTGTCGTCGCGTGTTGCGGGGAGCCACAGCCGTTGTGGGCGCACGTCCGCGGAATCAATGGTCAGGGACACAGACACACCAACGCAACGCTGGCTTCTATCTGATATGTAATCGCGTCAACGGGTGCGTTTGGATGCAAAGTATTTTTACAGTTTCCTGAAAATGTTGTGATTTTCGAAAAAACTTTGGTATTAAAAGCTTTGAGGTGTTTGGATAAAATAAATACTATAGTTTCAGATACCAAGGTATTTGTCATACTGTGGGTTTTTTCAGTATCTAAAAAAGAGGTCGGGACCTCTTTTTTCTAAACCGAACTGAGAGAATTCGTTGCCTGCTCGTTTACGTTCAAAGATGATTAAATGTGATTGCCGCCTCTGATTCTTCTATCCATTGTCTTTTCAACAGAATACTCCTGATTATTAGGCGTTTCAGGTTTGGTTATTAGTTTGCCTACGGAGACGACGCGCATGTTACGTTCTTCAGGCGATCTTGCAAGCTTCTATCCGACCACTGGCTGCAAAATATACGAGTAACGCGGGATTCAAACAAACTTGCTCGTGGAGTATATCAATTGGTCGTTCGAGCACTCGTACGCAGTATAAATTCGAGGCATACGGTCGATTATCCGAAGACCAAACAATCACGCGAGCACGACACTGAAATTTGTTAACGAGGTTCATCGATATAGCTACATCCCCGAGGCCTGACTATGGGTGCTCCTCCCCGTGACACCGCTACAATACCGCACCCGGTCGCCCTGGACGCCGGCACATGCCACCGGCTTTCCTTGTGTGCTATTATGTTGGCATAGGTTACATCGTGTGTCTACCCTCGCTATATAAGAGAGGGCTAGTATATAAGTGTCCTACTAGGACACGACTCCATATCCTATCTAAACACAATACAACTACAAGTCCAACTGTAACCTATCTTGTACATAATATTCGACACAACTCCAACAAACTCCGCCTTGGCGAATATTCTCCACCACCTTGAATTTGTCCATGCGTCAAACTTCCATGTACATTGGACTTGAGGTTATCCCATGAGTACCGCTGCTACTCCAAGACTCCATATGACTCCACCTGTAACTTGTAGTCCCTTCTTTTCTTAATCATAGTCAACATTTGAGCAAAATTAAGTCCCACATTACTCTAGTTTGCACTCCCAACTTTCAGAGTATCCGTCCAACGCCATCACACACTGATCACTGACCTGCGTGAAAGTGAACAACTTATATATTGGGTGTCACGCATAAGAGTTATCTGAGCTCAACATCACCGCTCTTCCTTGACCATCTGTGTGACAGCTTGGATTTTGCGTTCTCTCTTTTTCCGGACTTGCCTTCTCTCTTTTCCGGACTTGGTTTTCACCGTGGTTTTTACCCTGATTTGATTTGGGTTTTGAATCAATTCAAATGGACTTGTCACTTGGGCATATCCTTGACTTTCACCCAAGTGACCTATCTACCTTATTCTTCCAACAAATTCCCAAAATAATCAAATGAATATTGTGGGAGTCCTGGATTAGGGGGTCTCCGGACAGCCGGACTATCTCCATGGGCCGGACTGTTAGACTATGAAGATACAAGATTGAAGACTTCGTCTCGTGTCCGGATGGGACTCTACTTGGCGTGGAAGGCAAGCTAGGCAATACGGATATGTGTATATCCCCCTTTGTAACCAACCTTGTGTAACCCTAACCTCTCCAGTGTCTATATAAACAAGAGGGTTTTAGTCCGTAGGACAACATACAATCATACCATAGGCTAGCTTCTAGGGTTTAGCCTCTCCGATCTTATGGTAGATCTACTCTTGTACTACCCATATCATCAATATTAATCAAGCAGGACGTAGGGTTTTACCTCCATCAAGAGGGCCCGAACCTGGGTAAAACATTGTGTCCCCTGCCTCCTGTTACCATCCGCCTTAGACGCACAGTTCGGGACCCCCTACCCGAGATCCGCCGGTTTTGACACCGACATTGGTGCTTTCATTGAGAGTTCCTCTATGTCGTTGCCGTTAGACTTGATGGCTCCTACTATCATCGATAGCGATGCAGTCCAGGGTGAGACTTTTCTCCCCGGACAGATCTTCGTGTTCGGCGGCTTTGCACTGCGGGCCAATTCGCTTGGCCATCTGGAGCAGATTGAAAGTTACGCCCCTGGCCACCTGGTCAGGTTTGGAAGCTTAAACTACACGGTCGATATCCGTGGAGACTTGATATTCGACGGATTCGAGTCTCTGCCTTGTGCGTCACGCGGTCACGATGAGTACGATTTAGCTCTACCATCGGATAGTGTTCAGGAGATCGCACAGGCAGCCGCTCTGACCCTCAATTCGGAGCTAGTTGCGCCATTCATGGAAGGGTGGATGGACCCCGCCACGGAGGCCTTACCTTCAGCGGCGATCGAGCCACACATCGACCTTACCTTGTACGAGAGCCGTGTTGTTAAACTGCCGGATCCTTCTCCGGCCACGGACTCCGAGCCGCCTGCGCCCGTTCCTATCGAATCCGATTGGGCGCCGATCATGGAGTTTACCTCCGCGGATATTTTTCAGCACTCGCCCTTTGGCGACATACTGAACTCATTAAGGTCTCTCTCCTTGTTAGGAGGATCCTGGCCGAACTATGTCCGGCAGGACTGGGATGTGGACGACAAAGAAATTCACGGCCCACCCACCACCCACTTAGTAGCCACTATCGATGACTTAACCGACATGCTCGACTTCGACTCCGAAGACATCGACGGTATGGACGACGATGCGGGAGACGAAGAGGAACCACTGCCCACAGGGCACTGGACAACCACCTCATCATACGATATATACATGGTGGATACACCCAAAGAAGGCAATGGCGACGAGATAGCGGAGGATGACCCCTCCAAGAAGCAACCCAAGCGCCGACGTCAGAGGCCCCGCTCTAAGTCCCACCAAAGCAAAAGTGGTGATACCGGCACAGGAGATAATAACACTCCAGATAGTGCCAAAGACAACAACAATCCCCTCCAGCAAGATTTAGAGCAGGAGGATGGAGGAGCCAGCCCTCCTGAGCGAGCGGCAGATGGACAGGCGGAGGATGATAATTACATGCCCCCCTCCGAAGACGAGGCAAGCCTCGGCGACGACGAATTCACCGCCCTAGAGGATCCCGTCGAACAAGAGCGCTTTAAACGCCGGCTTATAGCCACGACAAATAGCCTTAAGAAAAAGCAGCAATAGCTTCAAGCTGATCAAGATCTGCTAGCTGACAGATGGACTGAAGTCCTCGCGGCCGTGGAATATAAACTTGAGCGCCCCTCCAAGAGTTACCCAAAATGCAGGTTGCTACCCCGACTGGAGGAAGAAGCGTATGACGCGGCTGATCGGCTACCTTGTGTCCGCGATAGAGAGGCATTCCAGCCAAAAACCCAGCCTGCACCCCGACGCCATTCAAATAAAAAGGCATGGGGAGACATGCCAGACCTGCGAGACATATTGGAGGACAAAGCAAAGCATGCTAGATCGATCTACGGATCACGAGGGCGCGCCACTATGCGAGACGATAAACGTCACGCCGGATACAGAAGTAAATCCAGCCGGGCCGAACACAGCGGGCAAGACCCATTCGAGCTGCCTCGCGATATAGCCCAATATAGAGGCGCCGCACACCCCTTATGCTTCACAGACGAAGTAATGGATCATCAAATCCCAGAAGGTTTCAAACCTGTAAATATTGAATCATACGACGGCACAACAGATCCCGCGGTATGGATCGAGGATTTCCTCCTCCACATCCACATGGCCCGCGGTGATGACTTACACGCCATCAAATACCTCCCACTAAAGCTCAAGGGACCAGCGCGGCATTGGCTTAACAGCCTGCCAGCAGAGTCCATTAGCTGTTGGGAAGATCTGGAAGCCGCATTCTTTGACAACTTTCAGGGCACTTATGTGCGGCCACCAGATGCCGATGACTTGAGCCACATAATTCAACAGCCAGAAGAATCGGCCAGGCAATTCTGGACTCGGTTTCTAACAAAGAAAAATCAAATCGTCGTCTGTCCGGATGCAGAGGCCCTAGCGGCTTTCAAACACAACATCCGCGACGAATGGCTAGCCCGACACCATGGTCAGGAAAAGCCGAAATCTATGACAGCCCTCACGACACTCATGACCCGCTTTTGTGCGGGAGAAGACAGCTGGCTGGCTCGCAGTAATAACATATCAAAGAACCATGGTACTTCGGATACCAAAGACGGCAATAGCAGGTCACGTCGCAACAAACATAAGCGCCGCATTAACAACGATAATACCGAGGATACGACAGTCAATGCCGGATTCAAATGCTCTAAACCCGGTCAACGAAAAAAGCCATTCAAACAAAGTACGCCGGGTCCGTCTAGCTTGGACCGTATACTCGATTGCTCGTGTCAAATACACGGCACCCCAGAAAAGCCAGCCAATCACACCAACAGGGATTGTTGGGTGTTCAAGCAGGCCGGCAAGTTAATTGCCGAAAACAAGGACAAGGGGCCACATAGCGATGACGAGGAGGAGCCCCGGCAGCCACACACCGGAGGACAAAAGAGGTTTCCCTCACAAGTGCGGGACGGTGAACATGATAGACGCAACCCACATCCCCAAGAGGGAGCGGAAGTGTGCGCTCAGAGACGTATATGCGTTGGAGCTAGTCGCCCCAAAGTTCAACCCATGGTCCTCCTATCCGATCACTTTCGATCGCAGGGACCATCCCACTAGTATCCGTCATGGCGGATTCGCCGCACTGGTTCTGGACCCAATCATTGACGGATTTCACCTCACTCGAGTCCTTATGGATGGCGGCAGCAGTCTGAACCTGCTTTATCAGGACACAGTGCGCAAAATGGGTATAGATCCCTCAAGGATCAAACCCACCAAAATGACCTTTAAAGGCGTCATTCCAGGCGTAGAGGCCCATTGCATAGGCTCAATTACACTGGAAGTGGTCTTCGGATCCCCGGATAACTTCTGAAGCGAAGAGTTAATCTTCGATATAGTCCCGTTCCGCAGTGGTTATCATGCACTGCTCGGGCGAACCGCATTTGCGAGATTCAATGCGGTACCGCATTATGCCTACCTTAAGCTCAAGATGCCAGGACCTCGCGGGGTTATTACAGTCAATGGAAACACAGAGCGCTCTCTCCGAACGGAGGAGCACACCGCGGCCCTCGCAGCAGAAGCGCAAAGCAGCCTCTCAAGGCAATCCACCAGTTTGGCGTCTCAAGACCCGGACACCTTCAAGCACGCTCGGAGCAATCGACAACTAGACCGCCTGGAGTGATCTGAGCTCGCGTAGCAATGCACCCCCACCCCAGTACCAGCCGAACGGCGAAACTCGTGCCACGCGTACATCATTACAAATTAAAAATACCATGGGCACAGGTGGGGATGGGGGCACAACTGCGGCATGCCCCAAGACGCGGCTTAAACCGCACTAGGGGCTTCCCGATTGGTTATTTTTTCTCTTTTTCAGGACCTTAATCTCTGGAATCCCTGTCCGGCAACACTATTGCCGAACACATGATGCAGCAACCAAGGAGGCAGAAAGCTACTTCACACCACAGAATTCTCAGGTGGATTACAATAACGAGCGAAATATTTGATTTAATACCGTTCCTCAGCTTGCCCTTGGAAGGGACCTAGTCCTACTCTTTGCTTATCGCACCATCTATATCATTCTGCTTTAACGCAACTTTTTAAATAAACAACGCATAACATTACGACTATTATTGCATTCTTGTTATATATATGTGTTCATTAATGACACCTTGCAACCATACACTTTGGTACGGCCAATACACCAGGGGCTTACGTACCCCACAATATGGTGTGAAAAGTCCGAACACCTTCACAAGTACTGCACCCCAAACTTATAGCATTATATGCATCAGCTCCGAATCATGTCTTTGGTCAAATGTTGGGTTTGCCCGGCTCCTATGTTTTGGTACCTTACGTTCCGCTCTATCGGCTAAGGTAGCGTTAGGAGAACTACTGCGATTGTGCCCCGGTTCTGCTGGGCTAAAGCACCTCAGTAGAGAAAGTTAAAACTGACTATCATGATAAGGCGAGAGACTGGTCGCTGTTCGGCGAGGTTTTCGAGTCCCTAAAGACTTATGCCGCTTAGAGCAAGGGGCTGGCCCTGTCCGGCTTAAAGGCGTGTATCGCGCCCCGAATTCGGCCTTCCGAATACCAGGGGCTTCACCGAAATTTAAAATTATAGAATTCTATGGCTAAGTGAGAGTGATAAAGCATTATTAGTCCGGTTGCCTTGGTCGTTGTGCTGAGCACCTCCCTCGAAGGACCTAAACATGGGAACAAGAGTGCTTAGGTTTATCCCGAACACCCTAGCACTCGTGGCATGGGGGCAGAAGCCGAGGACTAGCCATCTCTCAGATTGGATAAACATCCAAATAGAAGGTAATATTTTAAATTCACACAAGCGTTGCATAGCGCATATGAAACACGTTTTCATCATACAGGATCACACGAGCAAGTTTACTCAAATATTACATCCTTTGAACATTCGTCCGCTACAAGACGGGCACCCTTCAGGACACCCTCATAATAAATCTAGGGGGTGCTATGCTCCTTGCCCTGCGGCAGCCCTTCCTTGATCAGCTTCACAACATCTAGCTTGGCCCATTGCACCTTCACACGGGTGAAAGCCCGGCGTGCACCTTTGATGCAGACGAACCACTTGACGACCTCCAGCTGTGGGCAGGCATCCACAAGCCGCCTCACGAGGCCGAAGTAGCTGTTCGGAAGGGCGTCACCAGGCCACAACCGGACTATAAGGCCCTTCATGGCCTGTTCGGCCGCCTTGTGCAGCTCGACCAGCTGCTTTAGCTGGTCGCTCAGAGGCATCGGGTGTTCGGTCCCAGTATACTGAGACCAGAACAACTTCTCCGTTGAGCTTCCCTCCTCGGCCTAGTAAAACTGTGCGGCATCCGACACGCTGCGGGGCAAATCTGCGAATGCTCCTGGAGAGCTCCAATTCGGGTAAGTAATCGGTAATTTACTTTCACATGCTTGCTTTGCATATAGAATGCCTTACCCGCCGCTATCTTCCTCATCGCATCAATCTCCTGGAGGGCCTTTTGGGCTTCGGCCTTGGTACTTTTTGCGCTCTCGAGGGCCGCGGCAAGCTCAGACTCTCGCGTCTTTGAGTCAAGCTCCAACGCCTCGTGCTTCGTCACGAGAGCCTGGAGCTCTTGCTGCACCTCGCCCACCCGAGCCTCTTGCTTTTCTTGCTCGGTGCACTCCTTGGCCGCTTTATCTTCGGCCTCGGACATCGCTTGCTTTAGGGTTGCCACTTCGGTCGTGGCCCCTGGCAAATTCACGATGATCCTGTCATTTTGCAATCACACTCTTTTTATACACATCCACAGACTAGGTACTACCTACCTTTGTTCTCCTCGAGCTGCCTCTTGGCAAGGCCGAGCTTGTCCTGGGACCCTTTAAGGTCCTGTTTCAGTACGGCGACCTCCGCAGTCAGTACGATGGACGCCAGCAGTGAAGCCTGCATATGCATATCGACATACTCATATTAGACTCCTGCGATATTGATTGATCCTCTGTTCGGCTTTTCTTTGTGAACACCGAACGGAGCATCAGGGGCTACTGTCTATGCGGTAATATTTTCCTATATTTTAAACACTTACCTCAAAGCCTGTTAGAAGGCTGGCATAGGCTTCAGTCAATCCGCTCTTGGCGGACTGAACCTTCTGGATCACCGCACTCATGATAGTACGGTGCTCCTCGTTGATGGAAGCACCGCGAAGCGCTTCTAGCAGATTGTCCGGTGCCTCTGGATGAACAGAGGACACCGGTACAGGCGTCTCGCCCCTCTTAGAAGGAGGCCGCCTGCCCGAGTCCGGAACCGCTGGAGGTTCCGGCGCGATGTTCGGCTGAGGGCCGAACTCGGAGCTCTCAGGGGCCTTGTCCCCTCGGCTCCCAGAGTCCAGGAGGCCGCCTTGAGGCACCTCCGGGACTGTCTCCCCTCGACCCGGTGCCTCGTGAGACAGCACCTCACCGTCGTCCGCAAGAGGAGGGGAGGTGGCGGTCGGGACTGGATCGCTATCCATATCCGACGAGCATAGGGAGCCGTCCGATGATACATCGATATGGGCTCGGGGCGGCCTGCATAATTATATTTCGGCGTTAGGTGAAGTAGTGCGACAAAGGAATACTATGAGTTACTCTGGTATCCGAATACTTACGACTTCCTAGGGGCTTGGCCTGTTGGGTTTCGTAGTAATTTCAAAAAAAATTCCTACGCTCACGCAAGATCATGGTGATGCATAGCAACGAGAGGGGAGAGTATGATCTACGTACCCTTGTAGATCGACAACGGAAGCGTTTGATTGATGTAGTCGTACGTCTCCATGGCCCGACCGATCAAGCACCGAATCTACGACACCTCTGAGTTCTAGCACACGTTCAGCTCGATGACGATCCCCGGACTCCGATCCAGCAAAGTGTCGGGGAAGAGTTCCGTCAGCACGACGGCGTGGTGACGATCTTGATGTACTACCGTCGCAGGGCTTCGCCTAAGCACCGCTACAATATTATCAAGGACTATGGTGGAAGGGGGCACCGCACACGGCTAAGAGTATGATCACGTGGATCAACTTGTGTCTCTAGGGGTGCCCCTGGCTCCGTATATAAAGGTTCAAGGGAGGGGGCCGGCCGGCAAAGGTGTGGCGCGCTAGGAGGAGTCCTACTCCCTCTGGGAGTAGAACTCCCCCCTTTCCTAGTTGGAATAGGATTCGTGGGGTGGGAAAAGAGAGAGAGAAGGAGGGGGGCGCCGGCCCCCTCTCTTCTTGTCCTATTTGGACTAGGGGTGAGGGGCGCACGGCCCAGCCCTGGCTGCCTCTTCTCTTCTTCCACTAAGGCCCACTAAGGCCCATATACCTCCCGGGGGGTTCCGATAACCTCCCGGTACTCCGGTAAAATCCCGATTTCACCTGGAACACTTCCGATATCCAAACATAGGATTCCAATATATCAATCTTTATGTCTCGACCATTTCAAGACTCCTCGTCATGTCCGTGATCACATCCGGGACTCCGAACAACCTTCGGTACATCAAAATGCATAAACTCATAATATAACTGTCATCGTAACCTTAAGCGTGTGGACCCTACGGGTTCGAGAACAATGTAGACATGACCGAGACACGTCTCCGGTCAATAACCAATAGTGGAACCTGGATGCTCATATTGGCTCCTACATATTCTACGAAGATCTTTTATCGGTCAGACCGCATAACAACATACGTTGTTCCCTTTGTCATCGGTATGTTACTTGCCTGAGATTCGATCGTCGGTATCCTATACCTAGTTCAATCTCGTTACTGGCAAGTCTCTTTACTCGTTCTGTAATACATCATCCCGCAACTAACTCATTAGTTGCAATGCTTGCAAGGCTTAAGTGATGTGCATTACCGAGAGGGCCCAGAGATACCTCTCCGACAATCGGAGTGACAAATCCTAATCTCGAAATACGCCAACCCAACATGTACCTTTGGAGACACCTGTAGAGCTCCTTTATAATCACCCAGTTACGTTGTGACGTTTGGTAGCACACAAAGTGTTCCTCTGGCAAACGGGAGTTGCATAATCTCATAGTCATAGGAACATGTATAAGTCATGAAGAAAGCAATAGCAACATACTAAACGATCGGGTGCTAAGCTAATGGAATGGGTCATGTCAATCAGATCATTCAACTAATGATGTGATCCTGTTAATCAAATGACAACTCTTTGTCCATGGTTAGGAAACATAACCATCTTTGATTAACAAGCTAGTCTAGTAGAGGCATACTAGTGACACTCTGTTTGTCTATGTATTCACACATGTATTATGTTTCCGGTTAATACAATTCTAGCATGAATAATAAACTTTTATCATGATATAAGGAAATAAATAATAACTTTATTATTGCCTCTAGGGCATATTTCCTTCAGTCTCCCACTTGCACTAGAGTCAATAATCTAGATTACACAGTAATGATTCTAACACCCATGGAGCCTTGGTGCTGATCATGTTTTGCTCGTGGAAGAGGCTTAGTCAACGGGTCTGCAACATTCAGATCCGTATGTATCTTGCAAATCTCTATGTCTCCCACCTGGACTAGATCCCGGATGGAATTGAAGCGTCTCTTGATGTGCTTGGTTCTCTTGTGAAATCTGGATTCCTTCGCCAAGGCAATTGCACCAGTATTGTCACAAAAGATTTTCATTGGACCCGATGCACTAGGTATGACACCTAGATCGGATATGAACTCCTTCATCCAGACTCCTTCATTTGCTGCTTCCGAAGCAGCTATGTATTCCGCTTCACACGTAGATCCCGCCACGATGCTTTGTTTAGAACTGCACCAACTGACAGCTCCACCGTTTAATGTAAACACGTATCCGGTTTGCGATTTAGAATCGTCCGGATCAGTGTCAAAGCTTGCATCAACGTAACCGTTTACGATGAGCTCTTTGTCACCTCCATATACGAGAAACATATCCTTAGTCCTTTTCAGGTACTTCAGGATGTTCTTGACCGCTGTCCAGTGATCCACTCCTGGATTACTTTGGTACCTCCCTGCTAGACTTATAGCAAGGCACACATCAGGTCTGGTACACAACATTGCATACATGATAGAGCCTATGGCTGAAGCATAGGGAACATCTTTCATCTTCTCTCTATCTTCTGCAGTGGTCGGGCATTGAGTCCGACTCAACTTCACACCTTGTAACACAGGCAAGAACCCTTTCTTTGCTTGATCCATTTTGAACTTCTTCAAAATCTTGTCAAGGTATGTGCTTTGTGAAAGTCCAATTAAACGTCTCGATCTATCTCTATAGATCTTTATGCCTAATATGTAAGCAGCTTCACCGAGGTCTTTCATTGAAAAACTCTTATTCAAGTATCCCTTTATGCTATCCAGAAATTCTATATCATTTCCAATCAGTAATATGTCATCCACATATAATATCAGAAATGCTACAGAGCTCCCACTCACTTTCTTGTAAATACAGGCTTCTCCAAAAGTCTGTATAAAACCAAATGCTTTGATCACACTATCAAAGCGTTTATTCCAACTCCGAGAGGCTTGCACCAGTCCATAAATGGATCGCTGGAGCTTGCACACTTTGTTAGCTCCCTTTGGATCGACAAAACCTTCCGGTTGCATCATATACAACTCTTCTTCCAGAAATCCATTCAGGAATGCAGTTTTGACATCCATCTGCCAAATTTCATAATCATAAAATGCGGCAATTGCTAACATGATTCGGACAGACTTAAGCATCGCTACGGGTGAGAAGGTCTCATCGTAGTCAATCCCTTGAACTTGCCGAAACCCTTTTGCGACAAGTCGAGCTTTGTAGACAGTAATATTACCGTCGGCGTCAGTCTTCTTCTTGAAGATCCATTTATTCTCAATTGCTTGCCGATCATTGGGCAAGTCAACCAAAGTCCATACTTTGTTCTCATACATGGATCCCATCTCAGATTTCATGGCTTCAAGCCATTTTGCGGAATCTGGGCTCACCATCGCTTCTTCATAGTTCGTAGGTTCATCATGATCTAGTAGCATGACTTCCAGAACAGGATTACCGTACCACTCTGGTGCGGATCTCACTCTGGTTGATCTACGAGGTTCAGTAGTATCTTGTTCTGAAGTTTCATGATCATTATCATTAGCTTCCTCACTAATTGGTGTAGGTGTCACAGAAACAGTTTTCTGTGATGCACTACTTTCCAATAAGGGAGCAGGTACAGTTACCTCGTCAAGTTCTACTTTCCTCCCACTCACTTCTTTCGAGAGAAACTCCTTCTCTAGAAAGTTTCCGAACTTAGCAACAAAAGTCTTGCCTTCGGATCTGTGATAGAAGGTGTATCCAATAGTCTCCTTTAGATATCCTATGAAGACACATTTCTCCGATTTGGGTTCGAGCTTATCAGGTTGAAGCTTTTTCACATAAGCATCGCAGCCCCAAACTTTCAGAAACAACAACTTTGGTTTCTTGCCAAACCATAGTTCATAAGGCGCCGTCTCAACGGATTTTGATGGTGCCCTATTTAACGTGAATGCGGCCGTCTCCAAAGCATAACACCAAAACGATAGCGGTAAATCAGTAAGAGACATCATAGATCGCACCATATCTAGTAAAGTACGATTACGATGTTCGGACACACCATTAAGCTGTGGTGTTCCGGGTGGCGTGAGTTGCGAAACTATTCCGCATTGTTTCAAATGTACACCAAACTCGTAACTCAAATATTCTCCTCCACGATCAGATCGTAGAAACTTTATTTTCTTGTTATGATGATTTTCAACTTCACTCTGAAATTCTTTGAACTTTTCAAATGTTTCAGACTTATGTTTCATTAAGTAGATATACCCATATCTGCTTAAATCATCTGTGAAGGTGAGAAAATAACGATATCCGCCATGAGCCTCAATATTCATCGGACCACATACATCTGTATGTATGATTTCCAACAAACCTATTTCTCTCTCCATAGTATCGAAGAACGACATTTTAGTCATCTTGCCCATGAGGCACGGTTCGCAAGTACCAATTGATTCATAATCAAGTGGTTCCAAAAGTCCATCAGTATGGAGTTTCTTCATGCACTTTACACCGATATGACCTAAACGGCAGTGCCACAAATAAGTTGCACTATCATTATCAACTCTGCATCTTTTGGCTTCAACATTATGAATATGTGTGTTACTACTATCGAGATTCAATAAGAATAGACCACTCTCCAAGGGTGCATGACCATAAAAGATATTACTCATATAAATAGAACAACCATTATTCTCTGATTTAAATGAATAACCGTCTCGCATCAAACAAGATCCAGATATAATGTTCATGCTTAACGCTGGCACCAAATAACAATTATTTAGGTCTAATATTAATCCCGAAGGTAGATGTAGAGGTAGCGTGCCGACCGCGATCACATCGACTTTGGAACCGTTTCCCACGCGCATCGTCACCTCGTCCTTAGCCAATCTTCGCTTAATCCGTAGTCCCTGTTTCGAGTTGCAAATATTAGCAACAGAACCAGTATCAAATACCCAGGTGCTACTGCGAGCATTAGTAAGGTACACATCAATAACATGTATATCACATATACCTTTGTTCACCTTGCCATCCTTCTTATCCGCCAAATACTTGGGGCAGTTCCGCTTCCAGTGACCAGTCTGCTTGCAGTAGAAGCACTCAGTTTCAGGCTTAGGTCCAGACTTGGGTTTCTTCTCTTGAGCAGCAACTTGCTTGCTGTTCTTCTTGAAGTTCCCCTTCTTCTTCCCTTTGCCCTTTTTCTTGAAACTAGTGGTCTTGTTGACCATCAACACTTGATGCTCCTTCTTGATTTCTACCTCCGCAGCTTTCAGCATTGCGAAGAGCTCGGGAATAGTCTTATTCATCCCTTGCATATTATAGTTCATCACGAAGCTCTTGTAGCTTGGTGGCAGTGATTGGAGAATTCTGTCAATGACGCAATCATCTGGAAGATTAACTCCCATTTGAATCAAGTGATTATTATACCCAGACATTTTGAGTATATGCTCACTGACAGAACTGTTCTCCTCCATCTTGCAGCTATAGAACTTATTGGAGACTTCATATCTCTCAATCCGGGCATTTGCTTGAAATATTAACTTCAACTCCTGGAACATCTCATATGCTCCATGACGTTCAAAACGTCGTTGAAGTCCCGGTTCTAAGCCGTAAAGCATGGCACACTGAACTATCGAGTAGTCATCAGCTTTGCTTTGCCAGACGTTCACAACATCTGGTGTTGCTCCAGCAGCAGGCCTGGCACCCAGCGGTGCTTCCAGGACGTAATTCTTCTGTGCAGCAATGAGGATAATCCTCAAGTTACGGACCCAGTCCGTGTAATTGCTACCATCATCTTTCAACTTTGCTTTCTCAAGGAACGCATTAAAATTCAACGGAACAACAGCACGGGCCATTTATCTACAATCATACATAAACAAGCAAGATACTATCAGGTACTAAGTTCATGATAAATTTAGGTTCAATTAATCATATTACTTAAAGAACTCCCACTTAGATAGACATCCCTCTAATCCTCTAAGTGATTACGTGATCCAAATCAACTAAACCATGTCCGATCATCACGTGAGATGGAGTAGTTTCATTGGTGAACATCACTATGTTGATCATATCTACTATATGATTCACGCTCGACCTTTCGGTCTCCGTGTTCCGAGGCCATATCTGTATATGCTTGGCTCGTCAAGTATAACCTGAGTATTCCGCGTGTGCAACTGTTTTGCACCCGTTGTATTTGAACGTAGAGCCTATCACACCCGATCATCACGTGGAGTCTCAGCACGAAGAACTTTCGCAATGGTGCATACTCAGGGAGAACACTTCTTGATAATTTAGTGAGAGATCATCTTATAATGCTACCGTCAATCAAAGCAAGATAAGATGCATAAAAGATAAACATCACATGCAATCAATATAAGTGATATGATATGGCCATCATCATCTTGTGCTTGTGATCTCCATCTTCGAAGCACCGTCATGATCACCATCGTCACCGGCGCGACACCTTGATCTCCATCGTAGCATCGTTGTCGTCTCGCAAATCTTATGCTTCCACGACTATCACTACCGCTTAGTGATAAAGTAAAGCATTACAGCGCGATTGCATTGCATACAATAAAGCGACAACCATATGGCTCCTGCCAGTTGCCGATAACTCGGTTACAAAACATGATCATCTCATACAATAAAATTTAGCATCATGTCTTGACCATATCACATCACAACATGCCCTGCAAAAACAAGTTAGACGTCCTCTACTTTGTTGTTGCATGTTTTACGTGGCTGCTATGGGCTTAAGCAAGAACCAATCTTACCTACGCATCAAAACCACAACGATAGTTTGTCAAGTTGGTGCTGTTTTAACCTTCGCAAGGACCGGGCGTAGCCACACTTGGTTCAACTAAAGTTGGAGAAACTGTCACCCGCAAGCCACCTATGTGCAGAGCACGTCGGGAGAACCGGTCTCTCGTAAGCGTATGCGTAATGTCGGTCCGGGCCACTTCGTCCAACAATACCGCCGAACCAAAGTATGACATGCTGGTAAGCAGTATGACTTATATCACCCACAACTCACTTGTGTTCTACTCGTGCATATAACATCAACATATAAAACCTAGGCTCTGATGCCACTGTTGGGTTTCGTAGTAATTTCAAAAAAAAATTCCTACGCTCACGCAAGATCATGGTGATGCATAGCAACGAGAGGGGAGAGTATGATCTACGTACCCTTGTAGATCGACAACGGAAGCGTTTGATTGATGTAGTCGTACGTCTCCACGGCCCGACCGATCAAGCACCGAAACTACGGCACCTCCGAGTTCTAGCACACGTTTAGCTCGATGACGATCCCCAGACTCCGATCCAGCAAAGTGTCGGGGAAGAGTTCCGTCAGCACAATGGCGTGGTGACGATCTTGATGTACTACCATCGCAGGGCTTCGCCTAAGCACCGCTACAATATTATCGAGGACTATGGTGGAAGGGGGCACCGCACACGGCTAAGAGTATGATCACGTGGATCAACTTGTGTCTCTAGGTGTGCCCCTGCCTCCGTATATAAAGGTTCAAGGGAGGGGGGCTGGCCGGCCAAGGTGTGGCGCGCCAGGAGGAGTCCTACTCCCTCTGGGAGTAGGACTCCCCCTCTTTCCTAGTTGGAATAGGATTCGTGGGGTGGGAAAAGAGAGAGAGAAGGAGGGGGGCGCCGGCCCCCTCTCTCCTTGTCATATCCGGACTAGGGGTGAGGGGTGCGCGGCCCAGCCCTGGCTGCCTCTTCTCTTCTTCCACTAAGGCCCACTAAGGCCCATATACCTCCCGGGGGGTTCCGGTAACCTCCTGGTACTCCGGTAAAATCCCGATTTCACCCGGAACACTTCCGATATCCAAACATAGGATTCCAATATATCAATCTTTATCTCTCGACCATTTCGAGACTCCTCGTCATGTCCGTGATCACATCCGGGACTCCGAACAACCTTCGGTACATCAAAATGCATAAACTCATAATATAACTGTCATCGTAACCTTAAGCGTGCGGACCCTACGCGTTCGAGAACAATGTAGACATGACCGAGACACGTCTCCGGTCAATAACCAATAGCGGAACCTAGATGCTCATATTGGCTCCTACATATTCTACGAAGATCTTTTATCGGTCAGACCGCATAACAACATACGTTGTTCCCTTTGTCATCGGTATGTTACTTGCCCGCGATTCGATCGTCGGTATCCTATACCTAGTTCAATATCGTTACTGGCAAGTCTCTTTACTCGTTCTGTAATACATCATCCCGCAACTAACTCATTAGTTGCAATGCTTGCAAGGCTTAAGTGATGTGCATTACCGAGAGGGCCCAGAGATACCTCTCCGACAATCGGAGTGACAAATCCTAATCTCGAAATACGCCAACCCAACATGTACCTTTGGAGACACCTGTAGAGCTCCTTTATAATCACCCAGTTACGTTGTGACGTTTGGTAGCACACAAAGTGTTCCTCTGGCAAACGGGAGTTGCATAATCTCATAGTCATAGGAACATGTATAAGTCATGAAGAAAGCAATAGCAACATACTAAACGATTGGGTGCTAAGCTAATGGAATGGGTCATGTCAATCAGATCATTCAACTAATGATGTGATCATGTTAATGAAATGACAACTCTTTGTCCATGGTTAGGAAACATAACCATCTTTGATTAACAAGCTAGTCTAGTAGAGGCATACTAGTGACACTCTGTTTGTCTATGTATTCACACATGTATTATGTTTCCGGTTAATACAATTCTAGCATGAATAATATACTTTTATCATGATATAAGGAAATAAATAATAACTTTATTATTGCCTCTAGGGCATATTTCCTTCATGGCCCTGGGCAGCCACTCGTCTTCGCCGTCGGCGGCGGTGGTAGAACTGTCCGGAAGGAGAGTCCTCCCCTTGTTGGACCCTTCGCCCTCCCCAGTTGGGGCGGCCTTCCTTTTCTTGTCTCCCCCGTCTGGAGGGGGGCATCTTCTTCTACTTCCTCGTCTTCGGGGGAGGATTGCGCCGTAGAGTCCTCGGACGGTGAGTCCGATGACGCCTGGCGTTGGGAACTCTTTCAGGTTCCCTTGGCCTTCTTGGTCTTCTCCGGCACCGTACAAGGAGCCGGAGTCAGCATCTTCATCAGAAGAGCGCCCACAGTGTCTTCGGGCAAAGGGGCCGGACAGTTAATCTGCCCTGTCAAAGGCATGGAGATTAGACCCCGCACATGATTAAGCTAGGGGAAATAAACATCCTACGGGACGTATTGAACTCACCGAAGGCGCTAGGCGCTTTGCGCTTAGCCTGTGGTCCTCGGCGAGAGAAGGAGGGACCTCGGCGCCCTTGAACAGCACCATCCGGACGTCCTTGTGCGTCATATCGAAGAGCTCGCTCAGAGTCTGGTGCTGGGCCGGGTCGAACTCCCACAAGTTAAAATCCCGTTGTTGACACGGGAGGATCCGACGGATGAGCATAACCTGGACTATGTTGACAAGCTTGAGCTTCTTGCTTGCCATACTCCAGATACATTTCTGGAGTCCATCCAGCCCCACCGATGAACCCCACGACAAGCCCTTCTCTTTCCAAGAAGTGAGCCGTGTAGGGAATCCGGATCGAAACGCAGGGGCTGCCGCCCATTTGGCGTCGCGCGGCTCGGTGATGTAGAACCACGCCGATTGCCACCCCTTTATCGTCTCCACAAAGGAGCCTTCAAGCCAGATAACATTGGGCATCTTGCCCACCATGGCTCCGCCACATTCTGCTTGTTGGCCTCCCACCACCTTAGGCTTGATATTGAAGGTCTTTAACCACAGGCCGAAGTGGGGCCGGATGCGGAGGAAAGCCTCACACATGACGATGAACGCCAAAATGTTGAGGACGAAATTCGGGGCCAGGTCATGAAAGTCCAGCCCGTAGTAGAACATGAGACCACAGACGAATGGATGGAGGGGAAACCCCAGTCCGTGGAGGAAGTCGTGGAGGAAAACTACCCTCTTGTGAGGTTCCGGGGTAGGGACGATCTGCCCTGCAGCGGGCAGCCGATGCACGATATTCATGGCTAAGTATCCGGCTCCGCGCAACTTCTTGATATGTCCCTCCGTAACAGAGGAAGCCATCCATTTACCTCCCGCTCCAGACATGTTTGGAGAAGGTTGAGGGAAGGGATGTGGACTTGGGCGCTGGAGCTCGAGTGTGCGAAGGTGGATGAGCAAAGGAGGAAGAAGGCGTGGAAGAAAAGGTAAATCCTTATCCCTTTATATGGGCGGACGAAACTAAGCGTCCCCACTAGCCTGGTAAAACTCGCTTATCCCCCAAGCACCATAATCGATGGCGCGGTTGGGTTACCCACACCCGTATTGATGAGAATCCCATGATAAGGGGACACGATCTCTACTTTGACAAGACGTGTCAAAAAACTGCCTCGCATTATGTGCGGGGCTAGCTAAAGGAAATGGTTCGAATAATCATCGGGCCGTGACATAATGTCGTTGCCAAAACAAGTCATCAAATTGGATTTGTGGAAATATTATTCTCTCTACGGTGGTATGTGGAATTTATTTTGCAGGGTCGGACACTATCCTTATATTCAAATTCTTTCGTGGTATATTCGGAGGAGGAACCCGCCTTGCAAATGCCGAAGACAATACTACGCGTCGGACTCATCGTCATTGAAAGCCTGGTTCAGGGGCTACTATGGGAGTCCTAGATTAGGGGGTCACCGGACAGCCGGACTATCTCCATGGTCCGGACTATTAGACTGAAAATACAATATTGAAGACTTCGCCTCGTGTCCGGATGGGACTCTACTTGGTGTGGAAGGCAAGCTAGGCAATACGGATATGTGTATCTCCCCCTTTGTAACCGACCTTGTGTAACCCTAACCTCTCCGGTGTCTATATAAACCGGAGGGTTTTAGTCCGTAGGACAACATACAATCATACCATAGGCTAGCTTCTAGGGTTTAGCCTCTCCGATCTCGTGGTAGATCTACTCTTGTACTACCCATATCATCAATATTAATCAAGCATGACATACGGTTTTACCTCCATCAATAGGGCCTGAACCTGGGTAAAACATTGTGTCCCCTGCCTCCTCTTACCATCCGCCTTAGACGCACAGTTCGGGACCCCCTACCCGAGATCCGCTGGTTTTGACACCGACAAATATTTTTCTTAAAAGAAAAATATTCATTTTTCTCTCTGAAATTCAATTCAGAAACTTGTGCTCCAAAGCAACCCCAATTTTTCTTGTTCAGAAAAATCTGAAATAATTCCTGCATGTTCTTAGAACCTTGGCACACCTTCCCTTGCAAAAAATATTGCATCACTTTTTGTAATATTTTTGCTGTGGAAAATCATTTCTCTTCTGACCTAAAATCCTAGTTTGTACATCAAGTACCTTTTTCCTTAAGTTTTTGTCCTTGATCTTTCTTGAGCTTAAGCACCCTCCTAAGAAACCCTAAACCCTAGGAGATCAGCCCTAATGGCCTTCTAGAAGGTGGCCAAACTTGGCGACCAAGTTTCTAGTCAGAAACTTGCCAGCTTAGTTGAGTCCAATCTGGTCGGCCTGGGTATGAACCATCACCTCCCCTAGACTTAACACTGCACGGTCGAGCACCTAGACACGGTTTGGCCGCTCCTGGGCATTGTTTTGACCATGCCAGCTTGGTGACCGCGCGAGGACACGGCGCCTGGCAGCGTCTCGACGCGCTCTGGCTGACGTCTTCTCCTCTGTTTCGCACGTGCTCGTTCCAGCGCTCGCCAAACCATGCAAACTCTGGCTGACGTTTTCTATACTGCTTTCTTATTCTTTTTTACGATTTCTGTGTAAAAATGGTTAATTTTAAAAAATTATTAACATTTTTTTTCATTTTCATGCACATTTTTGAATGATACTATGTTTTATATGTCATGAAATGTTTTTAAAAAATTGTGCAATTTTATTTACATCTCATGAACACTTAAAAAAATTATCATAGCATGTTTTACATGTGTCAAAAACACAATATCATGAGTATTTTTTTGGAATGGTGCAAACTTTTTTCATATATCATGAACATTTTTATAAAATAGGGCAAACAAAATTTGACATTTATGAACATTTTTAAATGGTATCATCATTTGTAAAAACGTATGGACATTTGCCCTTTAAAATGTCATGATTATGTTTCATAAAGGTATCAACATGTTTGAAAATATCATGAAATTTATTAAAAATGCACTCACATTTTCAAGTTTTGATAAACATTTATCTAAATGGTGAAACCTTTTAAAAATGCATGAACATTTTATTAAACACATGAAGACTTTCTTAAGCTAATAGAATAAAATTTTAAATTATATGAAAAATATTGATGTTTTAAAGTAAAATGCTGAAATTTTAAATTATATCAAATTATTGGCGTTTTTACGCAAAATACATTAATATTTATAAATAGCAAATTAAAGAATAAAATAAAAGTTGGAAAAAAGTAAAAACATCTACTTTTTCTGTGGTAGGAAAATTATGTACGACACTTCCACGCCAGAGAGTGACGACTGTGAAGGGGTAACTGTTGCTCTCATATATAAAAAGACGCGCCCTTGAAACTAATCTTTATGTTAATAATGGGCCAAGCCTGGGGAAAGCTATGGGCTCTTGTGAAGTCTGGGCTCATAGCCTCATAGGGTCCTAATTCGGCATTTTGTCCAAAAAAAAATTTAATTCGGCATTTTACCGATCATTGTTTCTTTTATGATTTTCTGAGTTTCCCTCCATCAGCACGGAGAATCACAGTTGAGACAAGTCCTGTTCTCCCATGAGTTGGCGACCTGGCTAGATCACCCACCATGAGAAGACATCACATCTCTGTTGCTTGATTTCTGCTATGCACTAGGACGAGCAATCACATCAAATCGGCCGGTGCCTTTGGTCCAAGCTGAAGTACAATATTAGGCCTCTGAAAACCCAGTGCAGTACAACATTTGTACTACTGCTTCCGTCTTGTGCAATTGCGCGCTCAACCGAAAGCTAGCCTCATGGGCGCCTAACACCACCACCAAATGATATAGTGCTAGAGAAGAAAAAATAGAATACTGGAATGAATGGAGGTTGGAGGAGCACGATACAGGGGTACGTAGATGAGGGCCCAGACCAGCTAGCTAGGCTCGCTGTCGGTGTCAAAACCGGCGGATCTCGGGTAGGGGGTCCCGTACTATGCGTCTAGGCCGGATGGTAACAGGGGGCAAGGGACACGATGTTTTACCCAGGTTCGGGCCCTCTCGATGGAGGTAAAACCCTACGTCCTGCTTGATTAATATTGATGATATGGTTAGTACAAGAGTAGATCTACCACGAGATCAGAGAGGCTAAACCCTAGAAGCTAGCCTATGGTATGATTGTTGTTGTCCTACGGACTAAAACCCTCCGGTTTATAGAGACACCGGAGAGGGTTAGGGTTACACAAAGTCGGTTACAATGTTAGGAGATCTACATATCCGTATCGCCAAGCTTGCCTTCCACGCCAAGGAAAGTCCCTTCCGGGCACGGGACGAAGTCTTCAATCTTGTATCTTCATAGTCCAGGAGTCCGGCTGAAGGTATAGTCCGGCCATCCAGACACCCCCTAATCCAGGACTCCCTCAGTAGCCCCTGAACCAAGCTTCAATGACGACGAGTCCGGCGCGCAGATTGTCTTCGGCATTGCAAGGCGGGTTCCTCCTCCAAGTACTTCATAGAAGATTTTGAACACAAAGATAGTGTCCGGCTCTGCAAAATAAGTTTCCACATATTGCCATAGAGAGGATAATATTTACACAAATCTAATCTGCTGACGTATTCCGTAGTGTGACATCACACCACGGCCAAGCTTTTATTCGAACCATTTTACTGTCCCATCTCAGCGTGTTATGCGAGGCAGTTTCCTTGGCATGTCTTGTTAAAGCAGAGATTGTGTCCCCTTATTCCGGGATCCTCATCAATACGGGCGTGGGTAACCCAACCACGCCATTGATTACGGCGCTTGGGAGATAAGCGAGTTTTACCAGGCTGGTGGGGACACATAGTCGTGTCCACCCATATAAGGGGATAAGGATCCACCTTTTCACCTATGCCTTCTTCCTCCTTTGCCTATCCATTTTCGTGCACTCGAGCTCCAGCGCCCAAATCCGCACTCCCTATCTCAACCTTCTCCAGCCATGTCCAGAGCGGGAGGCAAGCGGATGGTCTCTTCTGTCACAGAGGGACACATCAAAAAACTGAGGAAGACTGGATACTTGTCTAACAACATCGCGTACCGGCTTCCCGAAAAGGGGCAGCTCCTCCCCACCCCAAGGCCCCATGAGAGGGTAGTGTTCCTTCCCCACTTCCTCTGCGGACTGGGCTTTCCGATCCACCCATTTGTCCGGGGACTCATGTTCTACTACGGCCTGGATTTCCATGATCTGGCCCCGAACTTCATCCTCAACATCTCGGCGTTTATCGTCGTGTGCGAGGCTTTCCTCTGCATCCGCCCCCATTTCGGCCTATGGCTCAAGACTTTCAATGTCAAGCCGAAGGTGGTGCGCGGCAACCAGGCGGAGTGCGGAGGCGCCATGGTGGGCAAGATGCCCAACGTCTTATGTCTTGAGGGCTCCTTTGTGGAGACCCTGAAGGGGTGGCAATCGGGGTGGTTTTACATCACTGAGCCGTGCGACCCTGAGTTGGTCGCAGCCCCCAAGTTCCGGTCCGAACCCCCAACGCGGCTCACGTCCTGGAAAGAGACAGGCCTGTCGTGGGGCAACAAAGGAGAGGTAACTGGACTGCAAACATGCATCCAAACCCTGGTGGACAAGCAGCTCAAGCTTGTCAACGTAGTCCAGGTTATGCTCATCCGCCTGATCCTCCCGTGTCAACAACGGGCCTTCAATCTGTGGGAGTTCAACCCGGCGTAGCACCGAACTCTGAGCAGGCTCTTCGACACTACATACGAAGATGCCTGGAAGGTGCTTTTCAAGGGCGCCGAGGCTCCCGCATCCGCCACCAAGGATCGCGGATTCAGCGTGCAGCGTCACGCTAGTGCGGTAAGTTGTTTGTACCTTTTTACAGGGTATTGGTTTTCCACAGTTTAACTCAATGTGGGATCTAAGCTCCCTTCCCTTTGACAGAGTTGGAAGGCGAAGTTCGGACAGATAAACTGTCCGGCTCCCTTGCCCGAAGACCCAGCTAATGCCCGCTTGGCGAAGCTGCTGGTTCTGGCACCCTATGTGGTGCCGGAGAAGAAGGCCGCGAAAAAGGCCACGGGGGCTCGAAAGAGTGCCCGGCGCCAGGAGGTGTCGGACCCATCATCCGACGGTTCCGAGGCGCATTCCTCCCGTGAAGACGAGGAGGAAGAAGAAGAGGCCTCTCCCCCTCCAGCGGGAGGAGAGAAGAAAAGGAAGGCCGCCCTCTCTGGTGTCACACCCTAGCTAGTCATGCATTAGAGTGTTGCATCATGTTTACTCTTTCATCAGAAACTTGAAATGGGGATGACAGAACCCCCAGTCCCCTCTGAAACCAACTAGGGTTACTAAAATAATTTTTCAATGAACCTGAAATGCCCTTCTAAAATGCCCATCATTTTTGTCTTGGTTCAGAACCTCTGCCAAAAGTGGTGCACATTTTCCTAGGCCATCCTAGGGTTTTTGAATTAAATCATAAATATTTGAATTTGGGCATTTAAAATAATATAAAATATTTAAATGCTCAAATATCTCCAAACTAAAATGTTTCATGTTGGAAATAATCCAACTATGGGCCAGGAATAGTTTGGTGATTTTTGAAGTTGCCTAGGTATTTTATTTAATTCAACAAAGTTGCAGATATATTAAATAAAAACAGAAATAGAAAAAAAGGGGAAAACTTACCTGGGCTCCTCCCTGTGCGGCCCAGCCAGCTGGCCGGCCCAGCAAGCCAGCCCAGCCCACCACCGCCGTCGTCCTCCTGGCGCCAGTCGGCCAGGCGTGTGGCCGGCGCGCGGCACGGCCGGAGCGCCACGCCACCAGCTCGTCTGCCTGCCTCCCTCGCCAGCGCGACGCCGCGGCGCTTCTTCTCGGTGCCGCCCCGATCCCCTGGCCTTATCCCTCTCTCTCTCCCGTGCTGCTCCCTCCCTCTCTCTCACGGCCGAACACCACCGTCGCCGCCGTTCGCCATAGCCGCCGTCTCCGACCACCCCTCGCTCCCCCGACTAGCTCAGGAGCTCCGCCTCGACTTCCTCTTCCTCCCCACCGCTCCACGGGTCTCCGGAAGCCCTGCATCGCCGCCACGTCGCCGTTCCCCTCTTCGGGCTCCGACCATCGTCGCCGTCGAATTCGTCGTCTCCAGCGCGTCCCCGAGCCCGCTAACCATCCCTGCAGCTCCGCGGTGAGCCCCCGGATCGTTTCCCCCTCCTCCCCTGGTCTCTCCCGACCTCTAGGCCCTAGCCCCACCTTGGCCGAGAGCTCCACGCCGCCGGCGATGTCGCCGTCGTGGCCACGGTCACCGTAGCACCCAACCGAGCGCACTATCGTGCTCCCCACCTCACCAGGAGCACGCAGCACGCACCAACGCCTCCCCAAACCCCCTGCAACACTGATCCTGACCGCACCCGAACTCCGGCCGCCGCAGCCGAGCTCGCCGTCGTCAACTCCGGCCACCCCGAGCCCAACCACCACCACCAATAGTCGCGGCTCAACCTCAGCAACACGTAGATGCCTTCCGCCGTCCATTTGGTTGCCGGAATGGCAAAAAGCACTTTCGCCGCCGTCTCGGACCTCGCCGGCGTCATGTCGCCGGTGGGGTTTGACTTGTCCGACCTGGGGTTTGACCCCCCAGGGTCACTGACGCGTGGGCCCTGTCGGCCAGGTGGTTAGGTTAGCGCTAACTACTGTTAGTCAACCCCCCTGACACTGACAGTGGGCCCCAGCGCCACTAATCCCTAATTAGGATTAAATTAAACCTGTTAAACCCCCCCTGTCACTGACGTGTGGCCCCCACACGTCAGGTTTGACTCCAGCCAGTCGCAGTTGACCACTGACGTCATGCTGACGTCATGCTGGCGCAATATTTATATTTCTGGATTTAAATTAAATCAGGAAATTCCAGAATATTATTTAAACTTCAAAAATTCATAACTTTTATTCTGTAACTCCAAATTGGACAAATTATATATGAAAAATGATCAGAAAAATCCAATCTATCCATCTGTACTATTTTCATGCATGATCAAACAAGTTAAATTGATGTTTTAAGCAGAACAAGGAAAAGCACTTTAAAAGGCCATGTTTGAGTTTGAAATTTGAATCTTTGATTCAAATTTGTTCAAACCCTTCTGGTTTTAGTTGCATTAGCCCAACACACTCATATTGCCATGTTTCATGCATGCATCATATTGTTGCACATTGTTTGGTGATGCTTGTGTATCGATGTCCTTTGCGACAGGTTCTGCCCCCGAGGAGTACCGTGATTACCCTAACGAAGAACCGTATCAGTGCATCGAACCATCAGGCAAGCAACCAACCATTTGATCATATCGATACAATCCCATGTTCTCGCTCCTGCTCTCTTTTACTGCATTAAGACAACGCGTTTCAAACTGCTGTGTGCTACGGTAGTTGAACCCATTTCCTCTGCATGACCTGTCATTGCCACAGTAACTAGATGAAACCCACTAGCATGTGTAGGAGTTGATTGAGCCATATGTATGTGTTGTTCCTACCTTGCTATGCCTGCTATGCTTAGAGTCGTGTCAGGTCTGGTTCATCTGGGTGATGGGCTAGAGTGAAATGTTAATGTCGGTAATGAGAGTGGTGTGGTGAACACGATTTGGTAAAGGTATCGATGAGAGGCCATGTAGGAGTACATGGTGGGTTGTTTCATTGAAGCCGACCTTAAGCACTGAGATCTGTATGTGTGATTTAAGAATCAGCTACTACCATGCATTGGGCCCGAAACCAATGGACCCTCTCGGCTTCTTATTCACCCTAGTTCTCCGTCCAGGAGTTGCAAGTAGTTTCTGGTGTTTGTAGCCTACTGGAGGCCGTGGACAGCGCTGACCGTAGGGGTGGGCTGTGATGCGGTAGGTACGTGGCCGGGTGTACCGAATACCCGTTAGGTATCTCGGGAACCCTGTTCACATCGTTCGGGGCCGTATGGGAAACCTCGGCCGGACTCCCTGCGGATGGAACCTGAATAGGCGATAAACCTGGACTGGAGGCTTAGGTGATTAGGTAGGTCGTGGCCGACACCCACGTTGGGCTTCCGCTTGAAGGTTGCCGAGTACATGTCGTGTAAACGACGGTAAGTGGTGAGAGCGTGTATGAAGAAGTACACCCCTGCAGGGTTAACATGATCTATTCGAATAGCCGCGTCCGCGGTAAAGGACTACTTGGTTGCCTATACAGTTCATAGACAAGTAAATGGAAACTACTAAAAGCCTCAAGATAAGTGTGAGTGCCGAGGATGGCTCTTCCGTAGGAAGACGGAGGTGGATCCTCGGTAGTGTATTGAAGTGGTGAGTAGTGGACTCGTGTGCGCAAAACCATTTCAAGTTGGAGTATCGTAGGATAGTCTAGCCAAGAGTCAAAGCTGGCTTGCTGCAATAACTCCACCAACCCTTCTTGATACTATGCATGTATGTAGGATCTGATGTAAGTCTTGCTGAGTACCTTTGTACTCATGTTGCTATAATCTACATTTTTACAGAAGACGCTGCAACCCCTTCTGATGGGTTCTATGTAGACGTTGACATCAACGAGTAGGCTAAAGACCCAGGTGGTGACCCTGAGCTTGTGAAGGACCACGTAGTATAGCTAGGCTTTCCAAGCCTCTTTTATTTTACTAGTTGTCTGTACTCAGACAAGTTACTTCCGCTGCTGGTTTGTATGACTGTATGACTTGTATGTTGGGTCGTGAGACCCGTACCTTTGTGTATGTTATGTATGGCTCCCTGAGCCTTAAATAAAGTACTTGTGTCATAGAGTCATGTTGTGATGCTTCGTTGTATTTGCACATATCGAGCATATTGTGTGTATGATTGAAATGCTTGGTATGTGTGGGATCTGACTATCTAGTTGTTTATCTTTAGTAGCCTCTCTTACCGGGAAATGTCTCCTAGTGTTACCGCTGAGCCATGGTAGCTTGCTACTGCTCTGGAACACTTAGGCTGGCCGGCATGTGTCCTTCTTCGTTCCTGTGTCTGTCCCTTCGGGGAAATGTCACGCTTTGAGTACCGGAGTCCTGTTAGCCCGCTACAGCCCGGTTTACCGGAGTCCTGCTAGCCCAGTGCTACAGCCCGGACCCACTTGCTGATGACCGACACGTTCGAAGCTGGGTCATGGATGCCTGTCCCTGTAAGTCTGTGCCACTTTGGGTTTACGACTAGTCATGTCAGCCCGGGCTCTTTATCATATGGATGCTAGCGACACTATCATATACGTGAGCCAAAAGGCGCAAACGGTCCCGGGAAAAGGTAAGACGACACCCGTGGGGATACCGTGCGTGAGGCCGCAAAGTGATATGAGGTGTTACCAGCTAGATCGATGTGACATCGAGTCGGGGTCCTGACAGCGTTGGCATCAGAGCCGGACTGCCTGTAGGTTCTCCAAGCCAAACTGGTCGATGTTGAGTCTAGAAATTCTTTAGTTATATGTAGGGGAATTGTTTGTGGGTTGGAACGTAAGGCTCTTTTTACTCCTTATACCTTATGACATTCTGATCTGAGTCAGTCCATTCTTCCACCGGGGGTTAAGGAATTAGGATCTATTCTTTCTATCAGGATCACGTGTTACTAATCAGTAGTACCTTATAAGTTTGATGGTTACAAGCCTAGTTCAGTTCTACTACCACATTATGTAGCCAGAATGGTTCAGAACTTTGATATGATGATGTTGAGTGTGTACGAAATCCTTTGTCAAATGTCTCAAAATCCTTTTTGAGCATTTACAGCTGTTATGCTGCCGAAATTTTGCTAGAAATTCTAATGCCTTTGCATTATAATTGTGCTTTCAGATGGCCACTCGCGACCTCAATCAAGTGGTTCGCCTGACTCGATGCCTAGATGTACCCGGCCATACTGCTAAGTTGGTCAGGGTAATGACTGAGGCTGGATACCGCTGGTATCCTGAGTACACGGTCGAAGAGCAATTCCGAGACTTTCAATCAAAGCCAGTATCTCTGCACTGTCAGGATATTTCCATCTTATCCTGGATCCACCGAGCCTCTTCACTGTTCCTATGGACTCGGGGTTACTATTGAGATGGCTGTGCAGGACGCCGCCTACTCTATGATGACCATTATGCGAGTCAGATCTGGTTTATTTCGGGACTCTGACTTCCGGTATATGCCAGGATCACTTCCGGGAGCACAAGGGTATCTCCAGGCTATCTATGCTGACTCCACTCAGGAGGATTCACGGACTCGCACCACTGCTGAGATGCTCGAGGATAAGGACCGTGAAAATCGGGCCTTAAGGTTAGAGCTCTTCAATACCCGTGCTGACCACTGGGCTACTTTGACTCGGTTCGCACCGGCGGTGCAAGCTGGATATTCAGATATGCGCGATCTCTATCCTGTGAGATCTGCTCTGCCGGACGTGATGGTTTGGCGTGATGTAGGAGGCATCACCCCACCTCGCGGTCCCCGCAGGCCACCGTTTGTTGGTCCAAGGCCTCATCCTAGCCCCTATGGTCCACAAGCTCCGCGAGACCGTCTGTTTCCGGATGATCATGTTGAACTTCCAGGCTATGGAGGTGACTTCTACGAGGACTACTACGGATCGGTCTGAGTTAGTGGTAGTATCACTAGTTCGCACTAGCTGTGTCGTCTATCGTCCCGCGTGACTCGTGGGATATGACCTAGTCTGTACTCCTTCCGGAGGTGTAGAAAAATAATGTATAGGAGCTTGGAATGCCTCCGGCGAGATGTAATCCTCTTTCACCGTATTAGTACTTTGTTTGGTCTTGTACTAAACCCTGTATGGTGTGTATGACGATGGAATAAAAGAAGCAGTTTCTGTATCTACCATGTCATACGGATGATCATCTTGCATTCCGAGTTATTCCTTACATTCTATATCCTATGTCGGAATCTTATCGTTCTGACTAAATCATTGTCTTGTTTACCTAGGATGGTCAACACGCGCGCTAACCCTGCTTCCCAAGAGCAGGCCGAAGGCAGTGAAGCCAGGGATGCAAATCTGCCTCAACCTCCTTCACTAGCCGAGGTTATGATGGAAGCTGAGAGAAACAAGCGGGAGACCAACCGTTTGTTGGAGCGTATTGAACAGAATACAGCACACCATCAGAGGGCTAACGTGGTGTCACTCAGTGATTTCATCAAATTACATCCACCCACGTTCCACCACTCCGTCGAGCCTCTCGACGCTGATGATTGGCTTCGCAGTATCTCTCACAAACTGCGTTCCGCGCTGGTAGCGGAGGCTGACAAGGTCACCTTTGCTGCATATCATCTTGAAGGCCCCGCCAGTCTGTGGTGGGAGAATTATGGAGCTATGCGCCCAGCGGGCCATGTCACTACTTGGGCTGAGTTCAGCGAGGCTTTCCGTGAACATCACATTCCGGAGGGTCTCATGGACCGTAAACGTGAAGAATTTTGCAGTTTCACCCAAGGCCGACTTTCTGTGGATGCCTATAGCAGAGAGTTTGGTAATCTCGCCCGATATGCAACTGAGGAAGTGTCTACTGACGCCAAGAAGCAAGCAAGGTTCCGTAAGGGCCTTAGTCCTGAGCTTCGCCGCGACCTCCGTCTGCATGAGTGCACATCTTTTTCGAAACTTGTCAACAAAGCCATCAGTGCTGAAACTGGTCAGACTGACTATGACGCAACACGCAAGCATGGACGTGACATGGGTTCCTCATCCGGTGCTGGTCCTCAGAAGCGCCGCGTGTGGGTACCCAACACCGCCCTGCCACCCAGGTTCACACCGAGGCCATCTTTCCAGGCGCCTCGCCCCGTTCAACAGTCTGCTCCAGCCAAGCCCTATGGGGGTCCAACCAATAATGCTCCTCCACGTACCAGTTCCGTGACTTGTTTCAAGTGTGGGGAATCTGGTCACTATATGCGTGAGTGTCCCCAGACCAACCCCAATCAATCTGCTAAAGCTGTTGGCCGTGGCAAGCCGACAGGGAAAGTGTTTCATGCTAAACCGGTCACCGCTTCACGTGGCCATGTCAACTGTATCTCTGCCGAAGAAGCTCAAGAGGACCCCAACGTCGTTCTCGGTACGCTTCTTGTTAATTGCCACCCGGCATCTGTTCTTTTCGATACAGGAGCCTCTCATTCTTTTATATCTGAAAATTATGCTCGTTTGCATAACGTTGCATTCTGTGACTTGCCGTCCACTATGGAAATTTCTACCCCTGGTTCTAGATGGCAGACCTCTAGGGTAAGTTATGGAAATGAAATCCAAGTCGACAGACTTGTTTTCCTCGCATCTTTGATAGCCCTTAAATCTTCAGATATTAATATCATTTTGGGTATGGACTGGATGTCAGCTCATCAAGCCAAAATTGATTGCTTCTCTAGGACTGTTCAACTCACCCATCCTTCGGGGAAGATAGTCAATGTCTTGACCCGAATAGCCAAGCGACAATTATATTCTCTTAACGCCAGCCCTTTGCCAGACCTTGAGGACGTGCCGGTAGTCCGTGACTTCCCGGATGTCTTTCCAGAGGAATTGCCAGGTGTTCCACCTGACAGGGATGTTGAGTTCGTAATCGACCTCATCCCCGGAACCGTTCCGATTGCTAGAAGACCTTATAAGATGGCACCACTAGAACTAGCCGAGCTTAAGAAGCAACTCGATGAATCCTTGAAAAAGGGTTTCATCCGCCCTAGTTCATCTCCGTGGGCTTGCCCCGTCCTGTTCGTCAAGAAGAAGGATGGTACGGACCGGATGGTTGTAGATTACCGACCTGTCAATTTGGTCACAATCAAGAACAAATATCCACTTCCCAGGATCAACGATCTGTATGATCAGCTCGCTGGATCCTCAGTCTTCTCCAAGATGGATTTGAGGTTGGGCTACCATCAAATCAAAATCAGAAACGGGGACATTCCTAAAACGGCCTTTGTTACTCGTTATGGCCAATACGAGTACACCGTCATGTCCTTCGGATTAACCAACGCTCCAGCCACCTTTTCTCGGTTAATGAACTCAATCTTCATGGAGTATTTGGATAAATTCGTCGTAGTTTATCTCGATGATATACTCATCTACTCCAAGAACGAGGAAGAACATGCCGAACATTTAAGGCTAGTGTTGAAGAAACTTCGAGAGCATCGCCTTTATGCCAAATTTTCAAAATGTGAATTCTGGTTGTCAGAAGTGACCTATCTGGGTCATGTAATATCGGGAAAAGGTAAGACGACACCCGTGGGAATACCGTGCGTGAGGCCGCAAAGTGATATGAGGTGTTACCAGCTAGATCAATGTGACATCGAGTCGGGGTCCTGACAGCGTTGACCGTTTGCGCCTTTTGGCTCACGTATATGATAGTGTCGCTAGCATCCATATGATAAAGAGCCCGGGCTGACATGACTAGTCGTAAACCCAAAGTGGCACAGACTTACAGGGACAGGCATCCATGACCCAGCTTCGAACGTGTCGGTCATCAGCAAGTGGGTCCGAGCTGTAGCACTGGGCTAGCAGGACTCCGGTAAACCGGGCTGTAGCGGGCTAACAGGACTCCGGTACTCAAAGCGTGACATTTCCCCGAAGGGACAGACACAGGAACGAAGAAGGACACATGCCGGCCAGCCTAAGTGTTCCAGAGCAGTAGCAAGCTACCATGGCTCAGCGGTAACACTAGGAGACATTTCCCGGTAAGAGAGGCTACTAAAGATAAACAACTAGATAGTCAGATCCCACACATACCAAGCATTTCAATCATACACACAATATGCTCGATATGTGCAAATACAACGAAGCATCACAACATGACTCTATGACACAAGTACTTTATTTAAGGCTCAGGGAGCCATACATAACATACACAAAGGTACGGGTCTCACGACCCAACATACAAGTCATACAGTCATACAAACCAGCAGCGGAAGTAACTTGTCTGAGTACAGACAACTAGTAAAATAAAAGAGGCTTGGAAAGCCTAACTATACTACGTGGTCCTTCACAAGCTCAGGGTCACCACCTGGGTCTTTAGCCTACTCGTTGATGTCAACGTCTACATAGAACCCATCAGAAGGGGTTGCAGCGTCTTCTGTAAAAATGTAGATTATAGCAACATGAGTACAAAGGTACTCAGCAAGACTTACATCAGATCCTACATACATGCATAGTATCAAGAAGGGTTGGTGGAGTTATTGCAGCAAGCCAGCTTTGACTCTTGGCTAGACTATCCTACGATACTCCAACTTGAAATGGTTTTGCGCACACGAGTCCACTACTCACCACTTCAATACACTACCGAGGATCCACCTCCGTCTTCCTACGGAAGAGCCATCCTCGGCACTCACACTTATCTTGAGGCTTTTAGTAGTTTCCATTTACTTGTCTATGAACTGTATAGGCAACCAAGTAGTCCTTTACCGCGGACGCGGCTATTCGAATAGATCATGTTAACCCTGCAGGGGTGTACTTCTTCATACACGCTCTCACCACTTACCGTCGTTTACACGACATGTACTCGGCAACCTTCAAGCGGAAGCCCAACGTGGGTGTCGGCCACGACCTACCTAATCACCTAAGCCTCCAGTCCAGGTTTATCGCCTATTCAGGTTCCATCCGCAGGGAGTCCGGCCGAGGTTTCCCATACGGCCCCGAACGATGTGAACAGGGTTCCCGAGATACCTAACGGGTATTCGGTACACCCGGCCACGTACCTACCGCATCACAGCCCACCCCTACGGTCAGCGCTGTCCACGGCCTCCAGTAGGCTACAAACACCAGAAACTACTTGCAACTCCTGGACGGAGAACTAGGGTGAATAAGAAGCCGAGAGGGTCCATTGGTTTCGGGCCCAATGCATGGTAGTAGCTGATTCTTAAATCACACATACAGATCTCAGTGCTTAAGGTCGGCTTCAATGAAACAACCCACCATGTACTCCTACATGGCCTCTCATCGATACCTTTACCAAATCGTGTTCACCACACCACTCTCATTACCGACATAATCATTTCACTCTAGCCCATCACCCAGATGAACCAGACCTGACACGACTCTAAGCATAGCAGGCATAGCAAGGTAGGAACAACACATACATATGGCTCAATCAACTCCTACACATGCTAGTGGGTTTCATCTAGTTACTGTGGCAATGACAGGTCATGCAGAGGAAATGGGTTCAACTACCGTAGCACACAGCAGTTTGAAATCGCGTTGTCTTAATGCAGTAAAAGAGAGCAGGAGCGAGAACATGGGATTGTATCGATATGATCAAATGGTTGGTTGCTTGCCTGATGGTTCGATGCACGGATACGGTTCTTCGTTAGGGTAATCACGGTACTCCTCGGGGACAGAACCTGTCGCAAAGGACATCGATACACAAGCATCACCAAACAATGTGCAACAATATGATGCATGCATGAAACATGGCAATATGAGTGTGTTGGGCTAATGCAACTAAAACCAGAAGGGTTTGAACAAATTTGAATCAAGATTCAAATTTCAAACTCAAACATGGCCTTTTAAAGTGCTTTTCCTTGTTCTGCTTAAAACATCAATTTAACTTGTTTGATCATGCATGAAAATAGTACAGATGGATAGATTGGATTTTTCTGATCATTTTTCATATATAATTTGTCCAATTTGGAGTTACAGAATAAAAGTTATGAATTTTTGAAGTTTAAATAATATTCTGGAATTTCCTGATTTAATTTAAATCCAGAAATATAAATATTGCGCCAGCATGACGTCAGCATGACGTCAGTGGTCAACTGCGACTGGCTGGAGTCAAACCTGACGTGTGGGGGCCACACGTCAGTGACAGGGGGGGTTTAACAGGTTTAATTTAATCCTAATTAGGGATTAGTGGCGCTGGGGCCCACTGTCAGTGTCAGGGGGGTTGACTAACAGTAGTTAGCGCTAACCTAACCACCTGGCCGACAGGGCCCACGCGTCAGTGACCCTGGGGGGTCAAACCCCAGGTCGGACAAGTCAAACCCCACCGGCGACATGACGCCGGCGAGGTCCGAGACGGCGGCGAAAGTGCTTTTTGCCATTCCGGCAACCAAATGGACGGCGGAAGGCATCTACGTGTTGCTGAGGTTGAGCCGCGACTATTGGTGGTGGTGGTTGGGCTCGGGGTGGCCGGAGTTGACGACGGCGAGCTCGGCTGCGGCGGCCGGAGTTCGGGTGCGGTCGGGATCAGTGTTGCAGGGGGTTTGGGGAGGCGTTGGTGCGTGCTGCGTGCTCCTGGTGAGGTGGGGAGCACGATAGTGCGCTCGGTTGGGTGCTACGGTGACCGTGGCCACGACGGCGACATCGCCGGCGGCGTGGAGCTCTTGGCCAAGGTGGGGCTAGGGCCTAGAGGTCGGGAGAGACCAGGGGAGGAGGGGGAAACGATCCGGGGGCTCACCGCGGAGCTGCAGGGATGGTTAGCGGGCTCGGGGACGCGCTGGAGATGACGAATTCGACGGCGACGATGGTCGGAGCCCGAAGAGGGGAACGGCGACGTGGCGGCGATGCAGGGCTTCCGGAGACCCGTGGAGCGGTGGGGAGGAAGAGGGAGTCGAGGCGGAGCTCCTGAGCTAGTCGGGGGAGCGAGGGGTGGTCGGAGACGGCGGCTATGGCGAACGGCGGCGACGGTGGTGTTCGGCCGTGAGAGAGAGGGAGGGAGCAGCACGGGAGAGAGAGAGGGATAAGGCCAGGGGATCGGGGCGGCACCGAGAAGTAGCGCCGCGGCGTCGCGCTGGCGAGGGAGGCAGGCAGACGAGCTGGTGGCGTGGCGCTCCGGCCGTGCGCGTGCGCCGGCCACACGCCTGGCCGACTGGCGCCAGGAGGACAACGGCGGTGGTGGGCTGGGCTGGCTTGCTGGGCCGGCCAGCTGGCTGGGCCGCACAGGGAGGAGCCCAGGTAAGTTTTCCCCTTTTTTTTCTATTTCTGTTTTTATTTAATATATCTGCAACTTTGTTGAATTAAATAAAATACCTAGGCAACTTCAAAAATCACCAAACTATTCCTGGCCCATAGTTGGATTATTTCCAACATGAAACATTTTAGTTTGGAGATATTTGAGCATTTAAATATTTTATATTATTTTAAATGCCCAAATTCAAATATTTATGATTTAATTCAAAAACCCTAGGATGGCCTAGGAAAATGTGCACCACTTTTGGCAGAGGTTCTGAACCAAGACAAAAATGATGGGCATTTTAGAAGGGCATTTCAGGTTCATTGAAAAATTATTTTAGTAACCCTAGTTGGTTTCAGAGGGGACTGGGGGTTCTGTCATCCCCATTTCAAGTTTCTGATGAAAGAGTAAACATGATGCAACACTCTAATGCATGACTAGCTAGGGTGTGACAACTCACCCCCACTCAAAAGAATCTCGTCCCGAGATTTGGGTTCCTCCGAGAAGAAGGCGGGATATTCAAGTCGAAGACGATCCTCCCTTTCCCAAGTTGCTTCATCCTCAGAATGGTGCGACCATTGAACCTTAAGAAACTTGATATTATGACGTCGCGTGGTACGTTCGGCTTGATCTAGGATACGAATGGGGTACTCTCGATATGTAAGATCATCTTGGAGATCAAGCGTTTCGTGGTCCACTTCACGGATAGGATCCGATAAGCAACGCCTGAGTTGAGAAACGTGGAAGACATCGTGAACTCTGGAGAGGTGCGGAGGTAGTTCCAACTGGTAGGCAACTTCTCCTCGTTTGGCGAGGATGCGAAAAGGTCCAATGTAACGAAGAGCCAATTTGCCTTTGATACCGAAACGATGGGTTCCCTTCAGAGGGGTGACCCGAAGATAAGCCTTCTCGTCAACCTCGAAGGTCATAGCCTTATGTTTTCGGTCATATTGACTCTTTTGACGGGATTGGGCTGTTTTTAACTTTTCACGAACGATACGAACTTGTTCTTCTGCTTCCTGAATCATATCCGGGCCAAAGAATTGTCTTTCCCCGGTCTCTGACCAGTTAAGGGGTGTTCGACACCGTCGTCCATAGAGAACTTCAAAAGGGGCTTTACCCAAGCTAGATTGATAGCTGTTGTTGTAAGCGAATTCGGCAAATGGAAGGCACTTCTCCCAGTCCATTCCGAATGAGATAACAGAGGCTCGAAGCATGTCTTCTAGAATCTGATTGACGCGTTCCACTTGACCACTTGACTGAGGGTGGAAAGCGGTGCTAAAGAGAGACGAGTTCCCATAGCATTTTGGAAACTTTCCCAAAATCGAGAGGTGAAAAGACTTCCTCGATCCGAGTTAATTTCCAAAGGAACACCATGGAGAGACACTATTCGGGAGATGTACAGATCTGCCAGCTGACTAGCGGTTATACTCTCACGAACGGGTAAGAAATGAGCTACCTTGGAAAGACGATCGACAACGACGAAAATAGCATTATTCCCTCTCTTGGTCCTGGGAAAACCGGTAATGAAATCCATACCAATTTTATCCCATTTCCATTCAGGAATAGCTAAGGGTTGAAGGGTGCCAGCAGGCCGTTGATGCTCTGCTTTTACACGACGACAGACGTCGCAATTTGCAATATACTGAGCAATTTCTCTCTTCATCCTAGTCCACCAGAACCTCTGGCGTAGGTCCTGATACATCTTAGTACTACCGGGATGAATGGTGAGAGGAGATTCATGAGCTTCCTTAAGGATCAATCGCCTCAGGTTGCGCACTTTGGGAACCACTAGTCGATCCCCGAAGTATACGACCCCTTGATCATTAATGGAGAAGCAATTCGCAATTCCTTTCTGAATGTTTCTCTTGATGCGGGAGATTCCCGGATCTACCTTCTGTGCTTTGATAATTTGATCCGTAAGGGTAGGTTTTGCCACCAAGGTGGAAAGAAAACCTTGAGGTACAATGTGAAGGTTAAGCTTCCGAAATTCCTCATGGAGGAGCGGTTGACTTTGTTGTAACATCAGGTTGTTACAATAAGATTTACGACTTAGCGCATCAGCCATGACGTTGGCTTTCCCTGGGGTATAGGTTATTCCTAAGTCGAAGTCTGTGATCAATTCAACCCAACGTCTCTGCCTGAGATTCAAATCCGGTTGGGTGAAAATATACTTCAGACTTTGGTGATCAGTGAATATTTCGCAATGATTACCGAGGAGGTAATGTCGCCAGGTCTTAAGTGCATAGACTACGGCTGCAAGCTCTAGATCATGAGTAGGATAATTCTCCTCATGTGGGTGCAATTGCCGTGAAGCGTAAGCAATTACGTGTCGATCTTGCATGAGAATGCAACCTAGTCCTTGTCGTGAGGCGTCGCAGTAGATAACAAAGTCCTTGGAGAAGTCTGGCGGTACCAGTACGGGAGCAGAGGTCAGGCGTCTTTTCAGTTCCTTAAAGCTGTGCTCACATTGTGGAGTCCATTCGAACTTCTTATCTTTCTTGAGGAGTTCGGTTAGGGGTTTAGCAACTTTGGAGAAGTTCTCGACAAAGCGACGGCAATAGCTCGCTAAGCCTAGAAAACTCCGAACTTGCTTGACCGATTCGGGTGGATGTAATTTGATGAAATCACTGAGTGACACCACGTTAGCCCTCTGATGGTGTGCTGTATTCTGTTCAATACGCTCCAACAAACGGTTGGTCTCCCGCTGTTTCTCTCAGCTTCCATCATAACCTCGGCTAGTGAAGGAGGTTGAGGCAGATTTGCATCCCTGGCTTCACTGCCTTCGGCCTGCTCTTGGGAAGCAGGGTTAGCGCGCGTGTTGACCATCCTAGGTAAACAAGACAATGATTTAGTCAGAACTATAAGATTCCGACATAGGATATAGAATGTAAGGAATAACTCGGAATGCAAGATGATCATCCGTATGACATGGTAGATACAGAAACTGCTTCTTTATTCCATCGTCATACACACCATACAGGGTTTAGTACAAGACCAAACAAAGTACTAATACGGTGAAAGAGGATTACATCTCATCGGAGGCATTTCAAGCTCCTATACATTATTTTTCTACACCTCCGGAAGGAGTACAGACTAGGTCATATCCCACGAGTCACGCGGGACGATAGACGACACAGCTAGTGCGAACTAGTGTTACTACCACTAACTCAGACCGATCCGTAGTAGTCCTCGTAGAAGTCACCTCCATAGCCTGGAAGTTCAACATGATCATCCGGAAACAGACGGTCTCGCGGAGCTTGTGGACCATAGGGGCTAGGATGAGGCCTTGGGCCAACAAACGGTGGCCTGCGGGGACCGCGAGGTGGGGTGATGCCTCCTACATCACGCCAAACCATCACGTCCGGCAGAGCAGATCTCACAGGATAGAGATCGCGCATATCCGAATATCCAGCTTGCACCGCCGGTGCGAACCGAGTCAAAGTAGCCCAGTGGTCAGCACGGGTATTGAAGAGCTCTAACCTTAAGGCCCGATTTTCACGGTCCTTATCCTCGAGCATCTCAGTAGTGGTGCGAGTCCGTGAATCCTCCTGAGTGGAGTCAGCATAGATAGCCTGGAGATACCCTTGTGCTCCCGGAAGTGATCCTGGCATATACCGGAAGTCAGAGTCCCGAAATAAACCAGATCTGACTCGCATAATGGTCATCATAGAGTAGGCGGCGTCCTGCACAGCCATCTCAATAGTAACCCCGAGTCCATAGGAACAGTGAAGAGGCTCGGTGGATCCAGGATAAGATGGAAATATCCTGACAGTGCAGAGATACTGGCTTTGATTGAAAGTCTCGGAATTGCTCTTCGACCGTGTACTCAGGATACCAGCGGTATCCAGCCTCAGTCATTACCCTGACCAACTTAGCAGTATGGCCGGGTACATCTAGGCATCGAGTCAGGCGAACCACTTGATTGAGGTCGCGAGTGGCCATCTGAAAGCACAATTATAATGCAAAGGCATTAGAATTTCTAGCAAAATTTCGGCAGCATAACAGCTGTAAATGCTCAAAAAGGATTTTGAGACATTTGACAAAGGATTTCGTACACACTCAACATCATCATATCAAAGTTCTGAACCATTCTGGCTACATAATGTGGTAGTAGAACTGAACTAGGCTTGTAACCATCAAAATTATAAGGTACTACTGATTAGTAACACGTGATCCTGATAGAAAGAATAGATCCTAATTCCTTATCCCCGGTGGAAGAATGGACTGACTCAGATCAGAATGTCATAAGGTATAAGGAGTAAAAAGAGCCTTATGTTCCAACCCACAAACAATTCCCCTACATATAACTAAAGAATTTCTAGACTCAACATCGACCAGTTTGGCTTGGAGAACCTACAGGCAGTCCGGCTCTGATGCCAACGCTGTCAGGACCCCGACTCGATGTCACATTGATCTAGCTGGTAACACCTCATATCACTTTGCGGCCTCACGCACGGTATTCCCACGGGTGTCATCTTACCTTTTCCCGGGACCGTTTGCGCCTTTTGGCTCACGTATATGATAGTGTCGCTAGCATCCATATGATAAAGAGCCCGGGCTGACATGACTAGTCGTAAACCCAAAGTGGCACAGACTTACAGGGACAGGCATCCATGACCCAGCTTCGAACGTGTCGGTCATCAGCAAGTGGGTCCGGGCTGTAGCACTGGGCTAGCAGGACTCCGGTAAACCGGGCTGTAGCGGGCTAACAGGACTCCGGTACTCAAAGCGTGACATTTCCCCGAAGGGACAGACACAGGAACGAAGAAGGACACATGCCGGCCAGCCTAAGTGTTCCAGAGCAGTAGCAAGCTACCATGGCTCAGCGGTAACACTAGGAGACATTTCCCGGTAAGAGAGGCTACTAAAGATAAACAACTAGATAGTCAGATCCCACACATACCAAGCATTACAATCATACACACAATATGCTCGATATGTGCAAATACAACGAAGCATCACAACATGACTCTATGACACAAGTACTTTATTTAGGGCTCAGGGAGCCATACACAACATACACAAAGGTACGGGTCTCATGACCCAACATACAAGTCATACAATCATACAAACCAGCAGCAGAAGTAACTTGTCTGAGTACAGACAACTAGTAAAATAAAAGAGGCTTGGAAAGCCTAACTATACTACGTGGTCCTTCACAAGCTCAGGGTCACCACCTGGGTCTTTAGCCTACTCGTTGATGTCAACGTCTACATAGAACCCATCAGAAGGGGTTGCAGCGTCTTCTGTAAAAATGTAGATTATAGCAACATGAGTACAAAGGTACTCAGCAAGACTTACATCAGATCCTACATACATGCATAGTATCAAGAAGGGTTGGTGGAGTTATTGCAGCAAGCCAGCTTTGACTCTTGGCTAGACTATCCTACGATACTCTAACTTGAAATGGTTTTGCGCACACGAGTCCACTACTCACCACTTCAATACACTACCGAGGATCCACCTCCGTCCTCCTACGGAAGAGCCATCCTCGGCACTCACACTTATCTTGAGGCTTTTAGTAGTTTCCGCGGCGTGGAGCTCTCGGCCAAGGTGGGGCTAGGGCCTAGAGGTCGGGAGAGACCAGGGGAGGAGGGGGAAACGATCCGGGGGCTCACCGCGGAGCTGCAGGGATGGTTAGCGGGCTCGGGGACGCGCTGGAGACGACGAATTCGACGGCGACGATGGTCGGAGCCCGAAGAGGGGAACGGCGACGTGGCGGCGATGCAGGGCTTCCGGAGACCCGTGGAGCGGTGGGGAGGAAGAGGAAGTCGAGGCGGAGCTCCTGAGCTAGTCGGGGGAGCGAGGGGTGGTCGGAGACGGCGGCTATGGCGAACGGCGGCGACGGTGGTGTTCGGCCGTGAGAGAGAGGGAGGGAGCAGCACGGGAGAGAGAGAGGGATAAGGCCAGGGGATCGGGGCGGCACCGAGAAGAAGCGCCGCGGCGTCGCGCTGGCGAGGGAGGCAGGCAGACGAGCTGGTGGCGTGGCGCTCCGGCCGTGCGCGCGCGCCGGCCACACGCCTGGCCGACTGGCGCCAGGAGGACGACGGCGGTGGTGGGCTGGGCTGGCTTGCTGGGCCGGCCAGCTGGCTGGGCCGCACAGGGAGGAGCCCAAGTAAGTTTTCCCCTTTTTTTCTATTTCTGTTTTTATTTAATATATCTGCAACTTTGTTGAATTAAATAAAATACCTAGGCAACTTCAAAAATCACCAAACTATTCCTGGCCCATAGTTGGATTATTTCCAACATGAAACATTTTAGTTTGGAGATATTTGAGCATTTAAATATTTTATATTATTTTAAATGCCCAAATTCAAATATTTATGATTTAATTCAAAAACCCTAGGATGGCCTAGGAAAATGTGCACCACTTTTGGCAGAGGTTCTGAACCAAGACAAAAATGATGGGCATTTTAGAAGGGCATTTCAGGTTCATTGAAAAATTATTTTAGTAACCCTAGTTGGTTTCAGAGGGGACTGGGGGTTCTGTCATCCCCATTTCAAGTTTCTGATGAAAGAGTAAACATGATGCAACACTCTAATCTCAGGCAGAGACGTTGGGTTGAATTGATCACAGACTTCGACTTAGGAATAACCTATACCCCAGGGAAAGCCAACGTCATGGCTGATGCGCTAAGTCGTAAATCTTATTGTAACAACCTGATGTTACAACAAAGTCAACCGCTCCTCCATGAGGAATTTCGGAAGCTTAACCTTCACATTGTACCTCAAGGTTTTCTTTCCACCTTGGTGGCAAAACCTACCCTTACGGATCAAATTATCAAAGCACAGAAGGTAGATCCAGGAATCTCCCGCATCAAGAGAAACATTCAGAAAGGAATTGCGAATTGCTTCTCCATTAATGATCAAGGGGTCGTATACTTCGGGGATCGACTAGTGGTTCCCAAAGTGCGCAACCTGAGGCGATTGATCCTTAAGGAAGCTCATGAATCTCCTCTCACCATTCATCCCGGTAGTACTAAGATGTATCAGGACCTACGCCAGAGGTTCTGGTGGACTAGGATGAAGAGAGAAATTGCTCAGTATATTGCAAATTGCGACGTCTGTCGTCGTGTAAAAGCAGAGCATCAACGGCCTGCTGGCACCCTTCAACCCTTAGCTATTCCTGAATGGAAATGGGATAAAATTGGTATGGATTTCATTACCGGTTTTCCCAGGACCAAGAGAGGGAATAATGCTATTTTCGTCGTTGTCGATCGTCTTTCCAAGGTAGCTCATTTCTTACCCGTTCGTGAGAGTATAACCGCTAGTCAGCTGGCAGATCTGTACATCTCCCGAATAGTGTCTCTCCATGGTGTTCCTTTGGAAATTAACTCGGATCGAGGAAGTCTTTTCACCTCTCGATTTTGGGAAAGTTTCCAAAATGCTATGGGAACTCGTCTCTCTTTAGCACCGCTTTCCACCCTCAGTCAAGTGGTCAAGTGGAACGCGTCAATCAGATTCTAGAAGACATGCTTCGAGCCTCTGTTATCTCATTCGGAATGGACTGGGAGAAGTGCCTTCCATTTGCCGAATTCGCTTACAACAACAGCTATCAATCTAGCTTGGGTAAAGCCCCTTTTGAAGTTCTCTATGGACGACGGTGTCGAACACCCCTTAACTGGTCAGAGACCGGGGAAAGACAATTCTTTGGCCCGGATATGATTCAGGAAGCAGAAGAACAAGTTCGTATCGTTCGTGAAAAGTTGAAAACAGCCCAATCCCGTCAAAAGAGTCAATATGACCGAAAACATAAGGCTATGACCTTCGAGGTTGACGAGAAGGCTTATCTTCGGGTCACCCCTCTGAAGGGAACCCATCGTTTCGGTATCAAAGGCAAATTGGCTCCTCGTTACATTGGACCTTTTCGCATCCTCGCCAAACGAGGAGAAGTTGCCTACCAGTTGGAACTACCTCCGCACCTCTCCAGAGTTCACGATGTCTTCCACGTTTCTCAACTCAGGCGTTGCTTCTCGGATCCTATCCGTGAAGTGGACCACGAAACGCTTGATCTCCAAGATGATCTTACATATCGAGAGTACCCCATTCGTATCCTCGATCAAGCCGAACGTACCACGCGACGTCATAATATCAAGTTTCTTAAGGTTCAATGGTCGCACCATTCTGAGGATGAAGCAACTTGGGAAAGGGAGGATCGTCTTCGACTTGAATATCCCGCCTTCTTCTCGGAGGAACCCAAATCTCGGGACGAGATTCTTTTGAGTGGGGGTGAGTTGTCACACCCTAGCTAGTCATGCATTAGAGTGTTGCATCATGTTTACTCTTTCATCAGAAACTTGAAATGGGGATGACAGAACCCCCAGTCCCCTCTGAAACCAACTAGGGTTACTAAAATAATTTTTCAATGAACCTGAAATGCCCTTCTAAAATGCCCATCATTTTTGTCTTGGTTCAGAACCTCTGCCAAAAGTGGTGCACATTTTCCTAGGCCATCCTAGGGTTTTTGAATTAAATCATAAATATTTGAATTTGGGCATTTAAAATAATATAAAATATTTAAATGCTCAAATATCTCCAAACTAAAATGTTTCATGTTGGAAATAATCCAACTATGGGCCAGGAATAGTTTGGTGATTTTTGAAGTTGCCTAGGTATTTTATTTAATTCAACAAAGTTGCAGATATATTAAATAAAAACAGAAATAGAAAAAAAGGGGGAAAACTTACCTGGGCTCCTCCCTGTGCGGCCCAGCCAGCTGGCCGGCCCAGCAAGCCAGCCCAGCCCACCACCGCCGTCGTCCTCCTGGCGCCAGTCGGCCAGGCGTGTGGCCGGCGCGCGCGCACGGCCGGAGCGCCACGCCACCAGCTCGTCTGCCTGCCTCCCTCGCCAGCGCGACGCCGCGGCGCTTCTTCTCGGTGCCGCCCCGATCCCCTGGCCTTATCCCCCTCTCTCTCCCGTGCTGCTCCCTCCCTCTCTCTCACGGCCGAACACCACCGTCGCCGCCGTTCGCCATAGCCGCCGTCTCCGACCACCCCTCGCTCCCCCGACTAGCTCAGGAGCTCCGCCTCGACTCCCTCTTCCTCCCCACCGCTCCACGGGTCTCCGGAAGCCCTGCATCGCCGCCACGTCGCCGTTCCCCTCTTCGGGCTCCGACCATCGTCGCCGTCGAATTCGTCGTCTCCAGCGCGTCCCCGAGCCCGCTAACCATCCCTGCAGCTCCGCGGTGAGCCCCCGGATCGTTTCCCCCTCCTCCCCTGGTCTCTCCCGACCTCTAGGCCCTAGCCCCACCTTGGCCGAGAGCTCCACGCCGCCGGCGATGTCGCCGTCGTGGCCACGGTCACCGTAGCACCCAACCGAGCGCACTATCGTGCTCCCCACCTCACCAGGAGCACGCAGCACGCACCAACGCCTCCCCAAACCCCCTGCAACACTGATCCCGACCGCACCCGAACTCCGGCCGCCGCAGCCGAGCTCGCCGTCGTCAACTCCGGCCACCCCGAGCCCAACCACCACCACCAATAGTCGCGGCTCAACCTCAGCAACACGTAGATGCCTTCCGCCGTCCATTTGGTTGCCGGAATGGCAAAAAGCACTTTCGCCGCCGTCTCGGACCTCGCCGGCGTCATGTCGCCGGTGGGGTTTGACTTGTCCGACCGGGGGTTTGACCCCCCAGGGTCACTGACGCGTGGGCCCTGTCGGCCAGGTGGTTAGGTTAGCGCTAACTACTGTTAGTCAACCCCCCTGACACTGACAGTGGGCCCCAGCGCCACTAATCCCTAATTAGGATTAAATTAAACCTGTTAAACCCCCCCTGTCACTGACGTGTGGCCCCCACACGTCAGGTTTGACTCCAGCCAGTCGCAGTTGACCACTGACGTCATGCTGACGTCATGCTGGCGCAATATTTATATTTCTGGATTTAAATTAAATCAGGAAATTCCAGAATATTATTTAAACTTCAAAAATTCATAACTTTTATTCTGTAACTCCAAATTGGACAAATTATATATGAAAAATGATCAGAAAAATCCAATCTATCCATCTGTACTATTTTCATGCATGATCAAACAAGTTAAATTGATGTTTTAAGCAGAACAAGGAAAAGCACTTTAAAAGGCCATGTTTGAGTTTGAAATTTGAATCTATGATTCAAATTTGTTCAAACCCTTCTGGTTTTAGTTGCATTAGCCCAACACACTCATATTGCCATGTTTCATGCATGCATCATATTGTTGCACATTGTTTGGTGATGCTTGTGTATCGATGTCCTTTGCGACAGGTTCTGCCCCCGAGGAGTACCGTGATTACCCTAACGAAGAACCGTATCAGTGCATCGAACCATCAGGCAAGCAACCAACCATTTGATCATATCGATACAATCCCATGTTCTCGCTCCTGCTCTCTTTTACTGCATTAAGACAACGCGTTTCAAACTGCTGTGTGCCACGGTAGTTGAACCCATTTCCTCTGCATGACCTGTCATTGCCACAGTAACTAGATGAAACCCACTAGCATGTGTAGGAGTTGATTGAGCCATGTGTATGTGTTGTTCCTACCTTGCTATGCCTGCTATGCTTAGAGTCGTGTCAGGTCTGGTTCATCTGGGTGATGGGCTAGAGTGAAATGTTAATGTCGGTAATGAGAGTGGTGTGGTGAACACGATTTGGTAAAGGTATCGATGAGAGGCCATGTAGGAGTACATGGTGGGTTGTTTCATTGAAGCCGACCTTAAGCACTGAGATCTGTATGTGTGATTTAAGAATCAGCTACTACCATGCATTGGGCCCGAAACCAATGGACCCTCTCGGCTTCTTATTCACCCTAGTTCTCCGTCCAGGAGTTGCAAGTAGTTTCTGGTGTTTGTAGCCTACTGGAGGCCGTGGACAGCGCTGACCGTAGGGGTGGGCTGTGATGCGGTAGGTACGTGGCCGGGTGTACCGAATACCCGTTAGGTATCTCGGGAACCCTGTTCACATCGTTCGGGGCCGTATGGGAAACCTCGGCCGGACTCCCTGCGGATGGAACCTGAATAGGCGATAAACCTGGACTGGAGGCTTAGGTGATTAGGTAGGTCGTGGCCGACACCCACGTTGGGCTTCCGCTTGAAGGTTGCCGAGTACATGTCGTGTAAACGACGGTAAGTGGTGAGAGCGTGTATGAAGAAGTACACCCCTGCAGGGTTAACATGATCTATTCGAATAGCCGCGTCCGCGGTAAAGGACTACTTGGTTGCCTATACAGTTCATAGACAAGTAAATGGAAACTACTAAAAGCCTCAAGATAAGTGTGAGTGCCGAGGATGGCTCTTCCGTAGGAAGACGGAGGTGGATCCTCGGTAGTGTATTGAAGTGGTGAGTAGTGGACTCGTGTGCGCAAAACCATTTCAAGTTGGAGTATCGTAGGATAGTCTAGCCAAGAGTCAAAGCTGGCTTGCTGCAATAACTCCACCAACCCTTCTTGATACTATGCATGTATGTAGGATCTGATGTAAGTCTTGCTGAGTACCTTTGTACTCATGTTGCTATAATCTACATTTTTACAGAAGACGCTGCAACCCCTTCTGATGGGTTCTATGTAGACGTTGACATCAACGAGTAGGCTAAAGACCCAGGTGGTGACCCTGAGCTTGTGAAGGACCACGTAGTATAGCTAGGCTTTCCAAGCCTCTTTTATTTTACTAGTTGTCTGTACTCAGACAAGTTACTTCCGCTGCTGGTTTGTATGATTGTATGACTTGTATGTTGGGTCATGAGACCCGTACCTTTGTGTATGTTGTGTATGGCTCCCTGAGCCCTAAATAAAGTACTTGTGTCATAGAGTCATGTTGTGATGCTTCGTTGTATTTGCACATATCGAGCATATTGTGTGTATGATTGAAATGCTTGGTATGTGTGGGATCTGACTATCTAGTTGTTTATCTTTAGTAGCCTCTCTTACCGGGAAATGTCTCCTAGTGTTACCGCTGAGCCATGGTAGCTTGCTACTGCTCTGGAACACTTAGGCTGGCCGGCATGTGTCCTTCTTCGTTCCTGTGTCTGTCCCTTCGGGGAAATGTCACGCTTTGAGTACCGGAGTCCTGTTAGCCCGCTACAGCCCGGTTTACCGGAGTCCTGCTAGCCCAGTGCTACAGCCCGGACCCACTTGCTGATGACCGACACGTTCGAAGCTGGGTCATGGATGCCTGTCCCTGTAAGTCTGTGCCACTTTGGGTTTACGACTAGTCATGTCAGCCCGGGCTCTTTATCATATGGATGCTAGCGACACTATCATATACGTGAGCCAAAAGGCGCAAACGGTCCCGGGAAAAGGTAAGACGACACCCGTGGGAATACCGGTGCGTGAGGCCGCAAAGTGATATGAGGTGTTACCAGCTAGATCAATGTGACATCGAGTCGGGGTCCTGACATCTGGGGAGGCCAGAGGGTCCAAGAAGGGGAAAACCCTTCCTCCGGTCTATTCCACCGACGCCGACAACGACGGAGAGGAGTGGCCGCCCAGGGCCAAGCCCCTGGCAAAATCGTAAGTATCCGGATACCAGAGTAATTCATAGTTTTCGTTTATTGCACATCTTTCCCTTATGTCGAATATGTTTATGCAGCCCACCCAAAGACCGGCTCGACGCGTCGTCGAGCGGCTCACTGGACTCGTCGGATGTGAACTCGCTTCCGATGGCTTCCTCCCTCCGCCCTACGGACGACACCGAAGTGTTGTCCCAACAGGTTCCAAGCTGGGAGGAGGTGGTCCTGGAGGCGCCGCAAGGCGACCTCCCGGACTCCAGGAGTAAAGGGGATGAAACCCCCCAGGGCTCCAAGTCTGGCTCTAGGCCGGACACCGCTCCGGAACCTTCAAAGGTTCCAGAGTCCGGCGGGGGACCTCCTTCCAAGAGGAGCAAGCCCACCGTGCCGGTGACCCCCGTCCAACCGGAGGCGCTGGACAATCTGCTGGAGGCGCTCCAAGGCGCCTCCATCGACGAGGAGCACCACACCATTATGAGTGCGGTGGTCCAGAAGGTTCAGTCCGCCAAGAGCGGACTGACTGAAGCTTGTACTAGCCTTTTAACAGGCTTTGAGGTAAGTAAAGAATGTGTAAATAATATTACCGCATAGACAGTAGCCCCTAATGCTCTGTTTGGCGTTCGGGAAGAAAAGCCGAATAGAGGATCAAATAAAATTCGCAGGAGTCTAACAAAAAGGAGTCAATATGCGTATGCAGGCTTCTCTGCTTGCATCCGCCGCACTGACTGCGGAAGTGGACATGCTAAAGCAGAACCTCGAGCGGTCCGAGCAAGAGCTCGGGCGTGCCAAGAAGCAGCTCGAGGACAATGAAGGTAAGAAATACCTTGTTCAAATATATATAAAAAGGTGCAATTGCAAAAAATGACAGGATTATCATGGTTATTGTAGGGGCCACGTCTGAGGTGGCGACCCTTAAGCAAGCGCTGGTCGAGGCCGAGAAGAGGGCGGCCACGGAGCGCACCGAGCGGGAGAAGTATGAGGCCGAGGTTGGCAAGGTACGGCAAGAGCTCCAGGCTCTGATGGAAAAACATGAGAGTTTGGAGCTTGACTCAAAGACGCGAGCGTCCGGGCTCGCGGTGGCTATTGAAAATGCCAAGTCTGCCAAGGCCGAATCCCAGAAGATCGTCCAGGAGTTGGATGAGGTGAAGAAGATAGCGGCGGGTAAGGCATTCTTTATGCAAAGCAAACACATAAACATGAGTTACTTGTTACTTACCCAAATCCGGAGCTCTCCAGGAGCGTTCGCAGATCTTCCTTGGAGTGTGTCTGATGCCGCCGCATTCTATCGAGCCAAGGAGGGCAGCTCGATAGAGAAGGTGTTCTGGTCTCAGTATGTTGAGGCCGGACACCCTGTGCCCCTGAGCGACCAACTGAAGCAACTGGTCGAGCTCCACAAGGCGGCCGAACAGGCCATGAAGGGCCTCATAGTTCGGCTGTGGCATGGAGGGGCTTTGCCTGGGAGCTATTTCGGGCTGGTGCGGCGGCTGGTGGAGGCCTGTCCAAGGCTCGAAGTCATCAAGTGCTCCGTCTGCATTGAAGGTGCCCATAGGGCCCTTGCCCATGCTAAGGTGCACTGGGGCAAGCTGGATGCTGAGAAGCTTGTGAAGGACGGGCCACCGCCGGGGAAAGTGCATCGCAAGCCCGAGAATTATTATAAGGATGTTCTGAAGGGTGCCTGCCTTGTGGCGGATGAATGTTCTAGGGATGTATTTTTTGAGTGAAACTTGCTTGTTTTGTCCCGTGCGCTGAAAACTTGTTCATATGCGCTAAGCAATGTTGTTGGAATTTAAAATATTACCTTCTGTGCAGCTGTTTATCAATTATGAGAGATGGCAAGTCGTCAGCTTCTGCTCCCGTGCCGCTAGTGCTGGGGTGTTCGGGGATAAACCTGAGCGCTCTTTTTCCCATGTTTGGGTCCTTCGACGGAGGCGCTCAGCCCAACGAACAAGGCAATCAAAATATAATGCGTGAACACTCTCACTTAGCCATAGAATTCTATAATTTTAAATTTCAGCGAAGCCCCTGGTATTCGGAAGACCAAGTTCGGGGCGCTATCCACGCCTTGGCCGGACAGAGCCGGCTCCTCGCTCTAAGCGGCATAAGTCTTTAGGGACTCGAAAAACCTCTCGAACAGTGACCAGCTCTCGCTTCATCATGACAGTCAGTTTTAGCTTTCTCCACTGAGGTGCTCGACCCAGCTCAACTGGGGCACAATCGTAGTGGTTCTCCTAGTGCTACCTTAGCCGATATAGCGGAACGTAAGGCACCAAAACATAGGAGCCGGGCAAACCCAACTATTGACCCAAGACATGATTCAGAGCCGATGCATATAATGCTATAAGTTCGGGGTGCCGCACTTGTTAAAGTGTTCGGACTTCTCACACCATATTGAGGGGTACTAAAGCCCCTGGCGTATTTTAGTCGTACCAAAGTGTACGGATGCAACATGTCGTTAAGGAACATATATTAAAAAAGAGTAATGCAAAAATAGACAAAAGCTATGCATTGTTTATTAAAGAGGGCTGTGATCAAAGCAGAACGATACAAAAAATGCAATAAGAAAAAGGTTGGACTATGTAACATGTCCGTTCCAGGGGCAAGCTGCGGAATAGTATGCGAAACAGGTATACTGCTCGTGATAGAGACCACCTGGGAGTTCCGTAATGCGGCGTGGCTTGTCTGCTTCCCTGGTTCTTGCATCGTTTGTGCGGCAATTGAACTGCCGAACAGGCCTTCCGAAGAGTGGAGTCCTGAAAGTAAGAGAAAATTAAAAAACCGGCAGCGCCTGGTGCGGTTTAAGCCGTGTTTCGGGTGTGCCGTGATGGTGCCCCTCCCCCTGTACCCATGGTATTTCTAGAGCGTAGTTATGTACGCAAAGTACTGGTATCGCATTTTTGCGAGGGCTGGGGTTGGGGCCACATTGCTATGCCTGCTCGGGTCATGCCAGGTGGTCTTGTTGTAGGTTACTCCGGGCGCGCTTGGGTTGGGGAACGTTGCAGAAAACAAAAAATTTCCTACGGTTTCACCAAGATCCATCTATGAGTTCATCTAGCAACGAGTGATCGGATTGCATCTACATACCTTTGTAGATCACGCGCGGAAGCGTTCAAAGAACGGGGATGAGGAAGTCGTACTCGACGTGATCCAAATCACCGGAGATCCTAGCGCCGAATGGACGACACCTCCGTGTTCAACACACGTACGGTCAGCGTGACGTATCCTCCTTCTTGATCCAGCAAGGGGGGAGGAGAGGTTGATGAAGATCCAACAGCACGACGGTGTGGTGGTGGATGCAGCAGTCACCGCAGCAGGGCTTCGCCGTTCTTCTGCGAGAGGGAGAGGTGTAGCAGGGGAGAGGGAGGCGCCAAGAGTCAAGGGTGCGGCTGCCCCTCCCTCCCCCCTTTATATAGGCTCCCCAAGGGGGGCGCCGGCCCTAGGAGATGGGATCTCCTAGGGGGGCGGCGGCCAAGGGTGGAGTGGCCCCCAAGGCAAGTGGGGCGCCCCCCCCCCCCCGCCCTAGGGTTTCCAACCCTAGGCGCAGGGGGTGGGCCAAGGGGGGCGCACCAGCCCACTATGGGTTGGTTCCCCTCCCCACTTCAGCCTATGGGGCCCTCCGGGATGGGTGGTCCCACCCGGTGGACCCCCGGGGCCCATCCGGTGGTCCCGGTACAATACCGGTGACCCCCGAAACTCTCCCGATGGCCGAAACTTCACTTCCTATATATAATTCTTCACCTCCGGACCATTCCAGAACTCCTCGTGACGTCCGGGATCTCAACCGGGAGGCCATGGGCAAGGTCTGCCCTGCGCTCGCTTCCAGCTTCAACGAGTGGGGAGGGACGGTGGCTTGGCCTGTGTCCCGAGCCTCCATTGACAGGACAACCACTGAGGTTCGGTTCTTCACTGACGCCCTATGGGCTGGCCTGGTCCCCCTTTCTCCGCCGTCCTCAACGCAGTGCTTTCCCATTACCAAATTCACATGCTGCATCTTGATCCCCAATCCGTTGTCCTTCTCGCCGTCTTTGCCTTTGTTTGCGAGGCCATGGTGGGCATTGCTCCTTCCGTTGACCTCTTGCGCCATTTCTTCTCGCTGCATCTGACCGACCCCTCGCAGTGCTCGGGGTGCCTGAGCTTCCAGGCTGTGGCAGAGACGGCCGCCTCGAGGATTTATTTTGATCTCCCACCGTCCACGAGTGGGTTCCGGATGCGGTGGGTGTACGTGGAAGTTGGGGTGCTCAGCCCCCTGCTCTCGCCTCCGTCATCGCCCGCCATCCCTAACTCCGGCTGGGGCCACGAGAAGCTCGCGAGCTCCCGCCTTTCCTTTGTCTAGCTCCGGTTGAAGAGGTTGAGAGACCTTGGCGTGACTGCGCCCCAGGTGGTGAAGGAGTTCCTCCGGCGTCACATTGCCCCTCTCCAACGCCATTCCCGACCGATGTGGGCCCTGGCCGGTGACCAGGATCGCATGAGGCTTTAGGAGTCGGGGCTCTCGCTTGAAGCGCGAAGGACGGTGCTTGAAGTCTTGATTGGCAACCCCTCGCCAGGCAATATGCCGCAAGGGGGTTGTCTCTTGTATCTCTGCTCGAACAGGGTTGAGTTCGCGGGGTAGATGCCTTCCTTTGACGAATGAGGGCTTTGTCCGGTCGGCCTTGTGGGGCCTCGTGAGAATCTTGTCGTCGTGGCTCCCCTCCTTGCCGCCATCACCGAGCTTGCCCCAAGAGTGGACGCAGGGAGGCAAGCATCGCTGGAGGCCAGAGGCGCGGGTGTCGAGGTGCCGACGCCGCTCGAGGTTCCCGGGGCGCCATCCTCAGGAACCCATGAGGCTCACCCTGAGGTGGTCGTTGAGGGGGAGATGAAGTCTGCGGCTCCTGAGGCCGAAGCTCCTGAGACCTCGGCAAGCCAGCATGAGGCGGAGCCCGATTGCTCTTCCCAGCTTGGCGCTCCTGAGGTCAACCACCTGGGTGCCTCTCTAGCCGCACCCCGCGCTGGCCTCCACGTCCAACACCTTGGCCGGTTCCGTGTGGACTTCGCCGCGCTCCGCAAGAGGAAGGAGTCCTCGAGCTGCAGTGGTGGCACCATCTGGCCGTTGAAACATAGGAAGTACATTGCCATAGACGGGTAAGTACCTTATTCTTGTAATTCCCCAATCGCTGCTTCCCTTCGTGACTGTGGCACTTCAGGATCCCTCTTGCCAAGCCCGCGAAGTCTCCCGAGAAGCAACCTCCTCTGGCCTTGCCTTCATCGCTAGCCTTGAGCGCCCCAAGCCTGCACGCCGCCCCTGGCGCGGGGTCAGCCAAAGAAGCAAGCCTGCATGCAAGATGCCGCGAGCCCGTGCCCTTGCCGCCTTCCCTTCGCAACCTTGCCTGGAGCGTAGCCAGCCTACCCAGGGCTCCTCCTCTGGTCGTGGACGGTAGCTAGTTGGTGTCAATCTTGGGCTCCTCTTCAAGTGGCGAGCCTACGCTGGTCCGGGTCCCTTGCGGGGCCTGGCCAGTGGCCATGGGGGCGCCAGCCCCCAGCCCCCTGCCGAGAGGGGGTGAACCTCTTCTGATCCCGCCGACGGTGCCCGCGACAGGGGACAACATCAGCCGCGTGCTCAAGTTTGCGCGTGAACAAAGCATCGTCCGCCACGAGTTCCTTCGAAAGGCGATGGACGCGATGGGCCAGCTTGGTGGAGAACTTGCGGATGTAGATGCACGCCTCGAAGCCGAGGGCCAATGGCTGATCGAGGAGTGACATAAACTAAAGGTGGCCATTAACCTCAGGCGCCACCAGCGCGAGCTTGACAACACGAAGGCCGAGGCATCCCTTGCGACCTCGCGTGAGGCCTGCTCCCGAGCTTTGGAGGAGGCCCGGGAAGCAGATCGTTGTCGCGAAATTGCAGAGAGGCACGCGTGGGAGCTCCAAGCCTGGAGCGCTTCCTTGGAGCCGCAGGTGGAGGCGTGCCAAGCCGCCCTTGCATCACTGAGGGGGACGCCTGTCGAGGAGGGGGAGGTCCTGAAGCATGAGGAAGCGCTAACGCTGGAGGTCGCAGAGCGCAGTCTTGAGCTTGAGCGGTTGGAGATGAGGGAGCGCCAGGTTGCCCAAGTGGAGGACGCCGTTGGCGCGCGCAAGGCCCTGGTCCAGGAGGAGGTCGACCGCCGCGTGGCCGAGGCTCGCGCAGATCTTGCGAGCAGGTATGACCTAAAGCTGAAGCTGGTCGAAGCCGAGGTTGCGGGCAGGACTACTGCCCTCAGGACCAGGCTAACTGAAGCGGAACAGTGCGCGGAGGCCGCCGCAGCCGCCCTGGTCTCGGTGCAGGCCGAGCTAGCGTCCGCCCGCGCCGAGCTGCTTCCTCTTCAGCAGCGGGTTGCCGACGCCAAGTCCATCACATAGCAGAGCAGGGAGGAAGTGCTTCAACAATGGACGTTGGAGCACATGCATGCCCCATGCTCCAGGACCTCAGGAACAGGGCCAACGCGGCCCTGGGCAACATCTGTGCGCCCCGCATCCCCACGCGACCGACTACGTCGGTCATCTCTGCTTCTTTACTGACGTGGTGACGCGCCTGGAGAACCGCTCTGAGAGAGCTCACCATCTTGTTGAGGAGAGGAGCCGCAGCCTGCTCGGGCGCGTGTTTTCCTCCGTCTTCAGCCATCTTTAGAACATCTACCCCGACTTTGACTTTGACGCCGCCATCGCCCCGGTGCCCGAGGCCATCCGAGGCAACCTGGCGTGGTGGGTGTAGGACAACGTGGATGCGCTTGTTAGGGCATTTGCTTCCGACGACGACGGGGTGGTAGTTGCGGCGGACGAAGGAGACATGGTCGATGATGGTGATGGAGGTGCCGGTGATGGTGATGGTGATGGCGATGCCAGTGACAGTGCCAGCGGCGCCAGCGATGCATCTGGAGGTGACCCAGGGGACACGGTGAGCGATATGTCTGACTGATCCCGTGTTTCTCTGCTGTTTATCCTGCATACAGAAGCTCGGGCATGGCTCCAAAGGTTGTAAGAGCATTTTGGGAGGGATGCCCCTCATGTAAAAAGATTGTCGTCTCTATGCTTTTAGGACCAATGCTAAATATATGCTTCTATGAGCCTACGGGCTCTGCGGCGATCTTGCTGTTGCAATTTACCTTTAGCCAGGACAGGTCCTGAACCGTCTCATGAGGTCGTGAGCTTCCGAGGATCCCCTGAGGGACCCGCCGACCCGGTCGAGAGGGCCTCATGAGGGCGAGTGCCGGCCGTAGTATGGCATGTGTGCAGCGTATGTGCACATTGCCCAACCCCGCCAGCAAGGGGCTCATGAGGGGGAGGCAGCCGGTGCGAACTCCAAATTAGGGCAGGAACCAGAACAGAAGAAATCACACGAACAAGAAAAGTCACCCTCCCCGCGTACACAAATGAAAATTCAACTCCAACTTAAATCCGAAGCAAGGAAGCACGACTACAGAAAGGGGAGTCAAAAAGCAAATGGCCACGTCCGGTGCCTAGTCTAGTCTTCATGTCTTCTCACCAGCGCGGAGCTAAGTGCTGCCACTAGGCGTGGGAGGGAGCCCCCGAGGCCCAAGGGGTGGCTCTCCTGAGGCTCCGGGGCGTGTACATCCCCACTCATTATTACGTGAGAGTGTCACGGGCGGCGAGCTTCACAGGCGTGAACCTTACTTCATATCGCCAGACGAGGACCCCGCCTTGCACCACCCTCAACCACCATTGGTGGCGACCGGAAACTAGGACGACGCCAAAGGGGCAAAGGGGACGCCAGCGGCGCCCTCAGCGACCACGGGTCCTCTGCCAGGGGTAGGCTTTGCAGCACCTCCCCTGTAGAGGGCCTACCTCCGGGGGACACCTTGCATGGGGAGGGGCCTTACTCCCGTCCCCTCTCCTGCAGCCCCCAGTGCACTCCTCCTGGTGGAAGGGAGGCTGCCGAGCTGGGGCAGCCGTCTGCTGCTGTGACCTGACCCTCCTGTGACCCATGGTTAGCATAAGCTTGCTCCTGAGGAATCAGTGGTACCCGGTAGCTGCTGCTGCCGGCGCGGTTGGTGAGGCTCCTGGAAGGGCTCAGCTTCTGGCGTCTCTTCCTCCCAGCCTGGCCCGAGGAACGAGCCAGGGTCGTCTTCCAGCGCATACTCCCGATTCACCATGCGGGGCACGTAAGCCTCCGAAGCCGCCGCCTCGGAGACTTCACCGTAGTGCACCACACTCCATGTTGCCCGGCCTAGCACGCCGTCTTGAGGATGGTAGGGCAACGGCCTGCCCAGGCCATAGGCGGCAACGCGTATGCTCTCATTCATCGAAGGTGGCGCGGGTGCGACCTGGTGTCCGGCGCCGATGGTTGAGCTGGTGTAGATGAAGCCTTGGGGTGTGCTTGGGGGCACACGGACGCGGCGAGGCCCGTCATGTGGTACGATAGAGGCCCGGGGTGCAAGCTGGAAGCAGAAGGGCGGTGCCGCCGAGGTCGCGACATCCAGGAGCTCGACAACGCGCTCCAGCAATGCATCTCGACTGCTCTCCATCAACCTGCATCGCAGCAACTCCTGAG